>NW_024040596.1:6059351-6082351 GCF_014851395.1 Micropterus salmoides | reverse complement strand
GTGTAGACCTCCAGCAAAAAAATAAAAAATAAACTGCTTTTCATTGATAACGATGGTTCTTCTTCAAAACATCCATGTAAAGCTTAAAACTGGATCAAAGGTGATGAATAGTTAAATTTTCTGTGATGAGATCATTGTGCCATAAGCTTTTAGGGAACACATCACCATTTCAGGCATTTGTCCTTACTGCATTAAAATGAACAAAGAGGATGAACCTGCAGATTCAAAGCCTTATCCTCATGCAAATTTTAAATGTGAAACTCATCATGTGATGTTTGTGTTTGTGTGAAAGTAAATCTGTTTGCATTTGTGTTTGGATGTGTCTCTCTCTCGCTCGCTCTGTCTCTCTCTTTTGTGTGTGTTTATCCCTACTCACTCGACTGTGTCCTCCCAGCTACACCAGCGTCTCTCGTCCAGCTCTTCCATGTCCATTCCGAATTTGGCCAGGCAGTACTTGTCGATGGCAAACTCATAGTGGGGTCCACACCCCAGTGCCGACACACTGACACACTGCAGAGTGAAGTGGGAGGAAAGACAAATGTGGATGAGAAAAAGGCAGAAGCAGAGAAGGTACTGAAAGTTTTTTCCTGAGTATTTGAAATATGCAAACCAGTGAGATATGAGTTACTAATTATCATTCTGTGTGTGTGTGTGTGTGTGTGTGTGTGTGTGTGTGTGTGTGTGTGTGTGTGTGTGTGTGTGTGAGAGAGGAGAGAGATTGTAGTACACAGTAAATGCATATAACTTTCATGGTCTAATTAAAGGCTATGAACGCTGAAAGCACAGTTCAGCGCCTTTGACCTTGCCTATGTTGTCGTCTGTTGATGTTTCTCCATCTGTGGGACATGATACTGAAACACCAACTGCTATCACAGTTTTATATATCCACGCACATACACACACAGACAAAATAGAAATGATAAACCGAACAGGAACATTTACAGTGAATTCCTGCTGGATGTTTTCTATTTTCATCAGTGAGCAGGGGAGTTCGTTAGACTTCTTATTGTCTAGAAGGAAATTTTTCTCTCACACGTACAGTATCTGTATACTGTTAAAATACAAATAACATAGTACATACAAACGGTATATACACACACACTGTCACCCATTCACATGCACACACACAATTCTCACAATACATGTACAGATCAACCAACAAATTGCACACTGCTTGGTTTACAGCATCCCTGTTGTCATCATAATGGTGTACATCAGCATGTACAGTACATGAAAGCAGCCTCAATTATTATTTGTTAACTTAAGTAGAGAGATGGGGTCAAAAGAGGATAAAACCTAAACTTTTCAGTGTTTACTAGAGACCATCCACCATGCTTTGGTAATATCTGATGGAAAGTACATAAAAATGTTATATCAGATAATGCCTTATAATCCCCTTGAAGGAAGAGTTTGATATTTTGGGAAATGCGATTATCTACTTTCTTACTGAGAACTAAGAAGATTGAGCAAAATATGAAGCTAGAACCTGTAGCCGATTAGTTCAGCTTAGAAAAAGAGGGGAAGGTGGAAACATGGCTCCATCAATGTTTAAAAAATCCACCTAGCAGCACTTTTAGAGCTCACTAATTAAAGGGTGACGTAAGCATTTTTCAACCTCAACCGTATTTTCCCATGTTTTTGTGTGTATGTGGCTATTTGGGACAATATTTTTTGAATGAGTATAGACTACTTACACAATGTAGTGTAACATATATCCGTTTTATGTCTGCTTACTTCCTGTCAGCTCACCAGTAGGGTTAGCTTCACTGCCATTCTCCTTACAGTAATGTTTCATCCTTATGTTAGGTACTGCTCACAGATGGATTTGTATATATTTAATAATATTTACTGTTTATTTTTGTATATGATGTTTTTGATCATTCTGATGTCAAAATGTCTAATCCGCCTAAACACCTCAGTGTTTTTAGAAATTGAGCTAGCTTTGCCAGTCAGCGAGCATAGTTAGCTACTAAAATGAACTATAATAATGCATTGTAGTGAGGGTACAGACATTTCATAGAGGAGACAAGTGCATAATGCAGATCTATCTGTCTGTTGTCATTAACAGAGATTTCAGTCTGCAAATCCACACGCTTCACTGATAAACTACAGAAGTGTAGAGTAACAATAGGCTACATGAGCCGTGACATGGGAGGACAGTCGAGAATAGGCACCGGCCGTTGGCCAATTCATTTCATTTTTATTTATATAGCGCCAATTCACAACAAAGGTTATCTCATAGCACTTTTCATAGAGCAGGTCTAGACCATATTCTGTACCTCTTAACATTCCTGTAAAATTGATGTAAAACGCCTATTCAAGGCATAGCCAAAGTAAATTGAACGTAGTTCTTGAACCATTTGGAGTACATGGATGCTTTTGGGCTTCCCTGAAAAATAACACTCTGGAGTGTCTAATCCAAAAGAATGATTGTAAGTGCTACTGGAATTGATTAAGTTAAACACACTACAACTAATATTTTTTCATTTCTGCTTGAAAATGCTTGCTAACAAATGCATGCAGACAACTATAGCTGGGACTTATTAGCTGGAAAACACTGTAGGACCACGGCATTAAGCCTTACCTAGCCCAAGTTTAAATTTCATACCAATACCATGAAAAATGACTATTTTACACAGGTTTTTCTAAATGTATGTCTTAGCGTTTCTTTTCTAAAACAGCACCGCCCCTTGGTGGCAGGCGGCTGCTGCTGCATCACGCCGTAGCTTGACACAGATGTGTTTTTTGCTGGTAGAGAAGCAAAGAACTTTCTACTTAAAGCTGGATATCGTTATTTTGCACAATTTGTTGCAATTGGCTCGGCCTACCCACGAAATAACAGGGGCTGGCCCTTCCTTACAGCGCGGGCTCTCGTTGGCTATAGAAGGTTGTGAAAGGGACATGTGATCTCCTATTAGGTTGGATTTGGTGTCACTGGAAAGGTTAGAGTTCAGCAGCTAATTTGGAATGTTACGAGGTTAATATTATTTACAGAGACCCAACAATTCCCACCATGAGCGAGCACAGAGGCAAGGAAAACTTCCTTATAAGAGGCAGAGACCTCGAGCAGAACCATGGCTCAGGGTGGGCGGCCATCTGCCTCAAACGGTTGGGGGTAAGAGAGAGAGAGGGAGAGAACAAGAGAGAGTGAGAGAGGGCTGGGGGGTGGATGGGAGCAGCCAACACAATATCCACACAGAAATACAGACAGCAAAGGTAAAAGTGGTACAGACTGAAAATGAATAATGGTAAAGATAATTATAGTAATGTTATGATAATAAGAATTTCACGAGTGGCCTTTATTGCGGCCACCCTAAGGCCTTTTATTGTGGCCACCCTAAGGCATACCTGTGTAATACCCATGCTGTCTGATCAGCATCTTGATATGCCACAGCTGTGAGGTGGGTGGATTATCTCGGCAAAGGAGAAGTGCTCACTAACACAGATTTTGACAGATTTGAGAAAAATAGGCATTTTGTGTAGTCTTAGATCTTTGAGTTCAGCTCATGATGAATGGGGAATGCAAAACAGTTTATTCCATGAACAGACACAGTATCTATCTTCTTTGTTCAAACAGACTATCCATCCTCATGTTTGCTTGTGCATAAGGACAAGGCTGTCCTCCCAAGAAAAAAAACAACTGAATCAGTTGTTTAAGCAATTCTCACAGAATGACATATGTTTACACTTAAGTGATCAAGTCAGGTGATTATAGAGCGAGAAACTCCATATAGGGAGGAGGTCGGGTGGATGGATGGTTGGGTCCACAAACCATGGGACTTCGTTTGTTTCTTGTGTCAAACCACGAAACACAAACAAAAATTTGGAGGACTTGTTGGGGCCTGTTCATATAAATATATCTATAAAATTTATATTACTGCTATTTTTCACTGGTAAAAGTACCTGGTTAGTAGTTATGGCTGCCAAGCTGTAGCAAATGTGATGCTGAGAGTGTTTTTAAATTTCAGGACTTGTTGCATTCAATTTTAATATAGTAAGCCAGTGTAATAATCATCTAATGCATACCTAGATTGCTTGCTTTAGTAGCATGTTGTCTATATGTTACATCAAGAAAATGACAAATTTTAAATTTAAATATAATACATATAGGACACATGACATATGCATAAGTAACATATAACCTACATGTTCTCTGTTATCTTAGTACTCTATTTAGTAAATTACAATGTGGACCAAACACTGCTGACCGATTACTCATTCCTGACAATACTCCTTTCTGTAAATGCGCAGATGTTAAGATGATATTTGAAGGAAGATTAGAAGCAGTTTTAACTTCAGATTAATGTTGTTTGTTAAAGAAGACACATGGATTACTTGGAGTATGTCAATGAAGAACAAAGAATACCACCAGCAAGGCAAGCTCTTGCTGACAGATTTGACCCATAGCAATGTTTTGATGAACTTAGTTTTCGAGGTAGTTTTCGAATGCATAAAGTAAATGCTGTGGCACTTATTTCACTTTTGGAACCCAGGCTTTCATCTGTTACCCAAAGAGGACGGCCTATAGCAGTTTGTCGGCAGGTGCTCATAACTTTATGTTTTTTGGCACCTTTCACAGAGAAACTGGGGATTTATGTGGTGTCAGTGAACCAACAGTATATAAATGCACGGCTATTTGTGAATTGAGAAGACATTACATAAACTTCCTGATGCTGCAACCCAGGCAAACTACAAGGTACAATTCTACGAATTTGGGAACTTCCCAGGAGTCATAGGCCGCATAGATGGAACCCATATTCCCATAAAATGTCCCTCTACTCCAGATGCTGAGGAATACAGGAACCACAGGAACTGGTTTTCTATAAATGTCCAAAGTGTATGCATAGTTTTTAAAAATTGTTGCCCGTTGGAAAGGTGCAACTCATGAATCACGGATCTTTCTTTCTGTTTACACCATACTTGCAACAAAAACTGAGCCAAGGCACTACAACCAGGCTCATATGCGCACTAGGGAACTAGTGCGTGTTTGGAAGAGTCGTTTTCAGTGCCTTCGGAGAAAACTTATATTCCAACCAAGAAGATGCTGCACTGTTATCATTGCAACAGGTGTTCTTCACAACTACCTGAAACAACATGGATGCCCCAATACAGGAGGATGACATTCCAGATGTACCACCATTTACAACAGACCACACAGAAGGACTTGCCTACAGTAATGCTTTTGCAGTGGGTCACTTTTAGTAGTTATTTTTGACATTACCTTTTCACACATTTTCACATGTAATGTATTTTAAAAGTAAACGTGTATTCTTTTGTCTGGGATATTAAAGAAACACCCAAAACATTTTTACAAACATATTTATTGCAGATTCATGCGTTGTTGTGATATTTGAGACAGTTGCATCTCTATCTCCTTCATCTTCATTTCCAGTTCTACTTGGAGTATCTTCAGTGTCATTTCACGCTCCTCCTTAAGTTACTTCAACTTGTGTTCATGAAATTCAATAGCCAGCTTTTCGTGGATTGTGACTCTTTGTTTTGGTGAACAGTACTGCTAGACACAGTCACCCTAGCTTATGAGGATGTGGAGGGTAAATTACCTTGCAACTCAGTTTTGTCCCTTTGTCTCCTTGAAACAAGAACAGGTCATGTGTGTGTGTGATCCCTCATCTGAACTGTCTAGATGGTCATCATCTAGTATGTTCTCCAAACGTTGCTGATTCTTCATTATTCCTGTCAGTAAGTCATCCAACTAATCAGTATCTTTATTTTCAGGTCCTCCACCAGTCTTAAATCTCTCTATTCGGGCTTCTGCGGCAGTTTTTGATTTTTATATTCTTCCACAAAACCTGTGTTGACTATGATACTGTAATGTCAATCCAATGACATCACAAAACGGTGATAAAATACAGCTATCAAGGTAATAAAGTTGACCATTCTTACCTGAAGGTGATGTATTGTTCTTGTAGATGTTTGTTCATTTGCATTGAATTCATTACAGATGGATTTTCATGCAGTCCTTTTCTTTGATTCCATGGCAGATGTGTGCTGTTTGTCTTCAATGACCACGTGTCTTGTGTTATGGCTGCCATCGCCCCCACCTGTATTTGCCTGTGCTTTCAAGTGGACTATCTGTTATGCTGAGCAGGCTGTGCAAGCCCACGCGGAGGATTGGCTGCACAAGGAGAGAAGGCCCCGCCTACTTCCTGGGTTTCCAGTTACCATGCCCTCGATTGGTGCGGCATGCTCTACGGGCCAATCAGATGGAGACCGTGACGACCACCACCTGCTTAAAAGCCTGCTGGGTCTGCCATTCAAGGCAGCAATCTGACCTGAGTTGCTTGCCTTGGGAATGCCTGTCTTAGAGCTTATAGTAGTGTTTTGTACCCTGTGCTAGACCTTGTGTCTTGACTTTGTGTGATTCACTGTGTGAAGGTAAGAGAGTGGGCCAGGGCTAAGCTTAGCTATCACTGACACCCTTCTTGCACACACCATAGTTGTTTTGTTAGTTTTCATCAGGCTCAGGGGTGCTGTGCGTTTTGTGTTGTGTTTTTCAAATGCCGTAGGTTAGTGAGCTTTTGGTTTATTCTTGTTTTGTTAGTATCTCTGTAAGCAGTAATCCTCCTTTTGAGGATCTCCTTTTGTTATAATTGTTTGATTTCCACAGCACCCATTGGCCCATCCTCTGTTTGTGCTGCACTTGCATTATTTCAAATAAATACCCTTTCAAACCAACAACATCTGGTTTATGTTTATGTCCCTATATCCCTAGACACCTCGGGACGTAACACTTGATACTATTGATTTTAAAAGAGTTTTCTCGTGTCCATTCAAACTCGTCGAGTTTTTCATTCCATTCCATGTTTTATAGGCAACCTCAGTCCAGCTAATTCAGACTGGCACAGGTGGTTTTAAATTAATCTAGTTTACTTTAGTTCAAGACTTCATAGTCCAGGGCTGTTTCTCAATCTGGTTTCTTGTCTTTACTTGTGTTCTTGTGGATTTGTGAAATGTCAAAAACTTTCCATTAGGTTGTCTTCAAACTAAAATAAAGTGCTTCAGTAAGTGCAGCAAAAAAATTATATGTGGCTCCTGGTTGTGTGGAAACTGCACATTTGTCCATTGGTAGCCAAATGAAAAACACATTTGTGTTACAAAGAAAAACACCCATCTGACTTGGCCAAAAAAGGTTACAATGAAATATCCCAATCAGTTAACATTATCACCTTTTCACATTACTTAAACATGTGTCTCTCTTTGTCAAATCAATGTACTCCCTTCATACTCTCAGTAGTGAGGCAATACATTATTAATGTGGCAGTAAAGGTCATGATTGACTGAAAAAGTTCCCATTTCTTCCTGCAACCATATATTGATTTAGAGCTGAAACTAAAAATAATGCAGTGAGGCCACCTCTCACCCTGACAACTCAGCCTGCATGTGTGTGTGTCAGGATGACAATGCATTGTGTCCCAAGAGAATTATTTAATACTAACTTTCCCAATTACGTTATGGTACGAAGATGCTGTCATGACTGTCATGACTGTGTATACGGGCAATGTTTTGTTTGGGTGAAGAAAGTGCTAGACTTGGGAGTTTGACAGCGCAGACCAGCGTTTGCATCCTGAATCACGCAGGTGGTCAGGTTTGTGCAACAAAAACACTTTGTATTTTAATGAAGTAAACATCTTGTTTGTCTTCTGTCATTGCAAACTTTTTGTTTTAAACCAAGACATAATCTTTCCCTAATTTTACCACCAAGTCATAAAGAGGTTTAATAATTTTTAAGAGTCTACAAGCAGATATTGTATTGCAGGAGTGGACACTGTGGGAAAACAAATGAAAGATGCATCCTGATTCGCTCACTATCGACATATTGTTGTTTTTCCTGTCAGCAAAGTACACAGATCAGTTAAGTACTGATGCTAACAAACCTCTAATCAAACATTTTATATCTCCTCGTTATTTTGTATTAGTAAAGACCAATAGAGAAAATTCATTCATTCATGTAACGTTAGCAGGCTTCCATTTATAGCTGACACTAACCATCAATTTCATTTTCAGGTTGCAGCTACAGCTAGTGAACATTTATTAGGCTCGCTGATGAATGTAAATGTTATTATTAGCTGCCTCTAAAGGTCTAAAGGTCAAAACAGTAGTGTTTCTAGCCAAGAACAGATTACATCTTACCTGAATGTTTGAGTTGAGACTTTCATTTCTTGCAAATAAGTGGAAATGGTGCCGGATTCAGATTTGATCAATTGCTTTCAAACCCCAGCCCTATATCAGATACTGCACATTAATTAAGCGAGTCATTTTGGATAAAAGCCTCTGCTAAATGAGTTAATGTTAATTAACAAAACCCTTATTACATTGATAAAAAATGTAATTTCCGGTGGCTGAACATTTCCTTCAAAACGTATTTGCCGTTACAAATTAGTAGTATATGGACGTATTTTTTAGGAGACACGGTCGCCTCCCTCAGACAAAATACCCACACATCTCGCAGGTTGGAAGACTGCTGTATTTAGAGAAGATAGTGGTAGATGATACTGATAGTGGACTTATTTAGGGACTCATTTCACTGAACCCATTCTGCACTTTTTATTCTGACTTCTTAAAATGTGAGTTACTTAAATGTAAATGTACCTGCCTTTCTGGTGTAAATGTATGCGCCTCTCTAGTTTTGTTACACTACATTGCATTCATCCATTCACACACATAGGGCAATTTGGGGTTCAGTATCTTGCCATAGGACACTTCGACATAGAGCCTATGAGGAGCTGGGGATTGAACCACCGATTAGTGAGCATGCCGCTCTATCTCCGAGCCACAGCTGCCCCCCATTAAAACTGGATTCATGATAACACTCATTGTGGATTATAACCTCATTGTTGTTTTGTATATTTTACCTTCTGTTCGATGGGGGAATCTCTTGCTCTGAACTGCCTCTCACAAGGCTTTGCTTTTGTCTAAGTAACGTCCTCTGAGACACTGTACAGCATGTGATTCTAGGCTAAATAAAATTGACTTGACTTAACCTGACTTGACTAGTGCATTATGGCTGCTTCTGTAAATACAAACATGCTCTTTGTCAACTTGTCTGGGTTAATAATATACAAGAAAATGATAAAACCCTTGAAGTAGATTGCGTTCTTCTAAGTAAGTAGACAGTCGTGACCTTTGACCTGGCACATGCTGCCTCCTCTCTGCGGGGCGTCCCCCACAATGCATCGCTTTCTGTGTAAAGCCAATCCAGCAGCAAGCTTGGGAGGGCTCCGTGTACTTTATGTGTGTTTGTGTGCTGTGTACATGAGTTATTCTTCATTTGTGTGAGATGGAATCGGACTATCTCTCTATTTATAGTGTGTTTTGTTCTCTCATCATCATCATCATCATTCAAGATGCAAAAGAACTCAGAAACACTAGGAAAAACTAAGACCCTGCAGCCAGACAAAGGGAGCTGCATATTAGGATCTCCTTACTGAAAGAATTTCTCTATTTGGATTCTTCTCATTTGTTTATTCTGACAGAAAATAAAACATGTCAGAACAAAGATGGATGTGAGAGGCAGTTACAATGTGGTTGCATTTAGTGCGTGGAGATTTATTTGTTCATGTGTGCACATACTAGCTTTAGAGCTACAGAGCTGTTACTCGTGACAGCTCTGACCCACACTTAAAGCACATTGCCCCCGCGAATGCCCCAAAGCCTATATTTGATATTTGCACACACACACACACACACACATACACAGCTATCTTAAAGTCTAGTTTGACAGCCGATGATCTGCTGCTGTTCCATCACACTGCGAGCTATTACTTGTTATCTTATCTGGAGCTTTTCCAAGCAACAGCGTCTGAGGTTATGCATGACTTAATACATGGTGAGATGCTCTGAAATGAACAGAAACAAGCACACGATGAAAGCTCAACTTGTTACACGGGGAATTTGTGAAAATGAAAGCAAATAGGATGGAACACAGATGAAAGATGCAGGCACTAAATGCATTTTACATATAGTAAGTACAGAGAGAGGGATGCAGCAGGCATGCAGCAGATGACGAGACTCAAGTCTGATGAAATGAAGGTCTAAATATAGATGAGGCAGGGGAAACAGATGACACTTCACAAAGCGTTTTGAGTGTGGAATTCAAAATTTTTTGTGTGTTCTTGAACACTGACTCTAAATGCAAATGGTGTCGTGTGAAGGTTGTGTGAGGTCTTTAAACATTCTTTACTGAATTTGACACAGTTTTTCTCACGATGGCTGATAAACGTTTCAGTGGGATAGAATAACTTTCTCTGCAGATTAGTCTTTTTCAGGAACTTCATTCAAGTGAGTGAACTTAGGCACAAAAAGGCAGACCACTATTACCAACACTGGAAAAGCTGATCAGCAAAGATGACATTGGTGGGTTTGTTTTAAGGATGGGTTTGTCATTTTTTCAGCAGTTGGGAATATTTACAGTTTGATGTTATTCCAATCTCCCCACACATCACAGATTAGGGCAGAGACTATGATCTGATTTTAGTCGCATCATGTATTTGCACTGGAAAATAACAGCAATGACTAATAAGCATGAATAAAATCTTTTACATTTCTTGTGCTATTCAATTAAGTCATAAGTTGTTTTTCTCATGCATTTCTAACATGTTCCTCTGCAGCATCCCACAGTGATACACACAGCAGCAGGGGTTGGCAGAGTAAGCAATGCTCCTGAGAGAAAAATGGTAATTTCAATACACTGCTTGATGATGCAGACCAAACAGATTGGGGGCGTTTGGCCTCAGCAGCAGGCAGTTTGGTCCTCTCTGACAGGAAGCGAGCTTATTGAGACTCAGGAGTTACAATGGAGGGACATTTTCATCCCCCCTTGTCCAGTCCTGAATTATTTCCTCTATACTATGAATTTTCGTCACTTTCACTCCAGTTATTTCCTTCCTATTGTATTCTTTTCTTCTAGCTATGAAATTCCAAACTCTGAAATTCAGGTTTATTACATCTTGGGTTATTACAACTTGACTGATGTTTGACAAAATCTGACGTTACACCTTTCTTAAATATTTATGCCAACATGTTACAGTTGTAAGATTTCTCCAAACTTTTTTAGTGTGCTTGTCTGTCAGCGAGCTAAAAACCTCCAACAGCTCTGTGCACTGGCTGATTGGCTGGAGAAATATCTGACAAGAGGGCACAGACAAGACAACAAATGTATTTTCCAAAAGCAGCATTAAATGCTCTAAATTCAGACTAAACTGAATCATAAATAATCATCTCTGCCTGTGTATGGACTGTAGCAGCTGTTCTGGCATCAGATTCACTGAGGACAGACTGTTGAGTCATGGACGATCCATCCTCCTGAAACTGTTCACAAGTTGCAGCCTATGACTCCTTCCAGTTTGAAAGTGACAAACAGGCAAGAGGTAGACAGATGTTTTCTGTCAAAGGCTAGGACTAATTAGGCAGCCAGAGCTGCTGTTCACAAATTAACTGGCATCCCACTGTCCTCTCTCTCTCACTGTCATCATTTTCTCACTGATGATTCAAAGAGAAGTAAATCTTCATCTTTGGCCTTTGATCTGGAAATATTTTTGACCATGGCTGTCCTATCACCCGATCCAACATCAAAACACCCACTTCCTTGACTTTCAAACTCTTTTTAGTCATGAATCATCTCAGTTCACGGAGTAGTCGAGGAGAAAGAGAAAAGAGAGATCTGTTTCTCTTCCCACCTCTCTGACAGCTCAATTTAATTTCTGTAAAGTTACACAGGTTTTATGCATATTCAACTCTTCCTGCAACAACTTGGTATATTTGATGTTCACAAAGTTTGGGTAAGTAAAAGCTTTTTTTAACCATCTTAGTCTTTCCAGTTGGTACACCAGAAAATCAGGGCATGTTCCCATTTTATTCATTGAAAAACATCACCATTAAATTTTCAACAATAACTAGATTTCAGTTGAGCAAAGTGTTCTTCCCTCACCTCCCCCTTGTTCCCAATGTACTGCATGTTTAGAAGGGTAATACCACCTGTGTTTGGATTTGTGTAGGGCAGCCGCTTCCAGATGAGACAAGAAGCAGTCAAACTCACTGAAAAAAATGATCAGTTGTCCTCCTCTCTTGATACTGTCTCTGCTCCAGGTCAACCTTTGTGGGTGAGTTGTGAGAATAACATGTTATTATCCTAATTTTCCTAATGTCAACTCACTGAGCAGTGAGTCTCTAATTGCATTTGCATTTGTGCCGAAACTGAACAGAGCATTTTTTTGTGTCTACACTGTCTGCACCCTCACTGATGGGTGCCACATGTGTCTAAATAATTCATATGGATCCAATTGTTCTGTAACAAAACTATGTTCTGCTGCACCATCTTTTAATATTTGCATCTGTTTTTACTTATTGCTGCTGTAGAATTAGTAGTCAGGTCACAAATATCACTAAACCCTGACACTGTTTGATTCATTTTATCTCTCTCTTCTCTAATAGGAAGTATTTTTCTTTCTACTAATATATTTTCTGTCTTTTGTTCTCTCACAGTTTCACCGCTGTTCTCTCTGTTCCCCCTATCAGAATAAACCAGCAGAATGTAACGTTCTTTTGAATGTCTATGGAAAATGGGTATCTTTCACTTGTGGCATGTTCCTTCAGAATGACTGGGCACAGATATTTTTGTTCCTCATCTTCTTTCTAAATGTCCTGCAGTCTGCCTGTAGTGCAAGCTATCAAAAGAGAAGTACTTTATGGACATGGAAAAGCAAAAACCTCGCCATGTGCTTAAAGAAACAGACAAGGTTTTTGGTCTGTGCGTTCAAAGTAGTATGAACAATGACAGCAAATTCATCCGTTCATCATTCATGTGTCCCCTGTGAAAAAGTTGACTAAGTGACATATATATTAAGTGATAGTCAGAACAACGGAACTTGTCGCAGCATCCTAATGATCAGGGATTTTAAGTGATATATGGTCAGTCTCTGGCAGCTTTGTGTAGGTGATTGGTTAAATATTAACTGCTTTAACTACTTTTCATGTTTAGTGCACCTATATACATGGCAGCTTCATTATTTCCCAAGACCAATCACTACTCCTGTGCTGGAATGATGCTAATAGCAATTTGATAAAACACAACTTTATTTAGGTTCATTAATATACAAGCCAAATATGAACTAAAATAATTAAGGTCTTGAAGGAATACTCTCATACTGATTTGTCATTAAATACAATGCAACAGCCAACAACCGCTTAGCTTAGCATAGCACAAATAAATAGGGTTAGGTTTAGGGGCAATGAAATGATTTTGGTCTTAAATGGTAACTTTAGTATTTTTCACATACATTTGTATTTTTGAAATATAAGTATATATATATAAATAGTCTTTTATCAGATTAACCTACTGTTATAATTTTTATTTGTTCGGGTCAATAATGAACTATGGGTAAAATTTACTGCTAGTAAAAACTTGAGAGAATTGGTTGGGGCCGAGGGGCCGCTGCTGCAAATATTTGAGTGGCTCCTCCTCTAACAAGCGTTATCTCACTCCAGACATTTGATAAAACTTGAGAGCCCTGGCGAGCATGCTGCAGTCTGCAGCAGTAAAACAGGGGTGCAGCGCAATACTTGTTGGCAATTGTTCACTGTCAAAGTATGTCTGCTAAAGTGCTTTTTTATAGAAATGATCCCTACAGAGACAGACCTTTTTTAAAGATTAAGAGCCTTCTTGTTTAACCAGAGACAGTTGCTATATCGCTCTTGTCAAAGATGTACTTTGAGGGGGCACAATTGCCCACAAGGATTACGTTGCAGCCCGACTGCAGCGACTTTTGAAAAAATGTCCCCCATTAGTCACATAGACACAAAAACATGGGAAAATAAGGTTGACCAATTTCCTGAGAACTTGCTATACTGTACTTCTTTGTTGAAAATTATGGGGCAATGCAAGCAACAACAAAATGTCAAACATATTTTTCAATACATTACCCACATTGATGTGGAAGTCCAATATGTCAACCCCAGAATGTCTGTTCACATGCCAAGTGATGTCACTAATTTTACATACCAATCAAAAATTTTCTTTGTTACTGCTGGTTACCGAGTTTTATTAGAGACCAAAATAATAAATAAATAAATAATAATAATAATAATACATTTTATTTGATGGCGCCTTTCAAGGTCACCTTACATCATAAAATACGACAAGCAGCAATAGTACATAGAATCATAAAAACAGCATACAAACAAAAGTTAAATATAATTTAAAACATCAACAGTCAAATGGGAATCAGTGTTGTACATTTTTACAGTGAGTATGCTAGTTTAAAAAGATGAGTTTTGAATTATGTAATAGAGTCCAGTGTAAGGATGTGGGGGGTTCCAGAGTTTGGGTGAAGCATAGGAGAAGGCCCTAGCACCCATTGTACTGAGGTTGATGTTTGGTAGTGCCAAAAGACTTGTTGTGGAAATGACAACATAGTGAACTACTGATGTGTATATGGGCTGTTTATCACAGTAGGATACAAATGAGCTTGATGAAAGTGAGTCATTTCTTCGAGCTGTGCATGTCTGATGAATTAGCGGAGAGAAACGCCAGTAGCAGTGCATCAGCTGCCATCATTACATCGTATTACGGTTTTACCTCTAGCGCTGTCACTCACACTCAAATACACACAAATGAATGCTTTCCTCCACCTCTGCTGTCTGTCGTCCTAATCAGACAGCTGGAGACCCAGGGGATGAGTTTCACTTAGATCTAACAACATCCCTGAAAGAATTCACATAATTAAATAGAGAGACAGAGAGAGCGATAGAGGAAAGATTTCCCTCGAAGAAACCTCAAAATGAACAATCTATCCCCTTAATCTCTCCATTCTTGTGTAACTTTATTGCGACACGCACACACACACACACACACACATACACACGTGCACACACTCAATCGTCTATCCATGACACAGCGACGTGAGCTGGCCATGAAGCTTAACAAGCCACTCTCTCCCTCCCAGGTACTCTTAGTGTTATTATTAAAGCCCAAAGCATGGCTCACTGCAATGTGCCATTGCCTCTTGAAAGGCAGCAGCATAAATGAGCAACTGAATTTGAATACAGCCCGGAGCTACCTGGCTGGGCTCACGATCAGAGGAGCCATACAACACAAACACACATAGAGAGAGCCTATGAAAAAGGAATGCATCAGCTTGTGCAGTGAAAGTGTTTTTAATGGCTAAAGGTGACACCAGACAATTGCGGTTTTTCAGTTATGAGAGTGACGGTTTTAATAATGGCTGTGCTTTAGCCTAAAGAGGCTAAATTGCCTTTTCTTCATTATCCAATCTGACGTTGGCTTCAGGTCAGCTGTTTTCTGACCAGTTTTGCTCTAACCAATCACCAGTGACCATTTTCAGTCAACACATTTTGAAAAATGATGTGCACTGTCATTAAATCAATACAAGTCACTTTGCTCCTCAGTCCCTCTTTTCAACCACTCTGTGTTATTCCTGTCCCTCAGACTTCACCAGATGCCTTAAGACTTTCCCTCCTTTACCCATCATCTGACTGCCACACTCAACAACACCTGTTCACGCTTCCCTCATCATCCCCTCATCATATACAGACTAGTTCAGTTGGCAGTTCATTCATGTGCCTAGATGCCTTTTTGGGCCTTGCCTTGCCTGGACCTGGACCTGGACCTGTATCTGCCAACCTGCCTGTTACCTCAGACTCAGACATGCATTTTAAAGCTCAAATCTACCCATAAAAAGAAAGAGCCTGTCCAAATACAGCTATGAATTGCAGATGGACTACAAGTAAGACCTCCTGTCAGTGGGAATGAGTAAAAGGCAAACTGTACAATTTGATATAGAGGGTTTTTTTGTCGTCCATGGTGAATTGTCTGACTTGAAGCAACATTCAGCAGGGGGACTACCATGTGACATCTAGCTAGGCCGTGCCATTCTCCAAGATGTCCTACACAAGTTAACAGTTCTCTGAGGATGTAAGTTGACCCCCCACCCCCACCCCCACATGCGAGCGTGTGTTTATGTGTGAGAAAGAAATTTAACCAATAACCCACTTTGTGTATATGAATCTTCCAAAGGTTAGGCTTTTTTTTTTTTTTTTAAAGAGGACAATCCCAATGGTGGCAACCCTATTTAGTGTTTACTGAAAATGGTGTCATAAGGGCCTGATATACTGTATTAGTCACTGATGATTGGTTAGAGCAAAACTGATCAGAAAACTGCTAACCTGAAGCCAACGTCAAATTGGATAATGGAGTAGTAATGAAAAGGCAATTAAGCCTCTTTAGGCTGAAGCACAACCGCTATTAAAACTGTTACACTCACAACTGAAAAAAAGCAGTTGTCTGGTCGCACCTTAATATCCTTAATATTGACATATTACCACCCTGTAAAAGAGGATGGCTGTACAGTGGGTTTATCAAAGCTGTTTCACTTTTCAAAACGGCTACCTGCTGCTCATGGGAGTGATGGAAATGAATCAAACAATCAAGCCTGATAAAGCTGAGGGAAACTACAGAGCAGGGTGATAATTCTTTGTGGGTTCATCACTGTGAGCAAGTCCTTACATTACACATTTGACGCATCAAATATTCAGCTTTATTACATATTCTATACACATCCTTCACCTGTTCTTTTTGTCCTTGATTAATGAAAAAAGGTATTCAACAGCACAGAAAAATCTGCTACAAGGCAACGAACTGTAGGATTACATAAGCAGATGCAAAACATTTGTAGTATTAATGTGACTCGCAGGATAGCATGTTTTAAAGTCCTGGCCAGAGCCACAGAATCGGCGGTCAAAACCATGAGGGCACTGGGATTGTTCTGGATATATACTGTAGCAGAATGTAACAAACTAAGTGCTCAGCATCTTCCATTGTAGCAGCTGTTTCTACAGTGAAAAGGAAAAACTCAAGGAAAAGTCACCCTGAACTGCCTGCGTAACAATGTCGCAAAAAGAAAGCTAACAATACAGAACAGAAGTACAGAAGAAAGAAAAAGAACTGGTGATAAAGCGTACTGCTTATGTGTATTTTATGACTTAAAACTCCTGAATATGTTTCTACTGCCTGTTACCAATAGTTCAGAGGAGTGTGAGAACAAATTCAAAGAAACAGTCCAGCCAGAATATATTATTTTCAGATTTCCCCTGTTTGTTTCCTCCAGAACTATACTGCAGAGGTGGGAGAAAGCTGCTGTTTTATCTTCTCATCTTGTCTAAACCAGCAAATAGTAATAGTGGTAGTAAACAAACTGCGTCCTGTAATTTGCTACCCAGTGATGTAACTCCTCTTTCAATGTGCCCACTACTCCGATGTCAAGGTGTAAATTACGCTTGCCTTTGGTGTGAGAGACCTGGGTTCAATCCCCGACTGTGACACATCTACCATTGTGTCACTGAGCAAGACACTTAACCCCTCGTTGCTCCAGAGGCGTGTGACCTCTAACATGTATAGCAGCTGTAAGTAGCTTTGGATAAAAGCGTCAGCTAAATGAATAAATGTAAATGTACCAAAAGCATAGATGCAGATCAAACTGTACATACAACTTGCATTTGCGTCCTCCATTCTCTTACTCTGTCTACTTCTCCTGTATATGTTTTTAACATATTCACATATACTGTTTAATATCTGGGTCAATGACGTGTAAGGATTTTCAGCAGGCCAATTTTAAAATACAAAAAATGAGAATATTTATTGCCGTTGTTCAAACATTAAGAATGCTGTGTACACATAAATTAATGTTATTTTTTTCAAATTGAATGATTTTAGTGTTTTTTCATCTACATAAACTGTCTATGACCTTACAAAATGTCATGTGGTGCGACCATAATTTATTTATTTTTTACAAGTTCTCAGCAATTTTTTTTTTTTGTAAATAATGGTCTCATATTTTTGTACTATAATATCACAGCCCCCTTCTTAAATGTAGTTAATTGATTAATTTTCTCTGTAAATCGCATTAAAACTGATTTTATTTTTTATTAAATACAGTTATTGTTATTATTGGTCACACCACATGATGAGTGGTTGCTCCAAATGACATATATTTAAAAATATATATTAAAGAGATCAATAAACAAAAAATTCTTTTTTTTTTTTTTTTTTTTTTTTTTTTTTTTTTAAACCTGTCCTGCCCAGCAGCCTGGTATAGAGTATAATGACCTGGATACCATATTGTGCCAGACAGATTTTACTTTAACAAGAGAGTATTAAAATACTCCTTTGTCTGTTTTATTATTTATTTAATTATGTATTGATTTGTCACCGGGCCGGACAGGGGGGCAGACACGGGGATGGGGGGGCACAAACAGACAGCACAGAGAAAGGACAACACCTGCAAGAGAAGGGGGAAAGGGGGATGGAGGGTGGGGACAACAGGGAAAAGCTGTGGGAAACACCAATTGCAGAAAGCAACGAAACCTGCAAGAGAACAGAGAGGGGGGCTTGGGGAGGAGAAAAACAACAACAAACAAACACAAACAAAAAAAACAATAAAAATAATAATAATAGTAAAAGAAAACCAGCCGAACAGCAGCAATAAACAGCTGACATATTAATGACATATTAAGACAACTAAGAGAACAATGAAAACAAGAAACAGTCACACACACTAAATAAGCAACACAACACAGCCACGAGAGCTGGAATAATAATTAATTTAAATAAGTAACTGAAAGAAAGGCATCAGGAATAATTCTACCAGGGACAACCTAAGTTTGTTTGTGTCTGTGTGGGTGAATGTGTCTGTATGTGTGTGTATGTACATGTGTGTGCGCATAAGCCTGTTAAAGAATGTAGTTGTTAGAGTATAAACAAAAAATTCTAAACCAAAAATATATTTTAACCATCCATCCATCCATCCATCTATCGTCAACCGCTTATCCTGCACACAGGGGGCTGGAGCCAATCCCAGTTGACATCGGGTGAAAGGCGGGGTACACCCTGGACAGGTCGCCAGTCCATCACAGGGCCATATTTTAACCAGATTTTATTAAAAAATTTTATAAGAATTTTCTTGAACACAAACATTTCATACACATTTATTTTAGTGCAGTACAAATTTACGGCTTTGTTTTGAACAAACATATAACTTGACAATAGATTTAATCTAATTTCATTAACTGCAGGCATGTGGTGTTAGCTGCAAGTATGTTTTTTCTCGTTTATCGGGTGTGTCAGAGGTGTTACCCAATCAGCAGCCACATTTAAAAGACAGTGAAGTGCAGTGCGTACGCAACAGGATCTTCAAGGCACCACCATTTCTGTTGAAATAAATACTTTGCTACATTTTGTTAGGGCTAAAGTTGGCTTCAAACTGAAAATAACTCTACATTTACATGATTTCACAGGGGAATCGAACGCGGTTCTCCTGTGTGAAAGTCCTGGGTTTGACACAGCCAACACGGCGTGGGTCGTTAAGCAGCATAATAAATCGACCTAAACACCGTTTCTCTGGTGAGGACGGGCTGCTACACCAACATGTTCACAAAAAAATGCATTTCCTCCTAGGAAGTGGAAACACACACAATGTTGTTTCATTTAGTTTTCATTTAAAATTTTCCTTAAGACGCAACATTTTTTGCTTCTTTTAGCGACTCCGCTCTTGCTGCAGGGTCAAAATTAACATGCTGTCCATGGCGAGCAGTTTTTCTTTACTTGGCAGTGGCAATTGGTAAAACAGTTAAATAGTCCACATTTAAAAGCACAAAATAGGCCACCTAAACAAAACAAGCAGGCTTCCTACAAAAGGACTCCATAAAATTTATAATCAAAACAAATATTGGTAGAAATATATTAATTGATGCAGACAGGAAGTGCGCACATGGAATGCCATAACCAGGTAGCTGGCATAGTGTACAAGAACATCTGCCGTGAGTATGGGCTGGAAGGTCAAAATGGAAGACACCTCCTAAGGTAGTTGAGAATGACCGAGCTAAGATCCTGTGGGACTTCAAGATCCAGACTGACAAGCTGGTGAAGGCTAACCAACCAGACATCGTGTTGATCGACAAACAGCAGAAGAAGGCTGCAGTGATAGATGTGGCGATCCCAAGAGACAGAAACATCAAGAAGAAGGAACACGAAAAGGGCTAAAAGAGGAGCTAGAAAAGATGTGGAAAGTAAGAGCAACAGTGGCGCCAGTGGTAATCGGAGCACTGGGGGCTGCGACCCCCAAACTGAGAGAGTGGCTACAGCAGATTCCAGGTAAAACATCAGAGGTCTCTGTCCAGAAGAGGGCAGTCCTAGGAACAACTAAGATACTGTGCAGAACCTTCAAACTTGAGGATGACACATACCACTCCACAAGGGGTGAGAGGGGGATTTGTTGTATATATATATATACATATATATCTAGAATATATGGAGTGGCATGGAACAGTGGAAAGATAACTATGGAGAGGTTTCAGTCCGCAGGCTAAGAGCTTTGCATCACTGTTTTCAAAAGTGCTGGAAAAAATTGATTTATTTTTTCATTCTAATTCATATCTTGCTTATTCATACTGGAACTAATAGGCCGTCCGAGACTTATCAAACCACATTTGATGCCCTGCATTAGACCAGTCAACAAGGCACAATAATAAATGATTGCATGGTTTCCCGCTCATATCAGTATGATTAGGAAGTAAATGAGATTTTTATCACAGGGATTAGGCTCTAGGGATTGTTAGCTATCCGATGTAAAACCACTTTCATTGCATTTATAATTGATTTGGTATTTAATAAAAGGAGAGAGAGCAAGAGAGAGAGAGAACTAGCCCACTTTGCATGTAATCCCACCACTCCCCCTATTTATATATCTTGTGTGTACTTTGTCTCAAGTGAATCAGTGACGATACATCACAGAGAGGATTCATTATCACGTCGTCATCACAGAGGAAGAACAGGGTGGCATATTTAACAATTCCAACATTCAAGAATAGTTTTGTGTGATGTCAGTGTTTAAAAAGCACCAAAATTAAATCACGGTTAGACTAAAATCAGGCACACAAACTTAGTACAGGCTTCTCTCTCTTCTCTCTTTGATCTACAAACAAAGGTATAATTTCTGCCAGGAATGGGGCGTAACCTCCTGAAATCAAAAATATGCCCTTGACTGCATATGGTTGAAGTTGGACATATAAAACTCTTTTACATTGTATTTTACCGTCAACCTGACCCAAGGAGCTGATGATAATGATTCTGACAGTTTGTCCCCCTTTAAAATTACACACAAGCTTGTCTAATACACTTTAGTTTACACTTAGAAGTGTCTCCGTTGGCCAGATCACAAATCTGACAGCATCTGTCTGCAATATAAGGTTGGCCTCCTCCTGTCCAACGGCTAATGGGAATGCATCTGAAGCTGTTTGATAACTGTCAAAGAGACCAGAAGAAGAAAACTCAAAACTTCACACTTTAGCAGTTTAGTTACAACAACAGTTCAGCTAACTAGCTAGCAACTATCGACTTTCAGTCTGTCCTGAATGCTTCTTGGATGCATTTATGTTTAGCTTTTATGACTTAAAGCTTTTATGACTTTCCTAACGTACTCTGCTCCAACACAACAATCTGGCCTCTCTCCAACTCTGACTCACGTTTTTGCCATCGTCTTCCTGCAACAACTCAAATCTCGCAAGATTTCAGAGTGACAACTTACTTATTTACAGCTGACCCTCACTGGTTGCCAGTTTAACACACACACTCCATTATAAATGTGTTTATAGACACGCTGCATGGGTTCAGTGTCCAATACCTTAATTTGATGGAAACCTCATGGAAGCACACAGACATACAGGTTGGAAAACATGTTTCTCACACTTGTTAATTGGTAGATTGTTAATTCTCCTCTTTGACAGACAGCTCACATTTACTTCACACTGCAAATAGACACAACTTTACAAACCCACACACATCCTAACATCTACCCACACAGACACACGTGTGTCATGACACACATGCTTTTCCACCTGCACACACAAACATACTGTACAGTGGGACAATTACTGAAGAGGTGTGTGTGTGTGCCTGCCACGTTTATCTCTGTCAAATCGAGTCCCATCCATCACCAGCTAATCATTATAACGAACAGGGCTTTCAGCACAGATAGAGGTCTGCCCTCACTGGGGCTCTCTGGTAATAGCATACAATTAATGTAGATAAAAAGGGACACAACAATAGGAGGAGATGCAACACCACTGTGGCGTGTTATCTACAAAGACCAGAGGGTAGCATAGGAAATGTGATGATGCAGATAACAACACACTGTGCTATGCAACTCTTACTTTTTCAAGGAATAATAAAGAAATACTTTTCTTCTATGCAACAATTGTTCGTGTCAAATTTGAGCATTTTACATACTCTATATTTACATTCAGCCGTTTTTATTTTACAGAGCAATTATAGAGAGTGCATCTTGTATAACTTATGTGCTATGAAATCAAATAAAAAATAAAAAGAAGGGAGGAGTAGGGGAATTTAGTGTCAAGTATGAGAAAACATGCAGGAACACATCAGCCCCAAGCTGAGAGAAGCTGTTCATTACGCTGATCAGAGTTGAAGCTACTTTCCTGAAATCTGGCACAAAAGCATTACAACTCCAACAGACCATCTGAACACTGAATCGTAGCACCCAAAATGTAGAAAAGGTGTTGTGCTGCATCCTAATTATCAGAAAACGTCTTTATGAATGAAAATAAAGATTATGAACAAAAGTGGTAGCAGTAGTCAGGTCACATTTCTCCCCAACATATGACTATATATAGGAAGGTGACAAATGAAAGGAAATACTTGAATGAATGAGTGGAGAAACACGAGTGCAGACATTTTCATACATACAGGGCAAGCAGCAAAGATATGTATCATAGCAGGCAGAAAGGGGCTGATTTATAAAACACCAAACATGCTCTGAGATCAAATGAGGATGGGCTCGGGAGTGTCAATCAATGTGAGCAAGAGGAATCATGTCACTGGATGTGAGTGAGCAGTAAGGCTTCCGTCGAGTGCTCACAAATAAAAAGAGCTGGATGAAACTGAGAGCTGAGCT
>NW_024040596.1:5737320-6058851 GCF_014851395.1 Micropterus salmoides | reverse complement strand
CAAATCCAAACACAGGTGGTATTACCCTTCTAAACATGCAGTACATTGGGAACAAGGGGGAGGTGAGGGAAGAACACTTTGCTCAACTGAAATCTAGTTATTGTTGAAAATTTAATGGTGATGTTTTTCAATGAATAAAATGGGAACATGCCCTGATTTTCTGGTGTACCAACTGGAAAGACTAAGATGGTTAAAAAAAGCTTTTACTTACCCAAACTTTGTGAACATCAAATATACCAAGTTGTTGCAGGAAGAGTTGAATATGCATAAAACCTGTGTAACTTTACAGAAATAAATTGAGCTGTCAGAGAGGTGGGAAGAGAAACGATCTCTCTTTTCTCTTTCTCTCTCGACTACTCCGTGAACTGAGATGATTCATGACTAAAAAGAGTTTGAAAGTCAAGGAAGTGGTGTTTTGATGTTGGATCGGGTGATAGGACAGCCATGGTCAAAAATATTTCCAGATCAAAGGCCAAAGATGAAGATTTACTTCTCTTTGAATCATCAGTGAGAAAATGATGACAGTGAGAGAGAGGACAGTGGGATGCCAGTTAATTTGTGAACAGCAGCTCTGGCTGCCTAATTAGTCCTAGCCTTTGACAGAAAACATCTGTCTACCTCTTGCCTGTTTGTCACTTTCAAACTGGAAGGAGTCATAGGCTGCAACTTGTGAACAGTTTCAGGAGGATGGATCGTCCATGACTCAACAGTCTGTCCTCAGTGAATCTGATGCCAGAACAGCTGCTACAGTCCATACACAGGCAGAGATGATTATTTATGATTCAGTTTAGTCTGAATTTAGAGCATTTAATGCTGCTTTTGGAAAATACATTTGTTGTCTTGTCTGTGCCCTCTTGTCAGATATTTCTCCAGCATATCAGCCAGTGCACAGAGCTGTTGGAGGTTTTTAGCTCGCTGACAGACAAGCACACTAAAAAAGTTTGGAGAAATCTTACAACTGTAACATGTTGGCATAAATATTTAAGAAAGGTGTAACGTCAGATTTTGTCAAACATCAGTCAAGTTGTAATAACCCAGATGTAATAAACCTGAATTTCAGAGTTTGGAATTTCATAGCTAGAAGAAAAGAATACAATAGGAAGGAAATAACTGGAGTGAAAGTGACGAAAATTCATAGTATAGAGGAAATTTCAGGACTGGACAAGGGGGGATGAAAATGTCCCTCCATTGTAACTCCTGAGTCTCAATAAGCTCGCTTCCTGTCAGAGAGGACCAAACTGCCTGCTGCTGAGGCCAAACGCCCCCAATCTGTTTGGTCTGCATCATCAAGCAGTGTATTGAAATTACCATTTTTCTCTCAGGAGCATTGCTTACTCTGCCAACCCCTGCTGCTGTGTGTATCACTGTGGGATGCTGCAGAGGAACATGTTAGAAATGCATGAGAAAAACAACTTATGACTTAATTGAATAGCACAAGAAATGTAAAAGATTTTATTCATGCTTATTAGTCATTGCTGTTATTTTCCAGTGCAAATACATGATGCGACTAAAATCAGATCATAGTCTCTGCCCTAATCTGTGATGTGTGGGGAGATTGGAATAACATTATAACATATTCCCAACTGCTGAAAAAATGACAAACCCATCCTTAAAACAAACCCACCAATGTCATCTTTGCTGATCAGCTTTTCCAGTGTTGGTAATAGTGGTCTGCCTTTTTGTGCCTAAGTTCACTCACTTGAATGAAGTTCCTGAAAAAGACTAATCTGCAGAGAAAGTTATTCTATCCCACTGAAACGTTTATCAGCCATCGTGAGAAAAACTGTGTCAAATTCAGTAAAGAATGTTTAAAGACCTCACACAACCTTCACACGACACCATTTGCATTTAGAGTCAGTGTTCAAGAACACACAAAAAATTTTGAATTCCACACTCAAAACGCTTTGTGAAGTGTCATCTGTTTCCCCTGCCTCATCTATATTTAGACCTTCATTTCATCAGACTTGAGTCTCGTCATCTGCTGCATGCCTGCTGCATCCCTCTCTCTGTACTTACTATATGTAAAATGCATTTAGTGCCTGCATCTTTCATCTGTGTTCCATCCTATTTGCTTTCATTTTCACAAATTCCCCGTGTAACAAGTTGAGCTTTCATCGTGTGCTTGTTTCTGTTCATTTCAGAGCATCTCACCATGTATTAAGTCATGCATAACCTCAGACGCTGTTGCTTGGAAAAGCTCCAGATAAGATAACAAGTAATAGCTCGCAGTGTGATGGAACAGCAGCAGATCATCGGCTGTCAAACTAGACTTTAAGATAGCTGTGTATGTGTGTGTGTGTGTGTGTGTGTGTGCAAATATACAAATATAGGCTTTGGGGCATTCGCGGGGGCAATGTGCTTTAAGTGTGGGTCAGAGCTGTCACGAGTAACAGCTCTGTAGCTCTAAAGCTAGTATGTGCACACATGAACAAATAAATCTCCACGCACTAAATGCAACCACATTGTAACTGCCTCTCACATCCATCTTTGTTCTGACATGTTTTATTTTCTGTCAGAATAAACAAATGAGAAGAATCCAAATAGAGAAATTCTTTCAGTAAGGAGATCCTAATATGCAGCTCCCTTTGTCTGGCTGCAGGGTCTTAGTTTTTCCTAGTGTTTCTGAGTTCTTTTGCATCTTGAATGATGATGATGATGATGAGAGAACAAAACACACTATAAATAGAGAGATAGTCCGATTCCATCTCACACAAATGAAGAATAACTCATGTACACAGCACACAAACACACATAAAGTACACGGAGCCCTCCCAAGCTTGCTGCTGGATTGGCTTTACACAGAAAGCGATGCATTGTGGGGGACGCCCCGCAGAGAGGAGGCAGCATGTGCCAGGTCAAAGGTCACGACTGTCTACTTACTTAGAAGAACGCAATCTACTTCAAGGGTTTTATCATTTTCTTGTATATTATTAACCCAGACAAGTTGACAAAGAGCATGTTTGTATTTACAGAAGCAGCCATAATGCACTAGTCAAGTCAGGTTAAGTCAAGTCAATTTTATTTAGCCTAGAATCACATGCTGTACAGTGTCTCAGAGGACGTTACTTAGACAAAAGCAAAGCCTTGTGAGAGGCAGTTCAGAGCAAGAGATTCCCCCATCGAACAGAAGGTAAAATATACAAAAACAACAATGAGGTTATAATCCACAATGAGTGTTATCATGAATCCAGTTTTAATGGGGGGCAGCTGTGGCTCAGGAGATAGAGCGGCATGCTCACTAATCGGTGGTTCAATCCCCAGCTCCTCATAGGCTCTATGTCGAAGTGTCCTTGGGCAAGATACTGAACCCCAAATTGCCCTATGTGTGTGAATGGATGAATGCAATGTAGTGTAACAAAACTAGAGAGGCGCATACATTTACACCAGAAAGGCAGGTACATTTACATTTAAGTAACTCACATTTTAAGAAGTCAGAATAAAAAGTGCAGAATGGGTTCAGTGAAATGAGTCCCTAAATAAGTCCACTATCAGTATCATCTACCACTATCTTCTCTAAATACAGCAGTCTTCCAACCTGCGAGATGTGTGGGTATTTTGTCTGAGGGAGGCGACCGTGTCTCCTAAAAAATACGTCCATATACTACTAATTTGTAACGGCAAATACGTTTTGAAGGAAATGTTCAGCCACCGGAAATTACATTTTTTATCAATGTAATAAGGGTTTTGTTAATTAACATTAACTCATTTAGCAGAGGCTTTTATCCAAAATGACTCGCTTAATTAATGTGCAGTATCTGATATAGGGCTGGGGTTTGAAAGCAATTGATCAAATCTGAATCCGGCACCATTTCCACTTATTTGCAAGAAATGAAAGTCTCAACTCAAACATTCAGGTAAGATGTAATCTGTTCTTGGCTAGAAACACTACTGTTTTGACCTTTAGACCTTTAGAGGCAGCTAATAATAACATTTACATTCATCAGCGAGCCTAATAAATGTTCACTAGCTGTAGCTGCAACCTGAAAATGAAATTGATGGTTAGTGTCAGCTATAAATGGAAGCCTGCTAACGTTACATGAATGAATGAATTTTCTCTATTGGTCTTTACTAATACAAAATAACGAGGAGATATAAAATGTTTGATTAGAGGTTTGTTAGCATCAGTACTTAACTGATCTGTGTACTTTGCTGACAGGAAAAACAACAATATGTCGATAGTGAGCGAATCAGGATGCATCTTTCATTTGTTTTCCCACAGTGTCCACTCCTGCAATACAATATCTGCTTGTAGACTCTTAAAAAATTATTAAACCTCTTTATGACTTGGTGGTAAAATTAGGGAAAGATTATGGTCTTGGTTTAAAACAAAAAGTTTGCAATGACAGAAGACAAACAAGATGTTTACTTCATTAAAATACAAAGTGTTTTTGTTGCACAAACCTGACCACCTGCGTGATTCAGGATGCAAACGCTGGTCTGCGCTGTCAAACTCCCAAGTCTAGCACTTTCTTCACCCAAACAAAACATTGCCCGTATACACAGTCATGACAGTCATGACAGCATCTTCGTACCATAACGTAATTGGGAAAGTTAGTATTAAATAATTCTCTTGGGACACAATGCATTGTCATCCTGACACACACACATGCAGGCTGAGTTGTCAGGGTGAGAGGTGGCCTCACTGCATTATTTTTAGTTTCAGCTCTAAATCAATATATGGTTGCAGGAAGAAATGGGAACTTTTTCAGTCAATCATGACCTTTACTGCCACATTAATAATGTATTGCCTCACTACTGAGAGTATGAAGGGAGTACATTGATTTGACAAAGAGAGACACATGTTTAAGTAATGTGAAAAGGTGATAATGTTAAGGAAAACTGTTTGGGATATTTCATTGTAACCTTTTTTGGCCAAGTCAGATGGGTGTTTTTCTTTGTAACACAAATGTGTTTTTCATTTGGCTACCAATGGACAAATGTGCAGTTTCCACACAACCAGGAGCCACATATAATTTTTTTGCTGCACTTACTGAAGCACTTTATTTTAGTTTGAAGACAACCTAATGGAAAGTTTTTGACATTTCACAAATCCACAAGAACACAAGTAAAGACAAGAAACCAGATTGAGAAACAGCCCTGGACTATGAAGTCTTGAACTAAAGTAAACTAGATTAATTTAAAACCACCTGTGCCAGTCTGAATTAGCTGGACTGAGGTTGCCTATAAAACATGGAATGGAATGAAAAACTCGACGAGTTTGAATGGACACGAGAAAACTCTTTTAAAATCAATAGTATCAAGTGTTACGTCCCGAGGTGTCTAGGGATATAGGGACATAAACATAAACCAGATGTTGTTGGTTTGAAAGGGTATTTATTTGAAATAATGCAAGTGCAGCACAAACAGAGGATGGGCCAATGGGTGCTGTGGAAATCAAACAATTATAACAAAAGGAGATCCTCAAAAGGAGGATTACTGCTTACAGAGATACTAACAAAACAAGAATAAACCAAAAGCTCACTAACCTACGGCATTTGAAAAACACAACACAAAACGCACAGCACCCCTGAGCCTGATGAAAACTAACAAAACAACTATGGTGTGTGCAAGAAGGGTGTCAGTGATAGCTAAGCTTAGCCCTGGCCCACTCTCTTACCTTCACACAGTGAATCACACAAAGTCAAGACACAAGGTCTAGCACAGGGTACAAAACACTACTATAAGCTCTAAGACAGGCATTCCCAAGGCAAGCAACTCAGGTCAGATTGCTGCCTTGAATGGCAGACCCAGCAGGCTTTTAAGCAGGTGGTGGTCGTCACGGTCTCCATCTGATTGGCCCGTAGAGCATGCCGCACCAATCGAGGGCATGGTAACTGGAAACCCAGGAAGTAGGCGGGGCCTTCTCTCCTTGTGCAGCCAATCCTCCGCGTGGGCTTGCACAGCCTGCTCAGCATAACAGATAGTCCACTTGAAAGCACAGGCAAATACAGGTGGGGGCGGTGGCAGCCATAACACAAGACACGTGGTCATTGAAGACAAACAGCACACATCTGCCATGGAATCAAAGAAAAGGACTGCATGAAAATCCATCTGTAATGAATTCAATGCAAATGAACAAACATCTACAAGAACAATACATCACCTTCAGGTAAGAATGGTCAACTTTATTACCTTGATAGCTGTATTTTATCACCGTTTTGTGATGTCATTGGATTGACATTACAGTATCATAGTCAACACAGGTTTTGTGGAAGAATATAAAAATCAAAAACTGCCGCAGAAGCCCGAATAGAGAGATTTAAGACTGGTGGAGGACCTGAAAATAAAGATACTGATTAGTTGGATGACTTACTGACAGGAATAATGAAGAATCAGCAACGTTTGGAGAACATACTAGATGATGACCATCTAGACAGTTCAGATGAGGGATCACACACACACATGACCTGTTCTTGTTTCAAGGAGACAAAGGGACAAAACTGAGTTGCAAGGTAATTTACCCTCCACATCCTCATAAGCTAGGGTGACTGTGTCTAGCAGTACTGTTCACCAAAACAAAAGAGTCACAATCCACGAAAAGCTGGCTATTGAATTTCATGAACACAAGCATGAATCTGCAATAAATATGTTTGTAAAAATGTTTTGGGTGTTTCTTTAATATCCCAGACAAAAGAATACACGTTTACTTTTAAAATACATTACATGTGAAAATGTGTGAAAAGGTAATGTCAAAAATAACTACTAAAAGTGACCCACTGCAAAAGCATTACTGTAGGCAAGTCCTTCTGTGTGGTCTGTTGTAAATGGTGGTACATCTGGAATGTCATCCTCCTGTATTGGGGCATCCATGTTGTTTCAGGTAGTTGTGAAGAACACCTGTTGCAATGATAACAGTGCAGCATCTTCTTGGTTGGAATATAAGTTTTCTCCGAAGGCACTGAAAACGACTCTTCCAAACACGCACTAGTTCCCTAGTGCGCATATGAGCCTGGTTGTAGTGCCTTGGCTCAGTTTTTGTTGCAAGTATGGTGTAAACAGAAAGAAAGATCCGTGATTCATGAGTTGCACCTTTCCAACGGGCAACAATTTTTAAAAACTATGCATACACTTTGGACATTTATAGAAAACCAGTTCCTGTGGTTCCTGTATTCCTCAGCATCTGGAGTAGAGGGACATTTTATGGGAATATGGGTTCCATCTATGCGGCCTATGACTCCTGGGAAGTTCCCAAATTCGTAGAATTGTACCTTGTAGTTTGCCTGGGTTGCAGCATCAGGAAGTTTATGTAATGTCTTCTCAATTCACAAATAGCCGTGCATTTATATACTGTTGGTTCACTGACACCACATAAATCCCCAGTTTCTCTGTGAAAGGTGCCAAAAAACATAAAGTTATGAGCACCTGCCGACAAACTGCTATAGGCCGTCCTCTTTGGGTAACAGATGAAAGCCTGGGTTCCAAAAGTGAAATAAGTGCCACAGCATTTACTTTATGCATTCGAAAACTACCTCGAAAACTAAGTTCATCAAAACATTGCTATGGGTCAAATCTGTCAGCAAGAGCTTGCCTTGCTGGTGGTATTCTTTGTTCTTCATTGACATACTCCAAGTAATCCATGTGTCTTCTTTAACAAACAACATTAATCTGAAGTTAAAACTGCTTCTAATCTTCCTTCAAAATATCATCTTAACATCTGCGCATTTACAGAAAGGAGTATTGTCAGGAATGAGCAATCGGTCAGCAGTGTTTGGTCCACATTGTAATTTACTAAATAGAGTACTAAGATAACAGAGAACATGTAGGTTATATGTTACTTATGCATATGTCATGTGTCCTATATGTATTATATTTAAATTTAAAATTTGTCATTTTCTTGATGTAACATATAGACAACATGCTACTAAAGCAAGCAATCTAGGTATGCATTAGATGATTATTACACTGGCTTACTATATTAAAATTGAATGCAACAAGTCCTGAAATTTAAAAACACTCTCAGCATCACATTTGCTACAGCTTGGCAGCCATAACTACTAACCAGGTACTTTTACCAGTGAAAAATAGCAGTAATATAAATTTTATAGATATATTTATATGAACAGGCCCCAACAAGTCCTCCAAATTTTTGTTTGTGTTTCGTGGTTTGACACAAGAAACAAACGAAGTCCCATGGTTTGTGGACCCAACCATCCATCCACCCGACCTCCTCCCTATATGGAGTTTCTCGCTCTATAATCACCTGACTTGATCACTTAAGTGTAAACATATGTCATTCTGTGAGAATTGCTTAAACAACTGATTCAGTTGTTTTTTTTCTTGGGAGGACAGCCTTGTCCTTATGCACAAGCAAACATGAGGATGGATAATCTGTTTGAACAAAGAAGATAGATACTGTGTCTGTTCATGGAATAAACTGTTTTGCATTCCCCATTCATCATGAGCTGAACTCAAAGATCTAAGACTACACAAAATGCCTATTTTTCTCAAATCTGTCAAAATCTGTGTTAGTGAGCACTTCTCCTTTGCCGAGATAATCCACCCACCTCACAGCTGTGGCATATCAAGATGCTGATCAGACAGCATGGGTATTGCACAGGTATGCCTTAGGCTGGCCACAATAAAAGGCCTTAGGGTGGCCACAATAAAAGGCCACTCGTGAAATTCTTATTATCATAACATTACTATAATTATCTTTACCATTATTCATTTTCAGTCTGTACCACTTTTACCTTTGCTGTCTGTATTTCTGTGTGGATATTGTGTTGGCTGCTCCCATCCACCCCCCAGCCCTCTCTCACTCTCTCTTGTTCTCTCCCTCTCTCTCTCTTACCCCCAACCGTTTGAGGCAGATGGCCGCCCACCCTGAGCCATGGTTCTGCTCGAGGTCTCTGCCTCTTATAAGGAAGTTTTCCTTGCCTCTGTGCTCGCTCATGGTGGGAATTGTTGGGTCTCTGTAAATAATATTAACCTCGTAACATTCCAAATTAGCTGCTGAACTCTAACCTTTCCAGTGACACCAAATCCAACCTAATTAGGAGATCACATGTCCCTTTCACAACCTTCTATAGCCAACGAGAGCCCGCGCTGTAAGGAAGGGCCAGCCCCTGTTATTTCGTGGGTAGGCCGAGCCAATTGCAACAAATTGTGCAAAATAACGATATCCAGCTTTAAGTAGAAAGTTCTTTGCTTCTCTACCAGCAAAAAAACACATCTGTGTCAAGCTACGGCGTGATGCAGCAGCAGCCGCCTGCCACCAAGGGGCGGTGCTGTTTTAGAAAAGAAACGCTAAGACATACATTTAGAAAAACCTGTGTAAAATAGTAATTTTTCATGGTATTGGTATGAAATTTAAACTTGGGCTAGGTAAGGCTTAATGCCGTGGTCCTACAGTGGTCCTACAGTGTTTTCCAGCTAATAAGTCCCAGCTATAGTTGTCTGCATGCATTTGTTAGCAAGCATTTTCAAGCGGAAATGAAAAATATATTAGTTTTAGTGTGTTTTAACTTAATCAATTCCAGTAGCACTTACAATCATTCTTTTGGATTAGACACTCCAGAGTGTTATTTTTCAGGGAAGCCCAAAAGCATCCATGTACTCCAAATGGTTCAAGAACTACGTTCAATTTACTTTGGCTATGCCTTGAATAGGCGTTTTACATCAATTTTACAGGAATGTTAAGAGGTACAGAATATGGTCTAGACCTGCTCTATGAAAAGTGCTATGAGATAACCTTTGTTGTGAATTGGCGCTATATAAATAAAAATGAAATGAATTGGCCAACGGCCGGTGCCTATTCTCGACTGTCCTCCCATGTCACGGCTCATGTAGCCTATTGTTACTCTACACTTCTGTAGTTTATCAGTGAAGCGTGTGGATTTGCAGACTGAAATCTCTGTTAATGACAACAGACAGATAGATCTGCATTATGCACTTGTCTCCTCTATGAAATGTCTGTACCCTCACTACAATGCATTATTATAGTTCATTTTAGTAGCTAACTATGCTCGCTGACTGGCAAAGCTAGCTCAATTTCTAAAAACACTGAGGTGTTTAGGCGGATTAGACATTTTGACATCAGAATGATCAAAAACATCATATACAAAAATAAACAGTAAATATTATTAAAATATATACAAATCCATCTGTGAGCAGTACCTAACATAAGGATGAAACATTACTGTAAGGAGAATGGCAGTGAAGCTAACCCTACTGGTGAGCTGACAGGAAGTAAGCAGACATAAAACGGATATATGTTACACTACATTGTGTAAGTAGTCTATACTCATTCAAAAAATATTGTCCCAAATAGCCACATACACACAAAAACATGGGAAAATACGGTTGAGGTTGAAAAATGCTTACGTCACCCTTTAATTAGTGAGCTCTAAAAGTGCTGCTAGGTGGATTTTTTAAACATTGATGGAGCCATGTTTCCACCTTCCCCTCTTTTTCTAAGCTGAACTAATCGGCTACAGTTCTAGCTTCATATTTTGCTCAATCTTCTTAGTTCTCAGTAAGAAAGTAGATAATCGCATTTCCCAAAATATCAAACTCTTCCTTCAAGGGGATTATAAGGCATTATCTGATATAACATTTTTATGTACTTTCCATCAGATATTACCAAAGCATGGTGGATGGTCTCTAGTAAACACTGAAAAGTTTAGATTTTATCCTCTTTTGACCCCATCTCTCTACTTAAGTTAACAAATAATAATTGAGGCTGCTTTCATGTACTGTACATGCTGATGTACACCATTATGATGACAACAGGGATGCTGTAAACCAAGCAGTGTGCAATTTGTTGGTTGATCTGTACATGTATTGTGAGAATTGTGTGTGTGCATGTGAATGGGTGACAGTGTGTGTGTATATACCGTTTGTATGTACTATGTTATTTGTATTTTAACAGTATACAGATACTGTACGTGTGAGAGAAAAATTTCCTTCTAGACAATAAGAAGTCTAACGAACTCCCCTGCTCACTGATGAAAATAGAAAACATCCAGCAGGAATTCACTGTAAATGTTCCTGTTCGGTTTATCATTTCTATTTTGTCTGTGTGTGTATGTGCGTGGATATATAAAACTGTGATAGCAGTTGGTGTTTCAGTATCATGTCCCACAGATGGAGAAACATCAACAGACGACAACATAGGCAAGGTCAAAGGCGCTGAACTGTGCTTTCAGCGTTCATAGCCTTTAATTAGACCATGAAAGTTATATGCATTTACTGTGTACTACAATCTCTCTCTCTCTCACACACACACACACACACACACACACACACACACACACACACACACACACAGAATGATAAATAGTAACTCATATCTCACTGGTTTGCATATTTCAAATACTCAGGAAAAAACTTTCAGTACCTTCTCTGCTTCTGCCTTTTTCTCATCCACATTTGTCTTTCCTCCCACTTCACTCTGCAGTGTGTCAGTGTGTGTCGGCACTGGGGTGTGGACCCCACTATGAGTTTGCCATCGACAAGTACTGCCTGGCCAAATTCGGAATGGACATGGAAGAGCTGGACGAGAGACGCTGGTGTAGCTGGGAGGACACAGTCGAGTGAGTAGGGATAAACACACACACAAAGAGAGAGACAGAGCGAGCGAGAGAGAGACACATCCAAACACAAATGCAAACAGATTTACTTTCACACAAACACAAACATCACATGATGAGTTTCACATTTAAAATTTGCATGAGGATAAGGCTTTGAATCTGCAGGTTCATCCTCTTTGTTCATTTTAATGCAGTAAGGACAAATGCCTGAAATGGTGATGTGTTCCCTAAAAGCTTATGGCACAATGATCTCATCACAGAAAATTTAACTATTCATCACCTTTGATCCAGTTTTAAGCTTTACATGGATGTTTTGAAGAAGAACCATCGTTATCAATGAAAAGCAGTTTATTTTTTATTTTTTTGCTGGAGGTCTACACAATCATCCGGCGAGTTGGTCACCTTCCAACGGCTGATTAGATACGGGGTGAGAGACAACAGAGAAAGAGAGTGAGTGGAAAGAATGGAGCGGGATAAGAGGGATAAGCAGAGACAGTTAGTGTAGAGAACAAAAGCTGTACGCCTTTGGCATCAACACAGATCTTTTGTGAATGTACAAATATTATCTTTGCACTCGCTATAAAAGACGTCTGGCGCCACAGGCTTTCACAATTGCTCTTATGATTTCAGTGCCAGTTATCTGCATCATTTACTACAATTAAATAAATACATGAATACTACCCCCCACTTGACTGTCAAATTAAAGCGGCGCATCAGCTGTTTTGTATTTAAACAATAAATCCCCTGTTGTGAATTATCTGGTATGATATCATGCCGCCTCCTTCAGGGACCCGTCCAACCTCTATCACCAACCTCGAAAGGGGAACGCAATTAAACAAGCTTCCAATAGATCTGACCTTTGACTGGGTTGTTCTTATTTCATGAGCAGCATTGTCTCTGCCCTCACAAGCAACAGCTGGTACTCCCTTTTCATACAGTTATGACCCCTAAGACAACCATGTCAGAGTAAGTTTGGAAAAACCTGCGAATGTTGATAAAGGAGAAGTGTTTGTTGGCCTTTAATGGTCAGCCAGCCTGTACTTTGCACTAAGTAATCTAAATATAAATAGTCTATTATTAATTATTTTCATTAACAGTCATATGCTCAATTGGCAGGTACTGAACAAGTAGCTGCTAAGCTGTCAGAAACAGTGGAGAAAGTAGTGAAATAGCTCGTCACATTCTCCACATCAGGATACACTGCCAGTGTATTTTAGAAATAAACATAAACGAATGTCCGTCCAAATATTTTTGTGAATGCACGGAAAATACAAACATTTATCTGTGAGGTTAAAGGCAGAATCCATCATGCATAAAGAAATGTAAAACTAAGCTATGAACCTTCTATCCTACTGCAAATGAAAAGCAAGTATTTCAGGAAAATGAAACAATTTTGATGCTGGTAAAGGTTAGTTTAAGTAATGTTTGTTAACAGAAATAAAATATGCCTGTAATTTTAATTATAACTAAGAAACATTTTTTATGTAAAACTCTTCTTAAATGCGTGTTGGTAAACAACTAACAGATTTGGGCTCTGAATATTTAGGAACTGTTTGGAACCTAATTCTGGTTTATTTCAACTTGTGTGTCAATATATGACCATCATATTTGTTGGTTGTGATTATATATACACACAGTCAGACCAACAGTTTATCCACATTATTTAACCAACAATTTAAATTTATTTGAAGGTGAAACTGAAAAAGAGCAGTCAGAGATTCGGGAATCAATTCACTTCAATTCAATGGGCTTTATTGGTGTTAGGGAAGCTGAGTGTATCCAAGAGTGGACACAAGGCGGGTTAATTCACACTTAGAACAGTTTATTGACAAGCTGAATGTGCAAAGTTGGGTTCAGTGGGCTGAGGCGGAGAGCGGGTAGGCAGAGTGTAACCAAGCTCAAAAAACTCAGGCTGGACTGGCAAGCTGTGTCTTCACAACCGGAGCAGGGATCTGAATAGGAGGAAAAAACACAGGCTGTAAATAGAGTCACAGACTAGATCAAAACTCTACTCTCAAGACTAGAAAACTAGAGCTGGGCCTTGGTTACCACTGTGGCTTAACGGACGATCTGGCGCTGACTGGAAGTTGAGCCGGGTTTTTATTGCAGAGGTTGATTGTAGGGATGAGCCTCAGGTGTGGACCGCTGCCGGAAATCAGCTGGAGCACCCCGCCTATTACCACACACACACACTAGACAGACAGAGACTGACTGGAATGATAAGGGAAGGGACAGAGGAAAACATGAGGGCAGAAGAGGTGGCACAGCCAGATCATGACAGCTGGCATAGGAAACAGACGATTTTCATTGCCAAGGCAAGTGTGAAATAAAAAATTTACACAAACAGAAGAATTGTGCTATTAAAAAAAGATGAGTGCTTGAGTGCTATGAAAGGCGCCCACGAATAAAATGTATTATTATCCATCCATCCATCCATCCATCCATCGTCAACCGCTTATCCTGCGTACAGGGTCGCGGGGGGGCTGGAACCAATCCCAGCTGTCATTGGGCAAAAGGCGGAATACACCCTGGACAGGTCGCCAGTCCATTATTATTATTATAAATGTAACAGCTCAAAAATATAAATACAGTCACTCTCATTTCAAGAAAACTATGCACACAACTGTGGGAAGTATAGTTCAGTCAGCGCTGCTTCCTTCAAGCCATTGACCATTTATAGTTTTACAGTTAGATATCAGTGGGAAATGCTCTGCTCTTTGAGGGAGCTCTCAAAGAATGCTAGCTGCAAAGAGGATTCACTTGGGAAACTATGTGTTAATAAACACATAAAAAACATTCAATCTTAGTTGCATCAACAAAACCAAGAAAATAGCACATATGGAGGAGGTTGCAGTGGTCTAGGGAGCTGGTGCCAGCAGAGTAAAGTGAGAAGTGTCAGGTTATAATGGGCCGCACTGTACACCTGCAAGAATATAATTAGATGTTACTAATCGGCTGCCAGTGATGCTGAGGCATGAATAAAACAGCTGATGCCAGTCAGCTAATACAAGCATGACTTTAGTGCTCTGCCTGAACTAACTAGGGCTGCAGCTAACGATGATTTTACTACTTGTAGCTTCTACAGATTATGTCATCGATGTATGTAATGTATGTATCGTTTAAGAAGTACTTTTGCCCGTAACGGGATCAGCTGTGTAAGTTGATAGATGATTGATATTTATTAGTCCTTTCGGAAATTCATAGTGTCATACAGCAAACATCAGACATCAACCGACCAACAACCAGTGCTAAACAAGTTAAACTAAGGTGCAGCTCCCCGACATCCAGTTAACTCATGACCTTTACAACCCAAACTCACTCCCAACCAGGAGAACAACAAACGCACATGTGTACATTTTCAGCTGAGGATGGTGGATGCCTTACTTTGGCTTCAACTCAACAATTAAACATGATTTCAGTTAAATGCTAAAGTTGCTGTAACTGTTACCTACCTTGACTGTGGTCCATGAGCATAACACTGGGTGCTTTCTGATCAGGTGCCATTGTGCTGTTGCAGTAGGCGACATAAGTTTTGTTTTACGGTGGACAGACATCACATTACGCCGTTGTGCTGGTGCGGCAGGCCCTTTTTATATACAGTCTATGGGTAGGCCACGTTACTGTGGACGGACTGTAACATTCAGCGTTGTTGTTTTCTTTTAGCTTGAAATAATCCCATAATTTGGACACTTTCTTCTTCGTAACTTGCTATTTTCTCTCTCTTCCTCCACTTTGCAAACAGCGGCATCATAATTACGTCGTCTTCACACAGCGTAAGCGCGATGTGTGACAGTAATAAATGTCCATGCGAAACAGTGTGCTATATAGTTATATGGATTAATGAAGCATTTTTAGTAATCGAATTAATCGATTTAATCGATGAATCATTACAGCCCTAGACCTAACGGTCCCAGATTTGTGAGTAGAATGTTCTTACCAAAACAAATGATGGCCAAAACATCATATAAGATGCATTTGGAGAAAATGAGCCATATGCTGAAATATAGCTTCAGGCAGATTAGAAACAGTGCAATTACATTTTTTCATTGCTATTGCTGTATATTATGTTGGTCTCATGGAAGATAGCCTTGAAACCAATAAGGCTTTGAAAGATTAATAGAAAAGAAGGACACTGTTATCATTATTACATACCTAATAAAAATAATGTGTTGAGGTTTGACAGCTTCATTTTTAATCAAATGTCAAAACTGCTCCTCCACTGTTCAAAAGCATTCCGAGCAAATAGGAGTGAGGAAGGCCAGTGAGGAACAAAATACTTTTAATATTTCCCCATGATGAAAGAGATTTTAAATAACCTTTTCATGTGCCATGTCATGTCAGCATTTATTTGAAATTACATATAACTGTAATTATTTAATTTACACTATGACATCTGCCGTATATTCTTCCTGCGTGGGGATGAGTGGATATATATGGAATTCACTGCACATTAAATTCTATATCTTTATGTTGCAGTGTTTTTGTGTATCTGGTCATGTGGACTGCAGATCAAAAGTACTGCAGCTACTAGCTAAACTGGTTTATGGCATCACGTCTTATTGCTTGAGGTGAAAGTTTTTTGTACATGGTCCCTGACAAATGTAATTTTAAAGATATTGCTTTCTAAGTTGTGGAAGAAAGTCATAGTTATATCTTTACTTTTCTCCACCACAGAGTTTGACCTACAGTTGGGCAGCAATTGTATCAGTCAGCAATCTCTAAACAGCACAACTACTGGGGAGTATAATTTTGTCTTAAAACCTTGCATCAAACTGTTTTGTATTTAAACAATAAATCCCCTGTTGTGAATTATCTGGGTATGATATCATGCTGCCTCCTTCAGAGACCCCCCAACCTCTATCACCAACCTTGAAAGGGGAACGCAATTAAACAAGCTTCCGATAGATCTGACCTTTGACTGGGTTGTTCTCATTTCATGAGCAGCATTGTCTCTGCCTTCATCAAAAGTACCAACTGTTGTTTTCAAACCCCTTTCATACAGCTTTGGCCCTAAGCCAACTGTGTCAGACTAAGTTTGGAAAATCCACGCTGCAAAAGTGGATAGAGGAGAAGCATTAGTTGGCCTACGCAAGGCCTTTAATGGTCAGTCAGCCTGTACTTTGCACTAAGTAGTCTAAATATAAACATGTCTATAATTACTCTTAAGTGAATAAAATCATACACTGCATTCTTTGTGTTTGGATGAACAATGAAGTGTCATTAGCAAGAGCCTGAAGAGACCAGAATGCTCTATATTTGGGTCTCTATTATTCTCTTCCACCTACTATATGTGGAAATCCTGATGTATGCTGATGATGGTGTTATATATGTTTAAGTGACTGCAGCTAATGGCTAAACTGGTTTAGGCATCTAATCTTATTGCTTGAGATTAACGTTTTTTCTAATTGGCCCCTGTCACATATAAATTTAATTCAAAAGATATTGCGGTTAGAGTTGTGAAAGAAAGTCATAGATATCCAAGGAAGGTTAAAATCAAGGGCCTCTGGTTCTTTAAACCTCTTTTTTGCCCTTGATTGTAACCTTCCTTGGATATATATCTATGACCTGGATGACTGAGAACCTTCACAGACAAAGTCATAGTTAACTTCTTTACCTTTCTCCACCGTAGACTTTGGTCAGAATAGTTGCTGGACAGCAATTGTATCAATCCACAATCTGTCAACAACACAATCTCCTCACAGAAAACTGAAACAGCAGGACAAGAACAAAAAGAAAAGACATGAAAGATTGAAATGTCAAAAATGGTTCAGTTGAGTAGAAAAGGTCAACTATCAGGACAGCTCCTCCTTCGAGGAAAAGCTGCAGATGCCACTGGGGATTTCTAATTCAGCTCAAATGCCATTTGGTGTCTGTGTACGTGTCTGTGTGTGAGTGTCCAAACCCACAAAATACCTCTTTCTGTTATACAAGCTTTCACACAGAAACTGACGTAGCATGACTGCCTTTATTCTGCATTTAAACATATTTGAACAGGTGGTCCCCACCATGAGACTTGTCTTTCCTTTTTTCCTAACAAATAATTTTGTTCTGCTTCCTTCATTCGCTTGTTCCTTCTGCGGCATATTTTAATGGTTTTCATTTGCTTTCTGTCATCCCATTTTGCCTCTGCTTTGTGCATTGCAGGTGTTTTTATAACCCACAGTATACCCTAGTGTCTCACAGATGGTAATGTGAAGATATTGCATCTTTAGCTGTCCTCCTTCAATTTAGTGACATTTCTAATACAGTGTACTCCCACAGCCCCTCACCTCAATATGTTGTATTAGATACTACAACAGGGGTGGTGATGGCGCAATGGATAAGATACCTGCCTTTGGTGTGACAGACCCGGGTTCAATCCCCACACTGTGACCCATCCACCATTGTGTCCCTTAACATCTGACAATATAGCAATTGTAAGTTGCTTTGGATAAAAGTGTCAGCTAATTGAATAAATGTAAATCCTAGCATGCACGTCACATTAGACAAGTTGTTTGTCAGTGAAACAGGAGCGCACACAGAATGACACAAAATTCATGTGAGTTTGTGAGATGACACTGCAAATCACTAAGCTACTGTAAATCTCATCAGCAGAAAATCACTCCAGTTTTTTGTTAATCAGATACTTAGCACTAATGACTAAGTTTTTTTTTTATTGTACAAAAAGAAAATGATTTTGATCTTTGACATTTATGTAAAGTCTTTTTTGGACATTATATGTTGTATATTAATGTATTTTAGGTGCAGATTGATTTGAAAGTCGTAACTGCATTTGTTTCTGTAAACTTGATGTTTGCTGTGATGGAGTTTACAACTCAAGCAAGTTTCAAGAGTCTTCCAATTGATCGTCACATTTTACGGATATGTATGGAAATCAATGGCTACCTGGAAGAAAGGAAAAATGCATCCAGACATGAAACAAAAAAGCAGCAACATTTATAAAATGTAATGGTTAAAATGGATTAAAATATGAGGACACTTTTGAGGGTGTAGACAAGAACCAATGCTATTAATTATTTCATTCCAGCTGTGGTGAAAATACTGTGCAGCTAACCCAATGCATACTAATTCATGTTAAAATGTTTGCCACTGGATGTGCGGCTCAATGAATAAATATAACATGTACTGTCAGGCTTATCTAATTACTTCCAGCAACACTACCCAGGGAGGTGACAATGCAATGCCGTGACCACTTCTGAAAAGCTTTTAGAAAACCTGTGTTGTTTACCCTGAAAGAGGAATGACCTTATTAGCAATTATTGGAAAAAAGAAAAATAGAGAACTCCTTACCAACAACATAAAAAACAGTGACATTTATTTGGGAATTGTACAAGAAGTGACTGGGGCACAGTCAACCTGTTGACACAGTGATCTTTAATTGGAACTAATCAAATTATTCTGATACTGGCTCTGCTGTGAAAAACATGCCGTTTACTAATAAACCCGCTGAGAGCATGCATTTGATGGTAAGTTTAGTTGTATGATTCGGAGAAGTATGATATTGCAATTAATAATTTTGGTCTGGTAGCACTCAGGTATGTACAAGACACTTAGCAGATGGAAAATATGACAAGTCTACTAATACAGATGGAAGGCAGATGGAAAGACACCAACGTCCAGCTGGAGACAGGAATGATAACATGTCACAACTCTGTTCAATTTGAACATTTTCCAGCAAATTAAAGCACGCAGGGTCTGCATTTTAAACACTCACCTGATACTTGTCTCCAGATCACATTCAAATTAGATAAATAAAATGTAATTCATTTCTATATCATTATGATTATAAATGTCCCGCTAATCAAAAACAATGACAGAAAACAATTCACTATGTTATTTATTTGTTTTCCCTCTGTGCTAAGTATTATTTTTCAAAACCTCTCACAGTTCTCCCTCTAATTATACCTACATGACATTATGTTGTGGTTAATCATGGCCCTCCTAGGGCTGCATGATCAGTCACCCTCAGCACTAACATTTATATCAGATTAGTCAACAGAAGCAGTGCCATTACACAAAACAAGCTGAGTTGCGGCGAGGAAGCAGCTATCAAATTGTTTGAACTGTCTGCTCATTTAACTGAGGTATGGTCATTTATAGCCAGCCTTAACACACAGTGCCCAACCACACAAGTGCTAATAACCAACAGTTCACCGCTGCCTCTCATTAGGCTATTAAATCTGTCATTAAAGTTTTCATGCCACATAGTCTGGCCTTGTAAAGCTGATGGTTTGTAAAGGATCATTTATGGCCAAAGAAAGTGTGTACACTGGAAAATGGACTGTTATACCCGAAAACCCCCCTGATAAGATATCATAATTATGAAACAGCTGGAGAGAAAAATAGAGTATGATAAAAAAAAATGTGGCATTCTGCTGTCATGTCCAATTACTCGCTGCATCTCTGAACAAAGAAAGTAACAGTTTAATTGCTTCAAGCTGATGAGCACAACTCCAATCATTAAGTGTCTGAAACTTTAAAGTGATCTTTTCTGCAGCCACCATAACAAAAAATGCCTTATGACAAACAGCTGGGGCAAGAATCTGTGTTTTGAGGGTTTTCCAGTGACCATAGTGATTACAAAATAAGTAATCATAGTTGTTTACCCTAATAAGAACATTAGCAGAACATCAAATGAATGTTAACACCCAACTGAAATCACTTTTGTAATAAAAGAATTCCTTTGTGCAGTCCAAAATCATGTCAAAGTATATTGAATTTATGGTTTAAAAGGCCTCTGGAGATTGGAAAATTTTCTTTATTCTTCTGTATAACCTAAACACAGACACCCTTTGTTAACCACCTTTTCACCTTTTTTAGCAAGTCAAGGTGCAACACAAGATATCTTCGTAGACGTTCAAAGATAAGAGAAAGACATTAAAGCTAATGTAGGTAAAGTCTCTGTGTCACATGCTGCTATAAAGAATATATCTGTCGACATAAAAAGTTCAACAACGGCGTTCTGACTTGTATATTGTAAAGAAGAGGGAGGTGTCATGAAACAAAATACATTAAGATACATTTCTTCCTTTTAGGTTTAGGGATCCAACTACACAACAGTCTGACCATAATGATCTATCTGCCCCACTAGCTTGAGTGTAGTAACTCTAAATGCTAGCCTTAAACTTTAAATATGTCATGCTTTAAAACAAAACTAGTATGTCACGTTCAAAAGAAGAAACAAAATATTATTCCTCTTAAAAATACAATGTCTACTTCATAAGCAATAAAATGCACCCTTGCTCAGTTCAATAGACTCATGGGTTTTGCTGCTACAAGCTAACAGTGTAGTGGCTTATGTTAGCTAATGTTAGCTATCGTGATATTATGATATCGTGTATTTGACAACTGAGCCAGTTTGCTGTCTGTTTGACTCTGGTACTGATTATTGTAAAACATAATTTTATGTTAAACTACATAATATCCCAACAATCATTGAACTTTCTGCAGACATAGTAAACTGAAACTAAGGCCATGCTCCTTAAATAAATTCAGTTTGGGATGTGACAGAAATAAATATGTAAAATGTGAAGCTGCACAACAACACTAATATGCATATGATGAAAAAAGAAAAGTTCAGCTGCCCTCCATCTCTTTCTGAAAACTTCAACATCAACAACTTGAGATAATCCGCTGCATATGAATATGTATCGGGTCTAATAACTTTTGCTTTAGTCAATCTATATGCCAACCTCAGCACAAGACCCTGTAGGCTGTATCTGCTCATCCATCCGCTCTGTCTGTTGGGTTAGTCTGCTAATTGTGGCATATTATTACATTACTGAGAGTATTTTCAATTTTCTGTGTAAACATGACGATTTGACACAAATTCTAAAAGATATTTTCTACTATTAGCATTTTCCCTTCTTTTTTTTCTTTTTTTAAAAAAAAAGCTTTTTAATTCCTGATACATGCCTTCAAAGTCCTCATTACAAAATTATCTCACTGCATGATCTCCTTTCACATATTCTGTTACAATCAGAAAAGGAGCTATATGAGGATTTTGGTGACCTTGTAAGATAAAGTATCACTTTGTCAAGTGACCAGTAATTCTTTAAAATCAGCTTGTTCTCAGCACTTAGCTGGCGTGACATTAATGCAGGATCAGAACACAGCAGAATAGTTTGTCCAATAAATCCAAAGACCAATATTGTGTTTTTGATTAATCCTAATTCATGTCTAATTCTCTCCATTTGCCTGTGTCTGTTTTTCATACCGCAGGCTCTAGTTTAAAGATAGATCTGTTTCTTGTTTCTGTGTGATTGTTGGAGGGTATTTTAGTCAGTCATGCATGCCTGTCAGCCGTCTGTAATAATTTAAGAACCTTTTTGTGAGTGCAAAACCAGGTCAGAAAAATCCAGTAAGCTCAGTAGTGTGGAACACTAATTGAAGTTCCCTTTCTACGGACCTCTGTGATTAAACGGCTGATTAGTCAGTGATTAGAAATAGACTGATGTTTTTACAGCTCGGATGACTGGAAAACATCCAGCATTGCCTGGATTGTTGAGTGGCTGCAGATATCATGCAATGCATTCATAATAGCATTAGTTCAACTATTCGAATATTTGCCTTAGTTAGGATGGTTTTTCATTTGTATTAGCCACATATGTCATAGCTGGACACAGACATGGACTTATGGAAGTACATAAAGCAGCATGTCAGTCACATTTTTCAGGTAGTGTAGATTAGGGACGAACCATTAGTAATCTGGTCTAGTCTACCATGTGTTTGGGCCTGAATTGTTGTCTGTCTGTTAATATATTAAAATGAAGAATGCAAACAAATTAGCCTTTTGTATTTTCTATTTTGAGCAAGGTGGTACGAAAGGTTTTTGAACCTCATCAAACTGGCTGGTATACATTTCCTTCCACATCCAGTTCCTCATCTGCTGCTAGAAAGGAGACACCTCTGCATTTGATTTTGTTCGTTGTGGGGAACAAACATATAATCTCCTTTTCTCGCGCTTTGTTGCAGTACAAATAGTTCAATTCTTTGTCATCTTCCTGTATTATTAGATTTTAGTGTATTGTCATTTGCCCACAGACTTTGAGTGTCCTTGAGAACTCCTTAAATTTGATTTAGAACTGAGCAGCCCTTAGAGGAACATATAAGAAGAGGTATTTTTCTGCTATAATTGAGCCATCTTCTTGCTCTGAGCCTTTGCATCAATACTGCAAACATTCATTTTGACAACTCATTGGTCCCACTGGGTTTCAGTTGAAACAGGAAAGGAATTTGTGATGAGCCCAGGAGTGATTTCTTCCCATCATTGGGCACAATTGCCTCTCATTTTCTCTCTCTGTATGTGTCCGTTTGCATTGATAACCCATCTTTTGATGATACATTATCTTTCTCACATACCGATGCAGATAAAATATACAGATATCAACAGAGAATATGCCCTTGGATAATATTGTCATCAGGCTCTGAATGAAGACGAGTTCCACTGCAGTGTTTTTAATTTTTTTAATTTCTTTTAACAGCTCCCTTTTACAGTCAAAGAAATACATTCATTGTAGTAAAAATAATTAAAAACGTTAATAAAACAAGTAGTTTTTGGTTCCTCTGGAGGTGGTGCTCATTAATCTACAACAATTTCAGTTTTGATGCTTTAGGGAAACACTTCTTAGGCTTAAGAAGGTTAGTAACATGGAGTTTGCGTCTCCATCGGAGCCTTATGATGATTTTGAAAAATGAGGCTCTGTAAGTGAGCCACTGACATTATATGCAAGCATGCATCATGGTCCATATCTGGGTTCATGCTTGTTGCTGTTTGACAAGTTGAATTGTTTAAATGTCGGTGTTTTGGATGGCAGCACGGGCATCTGTAAACACTTACCTTCATGATGTTAAACGACCAGGCTCCAGCATCTGAGTTAGTTTATGGGAGTCCCAGGAGCAAATTTTTACCTTGGTATAAACATACACAAAGCACTCAATCACAAACACATATGCAGTACACATGCAATTATTCACACAAGTACAGGCATGTCAAAAACAAACGTCAGCACACACCAAGCTTCGTCTGTTGACATCCTGATGTTGACTGATTGGAAACAGATACAGAGGGAGTATACAATAAGAACAGAGAAAAAAATTTGTTTGGATGTATTTTGGGACCACAAACATCCAAGCTACTATTTGAAAAAAAGCATCTTTCAAACTCTGGAAAATATTTTATCACTTTTGCTCTCATGTAGGAAAGGCAAACACACACAGACACACGCTTGTGCACATATTCAGATGTTCAATCTCCCCCAGAGGAAAAGGGATGTGGGAAGTTAGCAGAATAACAAAGTTGAAAGAAAAAGAAGAACATTTTGTCTGATGTAGTTGTAGTGACAGTTTGGCCAGTGTTTTTCTTTTGCAGGGGGTAGGGGTTTGGGAAGGTGTTTGGTTTCAGAGGGAGGAATCTCTCCCTTTCTGCTGGGGTGATCTCTCCAAGACGTCGTGACAGAAACTGAAACCTTTCTCAACAGTAAACACGATAAACAGTGAAAGTGATGAAGAGAGACTTCTCTTGGTGATGGCCCAAAATTCTAGATAGATTTGGGGGAAGGTGATGACACGTAGTTCAACATTACAGGACACAGGAGACACAGTGACACCAGGTTATGTTTAGATTTTTTTAACTGGAACAAAATTAGCATAGATACTGTATGTATCTTTGTGTAATATGGATAATCTTTCATCTTCAATAGATTTACCTCTGTAGGTTTTATCCTTTTCTCAGCTTCTTATGCAAATCTTTGAAGCTTCATGACCCAGTTTTCTCTCAGGGATCTCTTTCTTATCTGATCAGATGTTCTCCTTAGTTATAATGAACTAAAGTATAATGACAGCATCACTGTCCATCAAAACGTATGCAGTGTTTTGTATCTTATCCGCAGTCGAGTCCATGAATAATCTGATTAGTTTCTTCATGTCGCGGGTTCCAACAATGTTTAATTTGGTCGCTGACGAGGCTAAACCGTTCTTTTGGTTCTTGTGTACGTCTGGTTAAATATTGTAGATTTTATTTCAGGATGGCATCATAGCACTCAGTGTTTAATGTTTGAATGATTATATATGTTCTTTAGACAAGTAGGTAAACAAAGAGAAGAGATTTAACACGAGATTAAAAAAGAAAATCCCTTTTGAACAAATTTATAAATATAGCTGAGTTACTACACCAGACTGTATTAAGACAAACTGTTATAACTGATAATAATAATATGCATAATTGCATATTCACACAAATTGTCATTTTTTGTACATTATAATGAAATAGACCATTCATTCATTCATAATTAAGAATAGGAGTAAATATTTATACATATTATGTTCTGCAGTTTTGCACCTGGCATTTCCTGTGTGGTCTGACTCGACATGTTTACTGTATGGGCTATCTGGGAACATGCCTAGGGGCCCCTGAGCGTGAAATGGGATGGTAGAAAATAATGCACCCGAATGGACATTTCACTCCACCTCTGTGGGTCGCTGGGCCATACTGACTTCATGTTGAGCAGTGCAAGCTTTCCAGGTGATTTATGATTGTGTCTTGTAATATTTGTGAGACTTTTCTTTAAAGATTAACTATAATTATTACAGAGTCTGCTGTCAGTCATTTTTAACATTTTCATGTGCGCAGGCTGTCACAGCAAATATCTTGGGACATTTAAGCAGCAAAAGTAAAAACTGTAGTGACACGCCAGACTGAGGAAACTCTCCCGAGGAAACACAATTAAACTTCTAGCTCCTTTTAGCTCTGAAGGAGCTCAGGATTTATTAGGTCTTTACTCCAGACAGTTTGTCTGTATGAATCTGGACTGTGTGTGAGACCTTTTGGAGATTTAAATAATCAGTAAAGTTACTGCTGCTGTGCTTCGTGCGTAAATGCGCACAGCATCTTTCTTAATGGGGAGACGGTTCACCCAATTTCACCCACCCACAACCCATACACTATTATCACAATGTTCATTTTTATGACTCGGCCCGCCCGATCTGCGGATAATTCACATTCATAACTGTGTTCAGTGCATCACTAATGCAATTTTGCGATTTTCCAGGACCTCGCAGATATCTGCAGCAAAAGTTGAGCCTTGTTCTCCTTTTTTGTTGGTCAACTGTGTTTTTTCTGCCGCAACCCCCCGTGTTGTCGTCCCCTCTGTGTCACCAGTCTACCCTGTTTCAAATGAATGAGAGCACACAGCATGACCCCTGAGATGTTTTCCTCTCTGATGGTAATTTCAAAGAGAGGTTTAACATTGCCAAATATGAACTGCTCCTAAATATAATATAACTCAGAGGTTGTCAGGAGGGCAATAGCACACAAAACATCAAAATTACATTTGGATTTTTCAGACTTTCAGAAAAATGTGACATAGTGAAAGCGGGCACAGCATGATATTAGTCCGTTTTTTAAACATTATTTCAAACTGTGGGTAAGGTTTCTGAAAATATCACTCTTTCACACTGCGTGGGAATTTTTGTCATTTTGAAAATAGCAAATGTACAAAAATGCGGATCTGCACCAGAAACTGACCTCTTGCTCCTTGGCCACATCCGAACTAAAAGGAAGTTAAAAACATACCTGCCCACGTTACACACCTGGCACAGTGGGTGTCCATCAGCGGAATAAAGGAACCGTCATGTCTCATTTCTCAAGTCTGGAGCAGCTTTGCTCTGTGTTGGTTTTATTTATTCATTATAAAGGTTTTATTTATTCACACTGTGCTCTGCAGTCAACAGATCAGAATCCTAAAACAGTATGCCCCTGCCTAATTCAGCTCCCCCTGTCCTTCTCTATCAATACTCTGTTTTAGCTGATATACTACTCACACACAATTTCTGCGTTAATCCTTTATGTACATGTTTAGACCTAAAGATACCAACCTGTAAATTGTATCTGAAGGTTGATTTTCCATATGCTCACAGATGATATACGAGCAAAAGCTGTGAAACTATTTCCAAACACAATTTCACAAGCTCAAACTCCTAAACAGCCCTTAACGAAAACCATATTGCATACTTCGTCTCCGACACACAGGTTGAGAAAAAGCAAAGAAAAAAAAACAGGAACAAAATACAAAACACACTTGGCGTAGGAGTGGGCACACAGTCATGCACAGACTTGACCATGCATACTCATATTTTTACCGGTGTCTACAATCTGGCAAATTGATGAACTAAACAAAACAGAACAGCAAAAAACATATGTCGCAGTAAAGACAGCTCTTCAATTCTGATTCTTATAAACCCCTTGTTTATGTGTAGCTGCATAAGGATGCAGTGTCACATTTAGAGGATTCGGCTTGTGGCAGGCAGTTAAAGGCTCGTGTTTTTGGAAGTTTAGCTTCTTGATAAACACTAACCGGACATTCCCTCCCAAAGAGTATCTTCTTGGAGCTGTGTTTGGAATGATGTATTACAGATATGTAATCACTATACTGTATTAGCATCCTCACCCCAAACACACCTGTTTGGGGTCTTCTTAATAAAGCTTCAGTGTTGTTATTTGGTTTGTCAGTTTAAACATGGGGAAAGTGTTAACACATTTCTCTATAATAAACAAAACAAAATACGGCCACTCTCTCCTTTTCCCCGAGCTACACAAGTTCTCATTTCTTTCTGAGTCACCTCCCTTTTTTTAGTTTATCCTTTATTAGCAGACAGAAATGTCTCCTGTAGATGGGAGCCAGAGTAAGAAACTCCGTTACTGACTGAAGCTGTCCCAAGTCTTAGTCTAAATAGGAAGAGTACACTAGTACACTAGTAGGAGAATGATCTATCTCAACATCCATTAGTGCTAACATAAGCATCCAGTGTGCAACTGGATGAGGGTGTCTGGCTTTCTGAGTTAATGTAATACTTTGCCCTTTGTTAAGCCCACTGATGGAATCAAAAGGCTTCGGTCACAAAAAAGAGTCACATTTTCTCTGCTCTCTGCATTGTACGTAAAGCATATCCAAATAATTTGTTGTCAGATTGTTTTTTTTTGTTGTTTTTTTACAGCAGCCAGCAGTAACCCTCTTATCACTCACAGCTGTTGCTGTTTAGTGATTTCCACAGAGAAAACAACAAATAAAAACAAATCTGTATTATGGAGTCTCCATCACTGACATTACCGTCACTGACTAATCCTCAAGTTGCACTCCTTTAGTATAAGATTAACGCTGTGTTAAATCTGTGGTAATACTATTTGTCATGGCACTTCATTTTACGATGCAGATCAGCTCTGCTGGCCAGCATGAGAGACAGAAATAGTAAGAGGAAAAGGAATAACATGGAAATCAAATTTTACACACTTCTGGCTACCTTATTGTTGTTTCCATGTCTTACTCCTGCCTGCTACATATTCTGGGCAGTACATGCATAATACATACAAGCATGTTCCTTCTGTCCAAAAGTGCACGCACACAAACTTGCCCTGAGAGACAGTCTTGGGTAATAGTGGGCGAATAGTTAAAAAGACAGTGGCACAGTACTGAATGTCTTGTTCACAGCACAAAGGCCACGTTAAGATAGAGCTGAAACTGCTGTACATGACATTTCTTCAAAAACCAACATTAGTTTAAGCAGTACGATATGTCTGCCATGGCTGATTCACTCTGTGCTCTGTTTAATAATGTTGGTAAGATGGTAAAAGAGAAATAATTACATAGTGGAGTACATTCAGCACACACACTTTCTCATAGAAGCTGCACACTGTCAGGTTTAATTTGAAGCCAACCTTAGCTACATAAGGTGAACTAGTAACCGGGTACATCTCTTTGTATACACTGCCCCTGTTTCAACTCTGCTGTGACTTCTTTCAGTCGGTGACTCATAAACATCCACCGAAACCTCAGCGCTCATTAGACCAGCAGCGGGACCAGAGTTCTTTTTTTTCTCTTCCACGACTGATTTGTAAAACTTCAAGGAAAAAAGCAGAGGGAGGAAGTACACACCCAGACAGAGTGAACTTGCCACCTGAAGCAACCACAGTGCTTCCGCAGCGTTGGTGCCATGCCAAGCAGCCCTGAGCTGTTTACATCATCAAAACTTCCTCAAAAAAAGACAGTGTTGGGGTGCATCATCAAAAGCTGTTAGAAACAAACATATTAAATCTGAGCTGTGCAGATCAGAGAGGACTGGCAAAGCAGACATTATTCACTAGAGACAATGTTTGGATATTAAAGCTGCACTAATTGTCAGGCAATCAAAGTTAGTGACTAGCTGGTGAACATAGTGGAGGATTTAGCTTCCAGAGATATTTCTCTCAGGAATTGGTGGAGACTAAATCAGAGGTAAAAGAACAGCAAATATATTGGTCTTAAATTTTAAATCTAAAGTCTAAATCTTGCCCCTAGGGGCTAAAAATATATCAGTGCAACTTTAAAAGATCAATAAGTAAGAACTGATTATAGGCACGTTATCAGCAGCTGGTTTGTTTTTTTCTCCTATTTTGGATTTCTTTGAATAAGCAGAGACACAAATCTACACAAAGATTTCACAGAAATCTGTGCATTTTTCTGATAAAATCGGTAAACCAGTGATCCATAAATACAAATAGCTATGTACTAGAAAACAGTTAGGAGGCAGCCTGGCCATGTCAGAAAACTTTCATTGTGTGCATACGCTATGTGTGTGGTGAATTGGCACCTGAACCTTATATACTCACTATGTCTATGTCACTATGTATCTGACCTTAATTAGTACAGTTGCAGTGTCCTCTGTGTGCTCAGTCATAATGATGGAGTCCTCCCTCTGGAGGGTCTCTAACGGTGAAGGACAAGTGTTTTGTGTCTGAGCCACCTGGACAATCTAGTGCAAGAGTTAGCTCCTAGTTACACATCTTGTTTTATCAAATTGCTATTACCGTAGTCAAGCTTAAGTCCTTTGTTGTTGTTGTTTTATTTTTGAATTGTTTAGACAACTCTGTAGTTTATTTGGTTTTCTTTAACTAAGAATACAGTGTGCTGCACTGTAGGTTTCGACTCAAGCAAAACAGACAAAGATGGATCTATAGCCCCAGACAAAAAAAAATCAACAATCAATTTACAATGACTGTTATTGACCGTGCATTAACCCCCCCAAAGTCTCTTATTGGTCTATCACGGTGTAACTTTTTATCCTTTTCTTTTGTGTCACCAACATACAGACTCTATGGCGAGCTGACAAACTGCACGTTCGTGGTGGCGCTGCAGATGGAGTGCTACTGGCCCAACAGGCTGGTGGATGAGTTCTTCATCCGAGTCCACAAGCACTACTTCCACGACTGCTCGCTATCTGGACGGCTTCTCAAGGACCCACCCAACCACATCCTGGGTCCCTTTATTGTAGTGCCCATCCTGGTCACCCTCCTCATGACGGCCCTGGTGGTGTGGAGGAGCAAACGCAGTGAGGGGATTGTGTAGTGAGGGGAAGGAGGGGTTCAGCAGGACGCCAGGGTCACAAGACTGAAGATTCACACCTGGAAGCTTAACAAGATCAACTCAGAAGCTATTTGAGTGATGACTGAATACACTGACACCAATATAAAGCCTTTGCAGCTCAGATCTATAGTTACACCAAACATGGAACGTGGAACTTCTCACCTGAATCCTGGATTGAACCTGAACCAGCATTGTTACTGGTGGAAAGTGTAAATATTAAAAAAAAAACTTTATTGAGAGCTGCTTCAAAGAATTTTGGATGTAGTGAAAATGCTACTACACATACAAGAACAACTACTTTTGTTCCACGGAAACAACTATTACCTACAGCCAAACAGGAATGAAACACAGTGCTGGACTTTCCCAGAAGACCTGTTTTACACGCTGGCTAGGATACAGAAGGGCAGTTCTGTTAGGGAACCAAGGTCAGATTTTATGTACATACCTAAATTGTAAATATACACAGTATGTACAATATGAGATTAATCTGTCAGTGGATTGTCAGAATATCTTTGTCACACAATCAAGTGAACAAACCATAGTACACTAAATTAATTTCTCAGAAATTTTGTTTCCATGTGATACAAACTGATTTAAAACTGATTTTAACAGATGTGTATTATATTTGAAATATACTCTGAATCATGCAGATGGCTTATGTTCACGCTATCAAGTTATGGTTGGAGTAAAACATGTCTGTTTTTAGTTTTTATTTCTTTTCCTCTGCTCATATCCGACACCCTGGCATCATGTCCTCAATCTCTTGGCATACCCACGGCTCAGTCTCTCTTCTGAATGGGAAAACGAAGATATGTTTCTATAGCATAACGCACACTGAACCCGCTCGAAAAATGCAGGCGGCAAAGATGTCACAGACTAAAGATTGGCAGATGTGCAGTACAGGTGAGAGACAGCACAACACAGAGCGGACGATCACCACGCAGGGGTCGAGGCCCCAATTTGTACGGGCTGTGATGATAAAATGTTCTGCAGCTTCCGTCGTCCATCACCAAGGACACTAAAATGAAGAAATGCCAGCGGACACAGATGGAAATGGTTGAGAGTGAAGCCTTTGAAGGTCAACATACACAGGCAGAAGTTTAGGGACTGCAGACAGTTAATTAACCAAAAATTCTCAGTTCTTTTCAGATTTTTCTTGCTCAAACACCTCTGTTATCCATGTTTTGTTTTACCATATAGAAAAACTCAATCCCAGCAATGATTGATTATATCCAATTGAATGAAAGAATGAAAAATAGAACAAAGCGTGAAAAATTCACAGTGGAAGTCCAACTACAGAGAAAACATAAGGCAATGGATTAGCCAACGCACATCTCTTCTGAACATTGCCTCAGCCTAAAGCAAAGTTTGTGTATCATGGACCTTAGGTTTCTATTGATTTATGATCTTCCAGTATGCTAGAGTGTGCTGTGTGAACTGTTTTCTCATTGATATTTTTGAATGCTCTCTTTGCTTTATAGATTCATTGACCTGTAACCTGCCTGTCAGAAAAAAAAACACACCCACACTTCCCCATCATGATCTTACTTTGTGCTTTGTGCCAAAAGCTCTTGGAAAACAAAGGGCAATGTTTGCTATGAAATGTCTAATTTTCTTGGCGTGACTTAAATGTTTGAATTCTAAAATCTATGATTTGAGGAAAAGTTAAATAAAATGTCTGATTAATGTGTCTGATACACTGAGGATTGGCACCTGTGTTTCTCATGAGTTAGAGATGGTACAAAAGGCTTTTGTATATTATGTGTAAATATGAATAATGAATCATTCATCTGCATTAATGTATGCATGGCGCACAACACTGAGTCATAATGAATGCACTGGGCTCAAGCCCCCGTGTCATTTACTGAAGTGTGAAAAATATGAGAAAGGATAAAACTATATTTAGTAAAGTGTAAACAAAACGAAGGCCTGGTGTTTATATATCACAAAGCTTTGTGTCCTGAGGATTTTTCGGTATATGTCAGAATAAAGTCTTATCACTTTTCCCTTTTCACATAGATGCATTGGACAATAGCAGTGTTGTCTGGACAGAGAAACAGTAAATGAAGGTCCAGTAGTCCGTCCGTAGCATTGTATCTTGCAGATAACGCTGCCTTTATATTGATGCTCTCAGAGCACAGGTCAGGGTAAATCACAAACCAAAGGAATTATACTCACAAGTTAATTAGAGCACACAGCTTAATAAATGAAATGATTAATTTGTCCTCTGAGTCAATCAATCAATCAAGTTTATTTGTACCAGGTAATCATATAAGTTACAATCAAGTCCTGACCAGCTGTTCAGTGCCACAGGGCAGTAGTCATTCAGGCTAGCTGGTCTTGTTTCTTGGGCACAGAAATGACGGTGGTCTTCTTGAAGCATGTGGGGTATGGCAGACTGAGCCAGGGACAGGTTGAATAGTCCTTAGGTCAGTCGAGGCAAGTCCAAGTCAAGTGACAAGTCATTAGAGAGAACTCTCAAGTCTAAAGTCTCAAATCTAAGTCAAGTCTTAAGTCTTTCAGACCAAGTTTCAGATCAATCACAAGTGCATTAGGGTGCAAATCTGAATTCTGGGTGTTCATATGACCTGCCATCTGAACATTTCACTTTTCTGTGACTTTCCTGTCATTTTTACATTGCTCACAATAAGTCCCGTTAGTAATGTTAACGACGTCCGAGTGTGTTAAGTTTTCTAATCATCTATCAAGTTGAGATTTAAAGCTATCGGCTACACCTCTCTGTCTGTGAAACCTCTGGCTGATTTGTGTGCCAGCGTGCTTTTATACCCCTCCGGTTACGCCGTCACACGCTACCGTTCTAGCAACACCAATAGGATTGGAGTAGTTTCATTCACAGTTCAGCCCTGCCACGGCCAGAGGCGTTCCCATAGTGTCGTCACCGACGCAGTTCGAGTTCCCTCGAAGGGGAACTTTGCTAACACAGGCAAATACAAGAAAGCGCAGCAACACAAGACAACAGTAGTGTTTCAATCAGCTTTTTTTATGCACATTTTGTACCAGGCTATCACATTAGAAAAGGTTGAGGGAAACAGTAAAATTTGTAAAAACACGGCTCAATCATTTAATTTTTTTTACAACCGTCTGAGGTGTTTTTTTGTCTTCTTTGAGAAAGAGTTAATGTGCTAAATGAAAGATGGAAACACCTTTGCCAAATAAATTCTGATGTAGCGAACATTTACCTCACATGCCTAATCAGCTTTTTTTGCTGTTGACGTCTTCTTGGACATTACAATGCGCGGAAGCATGGCTGGTACAAAACCACCCGCTTCTGAAGACTTCTCTCAATTTTTCTCATATCCATGGTCATCAGGGCCATGCAACTAGTTTTGTTTCTGATTTGCAACCTCTACTTCTTGTTTATTATAGCCATGTGCAACATCAACTTCTGACGTAACTACGCTTTGCCTAGCCTGGTTTATTCGCTCCAAACCAGTTGATGGAAACACGCTTTATTCGTACATTTCAAAAGTTAATTTAAAGGGGCTATATGTAGTTTTTCAATGAAATCAATTATAATAAATCAAATATTTCCTGCCTTATTGTCAATGGGCTGTAGCCTCGCTTACAGAAATAAACCACGTACCTGTTTTCTCTGTTGCTTGGAACAGTCAATGCTACTTCACTAGTGATGCAACGGATCACAAAACCCACGGAGTTACATTTATTTATAAGGTTCTTTTGGAAATGATCAAATCTGAAGAATAACAAATTACAAATCAATTTTACATTCACTTCACAGCTTTGGGTGCACAGACAGACTTTTGCTGAAATTTCTTGACTGTCACATCTTTTCATTAGCACAAATGACAAGTGTTAATAACAAGTAGAGATCTAATGCAAAAAAAATAATGTTACAAAAAAATCTACAATAATACAAATACTTACAACAATGCATTCAACAGGGTTTGCTGTCAGCCATAACCTTTTCTCTCTACTCGCTAACTTAACTTATTAAAGACTTGACCCCCCCCTGGTGAATTATTTATGGAGGAGAAAGGCAACCTGAGGAGATTCAGATGCTGAAGCCACATGTGACTGCGAGGGCAGTGGATATGTTGCCAGTTGCTATGATTCACCAAACTGTTAATTATTATATAATAACCAAGGAGAATGAGTGGGTTGAGGTCAGAAAGATCAGATGCAGAAAGTCCAAACTATTTGCCCCAAAATATATTACTTGTTTTGCTGTCCAGATACATTAAATCTTAATATGAAATGTGTCTAAAATTAACTTTTTTCAGTTGACATTAAAGTTCTTGTCAGTATTGATTTGCATCCAAAGAATGTTCGAGAGAGACCTTACATTGTAATATTAGCTGTCAAAGTTTTTTAAAGTTTGCACGATCTACAGAGTTGACCCATTTTACAGATGCACACAACTTATCTACCCTGTCTAACTAGGTCAGTCACACTGACAATATTTGTAGTTATCAGCTTTGTGTCATTGTTCTCTGTATTTCTGTCGCTATTGCTCTGCTATTGACAGTCAGCTTCTTAAGCTGAAAACTAGAGTAACAGTTACGTCTTAATGACACCCTTTACTCTCCAGTGTACAAAGAACTGTGTATAACCATTATCAGAGGTACGTTAACAGAGGTAATGTTCTAAACTGCTACCAAGCATTAGTTAGCCAACCATCACATGCAACAGACATAATTCTTGATAATAATACCCTGAGCTCCTCTCTTCTCCTCTCGCTGTCTATCTATATGCAACCATATCCAATAATGCATGTTACTAACTTGATTTCTTCCCTCTCTCATATTCTTTCCTATCTCCTTCTGTTGCTTTCTGCAGGTGTTTCTGGCTCTGGAGCTGTGAAGTCTGGATCTATGGCTGCGAGTCACCTACTGTCCCCATGTTCCTGCTCAACACTGGTTGCAAGAATTATTATTAGTAGTCCTATTATTATTATCATTAATATGACTATAATTATCTGTACCATTATTCATTCTCTGTACCACTGCTACTTTTACTGTTTTTATTTCTGTGTGGATATTATGATGACTGGCATGCATGTTTCTGTTGCAGGGTGGTGCAGATGTCAGATGAAGCAAGACAAGGACATAATTATCAATATGCACTGAAATCAATGTATTATTGTAATGTCAACATTGGATGTACTTAACGAAATTTTGAATAGTAATATTTAGATTTTAATCAGTATGCACAAGGGAATTAGTATGTCACACATTATTATTATTATTTTGGATTATTTTACATAGAAATACTTGCTGTCTTATGTAAAACATAAGTACAGGCTAGTTTTCCTTCCAACACTTCAGCAGCAAAAAAAACAGAAACTGCCTTAGAGCATGACCTGGTGCATGCGTTTACTGCAGCTTAGAAGATTAGATGGCACTACCTGATAGCAGCGAGGACACCCACATGCACACACACACGACATGTTCTTGCTGTTCTCTTCTGAGTAGAGCACTTTAACTGCAGACAGATGCTTGAGCTCAGGCAAGTACCAAATACCCCACTGACAACACACACCGAAGGCTTTATTCTGTGGAAATTTCCATCAGGAATAATTGTGCCTTGTCTGTTAAGTCTCCGTCCGGTCATGTGTAGCTTTGTGCTTGTCTCGTCTCTGCCCTGTCTGTCTTGGATCTGTCCCCCGTTTAGATTACCTGTTTCATTTGTATTGTTTATTCTTTGGATGTATCTCAGCCACTCTGCCAGTACGTGTGCTCGCCTTTTGTTTGCCACAATAAACCTTTTTGAACTGTACCTGCTCCGCTCTGTGTCCTGCATTTGGGTCCACCATCCTGCTCAACCTTCCCTACACCCCAAACCCTGACAGAGTTGCAGTAGTCAAGTCTGGAAGTGATGAGGGCATGGATAATCATTTTTACAGCAGTAAAGGACAAGGAGGGCCACTGGGGGGTAATGTTTTTGAGGTAGAAGAAGACAGTTTTTGTGACCTGGTTGACATGGGGTAAGAAGGGGAGGTGAAAGATGGTGGAGGGGGTGACAATGGAGCCGTCGATGTTGAGTGAAAAAGTCTGGGTGGAAAGGAAAATGAGGATGGTGAAGTCAGCAGAAAAAAGTATGTCATTGGTGATTTTAAGTCGGGCAGTTTCTATGCTGTGCGTGAAGCCTGATTGGAAAGATTATTAGAATCAAGGTGGGATTTGAGTTGAGCAACAGTGGACAAGGAGGAGTTGCATACATTGGTTATGAGTGGGGAGAGTGTGGGCAGGCAGGCCTTGAGGACTTCATGCTGGTGATTATGTTATGGACATGATAGGTCGGTTTCAGAGATTTCAGTAAAGGATGTGAGTGAGTAGCTTGGAAGTAGTGGGGGGTTAGGTTGAGGGTCAGAAAGGTGGCAAGAAGAGGACGCAGCGAGGTGATTGTGTATTGTGTCAATTTATGTTTGGAAAACATGTAGAAATGAGTTAGAATATCACAGAAAATTTCAATGAATTGCAGATTCAATTCAAATTCAATTTATTGTCATGAAAGTGTAACAACAATATTGCCAAAGCATCATACAAACTACATAAGAACAATCAACCCCATACATTTCATTACTCATACTAGTTACAATGGGTAAGTAAGCTGTGTAGTTAAATGTTAAATGTATTTTATTTTCACTTTTAATTGTGTTTATTGTTGATATACTATGAGGAGTCTGCACAGTGCGTTTTAATTTAATTTTTTTAAAACATCACTGTACTTAATAGGGAACACAATTTAATTTGAAAGTTTCCTGCAGCCACGGTTCATCCTGTCACCAGCTGTGAGGTCAGAATGGAAGAGAATGAAGAAAGTGGCGGTGAGAAAAGACCCATGTGAGTGCCTGACGTACAAAAAGACTCCCACTCGCCTCCTCCGGATGTCCCCACAGGTTAATAACAGATGCCATAATGTCATCCACAGATGTCTGCTGTTAATGTTAATACATGTTATTTTCAGTGCTCTGTGTGTGTCAGAATTCATGTCGTCCTCTTCCCAAGTGGCTCTGGTGTATTTCTGTCTTGTTCGCAATTTCCCAGCGGAACCTCAAGCAACATTTCAATCTGCCAACAGGCAGCCTGAGAGATGAGACCCTAACAAGAACTGCCCAAAAAAGTAGATTAACTGGTATAAGTTTTCCGGTGACTCAGTAAAAAAGTATCTTGCTAGTGTAAATTGTGGTCATATCCATCATTTCCATGTCAGTATGGTCTATGTTATGAAAAATCTTGTGAAAAAAAAAAGTAGGGTGTGTGGGTGCATCTATGAGACATGCAGTGCCAATTTACCTTCTCATTCACATTAAACAGCTTCATCAGACCCGTCTCACGCTCTGCATTGAGAGACCTTACAAGGGCCTGTCTCATGAGACAGAGAGAGAGGAAAGGAGGAAAACGAGGATGTTAAGTGTAAGGGTTATATATTTATTTATTTCGGATTGTTGTGTGCCATTCAGAAAGTAAGAGGTGCTGTTACTGGGGACAATAAAAACAACTCCCACTGGGGAGACACGACAATGAACAAAATTATCTCATCACTACAAAGTCTGCTGCTTATCTACCACCCCACCTTGTTCTCCTCCTGAGAGTGTTGGCGTGTTGTCGTGAAGTTTCAGCGCGACGGAGACAATTGTCCCTGTAATAATTGCAACTCACTCTTAACTCCTGTCTTGCTGCACACAGTGCGAGAGGAGAGATGTTGTCTGACATTACCCAGAGCAGCAAGCACTAAATAAATTAGCCTACAATATGATAGACTTTTGTATATTTCTCACTTTTCCCCTGATGTTCGGACTAACTCACTGGCTTTGTTGCTCGTCGCTTTTTAGAAATAAAGTCTGCATGGTGTCTGAAAAAGGTAGGCAGCGAACCAAACCACTGTGAGGCAGATGGGGGTGGGGAGGACATAATCATACCTGACACTTTTTTCACTCACAATGTTTGATCATGTTGCTGATGCAAAAAAATTGGCCTGATACGTAGAGAGATGCTTCAGCGCGTCTTCACTGGGACAGCTCATGAGGCTTTTTCAGTTATATGTGCTGAGGAGGATTTGGATTATGATACGGTGAAATCAGTTCATATCAGTTGGTCCCTGAAGCGTATCACCAGAAGTTCTGGCATTAGGTAAAGGATGATAAGCACACAAATGTGGAGTTTGTTCATGATATGGCTTCCCAAGCTGCTCATTTAGACAGTCTTTGTGAACTGATTGTGTTGGGGTAGTTTAAAAACACCATCCCTTAACCCATTGCTACTTATGTAAATAAGCAGATTCACAGCAGCTGAATTACTTTCTGACTTTGTGTTGACGCATAAAGGTAGTTTTCCAGATTGGAAAAATTTAGATATTAGGTGTGGTAACTCCCGCATTTTGGTTGATGGCCAGTTCTGTGCTTTTACATCTAAGGTCCCAGTGGAGGGTTTGGACAGCTAGAGGGATGAAGCACCAGATGGTCCACTCATATGTGGTAGGCTAAAAAATCTTTGTGCAATCTGGGTTTGTTGGTCCACTTGCCTGCATCACAGAGAGCTGAGTTGATTAATTGGATTAATCAGGAAGTTTCCGGTACTGTTTGGCGAAATGCCATTGCGCGCAAACCTAATCGAGCATGATAATGATGTAGGGAAAACTTTTCCAATTAAGCAGTGGTGTTATCGTTGTGCAGCAGACAAACACAGAGTGTTGCCGTCTTAGGTAAATTACATGCTTGATTATCACATTGCAGTGCCATCGCCGTTTAGTTGTGCATCATCAAGCTTGCTCAGAGGTAAATCTGATGAGGCCTTGCAGTTATGTAATGACTACTTAAAGGTTAATAAGGTCCTTAAGACAGGTTTCCATTCCCTTGCCATGGATGGAGGATTGTATCAATCAGGTGGGCTCAGCAAAGTATGTTTGCAAATTCGGTTTTGTTTATAGGGGTAACACAGTCATTAGTGTTGACAGCCTCTTGTAAATGTATGTTTTTGTTTGTGTGTTAAAGTCATCTTGGGGTTTATGTTGCTAACCTGTAGCTCTGTTTGGGCTGCAGGTGGATGATGAGTGTGACCTGGAACACCTCTGGCAACCAGGATGCTCCTAGGGTACTTCAGTCCTAAATGCAGTTTAATTACCGTCTCTGCTCCTTCCAACAGGCACACCATGTCTTGGTTTGGCTTCTCTTCACACTTATGCACCTCACACACCACTGACTTACTGATTTCCAAACCCCATTTTGAATATATTTACTTTGGCATTTTAATGTCATCTAATTTTGATTAATAAAATATTCATTGTTAAACTTCCCTTGGCTCCCTTTCGTAGTGGCCACACAAGACACCCTAGCCAAAGCCTGTTCACCCTGCTTCTGTCTGGCAAGAGATACAGAATTATCCTTCGTCAGAGCAGCTTCTTTCTTTTAAATCCATCCTCAGCACTGCACCATAAAAAAATACTTAACTATTAATTCACCATCTACTATACATTTTGTATGTAATGTTTGTTCTTTGTGAGTAACATAAAGGGAACTAAAACTGAAACTTGTTATGCAACCCTGTTTTAAAATGAGAAACAAATCTATCCACCTACCTAAATACCTAATTAAATTCATTTATTTGACAGTGAACAGTTTAAGTATGTGTATTTATGTAAGCAGTGTTTGGTAGTTTGACCCTCCTGTCATCACAATCAAACATTGGTCTCCTGGGTGAAAGTCCTGTGTTTGACTCATTCTACCACCATGACCTCCAACCGTCGTGGCCAGAGTGTTTAGGCAGTTCCTGGATGACTAAAGCATTGATGCCACTGACTGTCTCACTTGTTCCCCGGACCTGAATCCAACTGAGAACCTCTGGAACGTTGGCTGGCGCCGCCAAGTACAGCCACAGACTGTCCAGGAGCTCCCTGATGCCCTGATCCAGGTCTGGGAGGGGATCTTTCAACTACTGTGGAACAACGTTTTTACAACTGGGTCCTGTTGTGTTTGTACTGTGCACATGCACACAAAACAATACAGATTCCAGCTGCTGGTTTCACACTATTTGACTGAAAGTGGCAGTAAGTGAATAATGCAGGGAAATGTGGCAAATCCAGAACAGGCAAAGAAAGCCAGGTGGCCCATGTGTCCACTTATTTTCTACACGCTGTGTGAACACATATGCATTCTCTGTGAATACTGCCATCAAGATGCTGATATAGTTAACAATGGAAATTATTGACAGTCTCATCTCCAGCGACTTCACCAGCCCATTTAATTCTCGCTCAAAAACATTGTCTCTACTGATTGCAGTATCTTCAAGGTTCGTGACTACAGTAAAGAGCCAATTGAGACTACTTTGCCTTCTGAAACTAATTAGTAAGCTAACAATGTTTGAAACCTCAGAAATTGCTCATGAGGTCATTGGTGTAGGATGCAGCTGACAGCAAAATATGCACAGGTGATTTCACAGAACAGTGCAGAGTACGGAAACATTTTTCATTTTGGGTGATTTTAGGTGATCCTTCAGATTTAATGACCCAGATGCTAAAGTAGACCACAAAGTGAAATATTGTTTTTACAGGAAGTAGGTGCACAGTTTTTTTTTTGTGATTTCTTTCTTAATTTCTTAAATTAACATAAAACACAAAAAAAACTGTGCCACGGGAATCAGTGCTGTGGTGTAGAGTTTACTAGATACTGTGTGTGTTACCTGTGAGAGAAGAAATGTGTTCTCAGTTAAACTGAACACATAAATCCACACAGATATCCTTATGATCTGACAGCTATGGGTTCAAGCACATTCAGGTTCCCTGACACAAAATGAATGGTATTAAAATGACACTATGGTCTCTTTCTTGTATTTGGTATGTAGAAAGAATAATCCATCGCAGGAGAATAAAACAGAGTGAAACAAAATTGAAACTTTGCCAAAATCAGTGATCCAGACTACTGTATGTTGGCTTGCCGTTCTATACGTTGAAACATATGTTGCATCCAAGCTGGAAAGCCACTCCTGAAACTCCATCACACGCATTGCAAGCACAATATCACAGGACATCACACACCCACTAAATCGCCCCTTCACTCTTTCTACTCCCTGGGCGCAGGTACAGGTCCCTGAGGTGCAGAAGGCTTGTTTTGGCAAAAGCCTGGTACCCGCAGGCATATGTGAAGAAGATGATGTTACAAGAAGGTGATGTACAGTGGTGTGAAAAATAATTTCCCTCAGGGGACAATAAAGTCCTATCTAATCTAATCCTGTTTGATTCATTCCACGTACGGTGAGTCCATCTCAGTAGTTTGTTTGTAACTTGACAACAGAACAGCTGACAGCACCCATAATGCTATTTAATGGGTTGTTGTGGGCATGCATGTCAGATATGCTGTACAGTGCTCACAGCAGTATATGTTTGAATGTTGATTAAAAAAAATTCAGACATACAGCTTGTTGCAACTTTTTGATATGAATATCTTCTTTCATTTGCATTTGTACATAAATGTGCCCTACAAATGAACTTGTACTAGATTAGTTTTATGCCTTGCATTCATGCATTTCAGTGACCACAGTCTCACATCCATGAGCCAAGGACTCTGACTCTGAAACCACAGTTAACCAATAAATGACAAAAATGCATGTTCATCCGACATTAACATTGTTCCAATTCAACAAAGCAATCAGAGTGGAGATGGAGTTTTATTTAATTACAGTGATGTCCTCATTGTTTCTGCTTCTGTAAAAGTTGGCATGACTAAATGTATTACTGCTTGCAGCCTGCCAAGCTAATCTCACAGCACAATGAAATGCCTCCCACGGCTGGAGTGAGAGTGTGGGCAGTGTTTAAGCAGAACAAAGGAAATAGAGAGGTACTTACTGTTAGGCACACACTGTGGAACATATATGGACACGTGTGAGCCTACATACATCTGCACCTTTCATTGCACACACAGAGACACTCCTAGACGCACACAGAAAATATAGAAAAAACTTGCAAGACGCAACAGCTACCACATCAAGTAGCTGTTGTTTTTCAGACTTGTATTCTAACAAACAGAGGTTGCACTGCCTTTTGATGTTTGATGAAAGGCACACACCATGCATTGATGTAGACAAAGTATCAAGTATCAAACAACAAGTTAGCTACACCCAGGTTAATTCAACACTTCATGTAGTATGTCACATGCTGTATAACAAGTGTGACAGCCCCAGGTTTGGGCCCTCTCTTGTTCTGTGTATCTTGCTGTGTTTTGTCCCTTTAATCTAGGTAATTGGTGGGTGGAGTTGATACCTGGTGTGAGATGCAACACACCTGAGCAGGCCGGGGCTCAGGAGCCTGCTGGAAGATTTGACTCCCTCTCTCCTCCTGGCTGATTCTGTCTTGTTTGGTTCTTTGTGTTCTACACCCACACATACACTGCATACATACTGATCTGACACCTACAATAGTTAAATTTTCTTATTAAAATCTCTATTATCATTTTCAGACTGTGTAGTTTCCCACTTTTGTCACTCACTGATGAGCCAGGTTGTGACACAAGCTAATGCCCTTTTTTGACATGCACCTTCTCACATAAATGTGATTAGGAGATCAGTTTTACATAAAGGCCCTGATGTCACTCTCATCAGATGTAGTAAGATTTTCACAACTCTTCTTACCACAATAGTAAACAGACCAGCACTCCCTATCCGCTCACAGCGGTCAATAGTTAAGACTTCAATTGCAAAATAAATTTAAAAAACAGTGATGCAGACTGACATTCTTTATCCTTGGCATTATTATTATCCAATCATCCCTGTTATCCAGCGATGCTGTCGCTGTTTCCATAAAGATCCTGTTAGGTTTGAATTTAGCCATAAAAACATTTACGTAACAGTCTCCTTTGTCTGAATGACACACAGCCATCACTTAAACAGATGGATATAGCCAGCGATGTCTGAAAAGGGCTCATGACACAGAGAAATAAGTACAGAGTATAAATGTCTGGCTCCAGGACATGGACTTACCCCTTTGTTTGAAAAATACATTGTTGGTATCAATTTCACCCCTGCAACTTCTGACCTGGACCCTGCTTTATAACGTTTCTGCCTTTAGTGCTCGCTGCATGGGTTGTAGCTCCACAGTGACATTTTGGTCAGAATTATCAGGGATGTAAAAAGCTGCAGAAGTCAGGTGGAAACAGGCAGAATCAAGCCAGCGTGACAGATGAGATGAAGTTTCCATACAGCTGAGTGATGGGAGAGGAAAGACAGAGAAGCAGTGAGGGAAAAAAGCAGCTGTCACCAAACGCCCACCAGATCACCACAACAAACACAAACACACAGATGGAGAAAACACAAACACACACACGCATTTGTGAACTTTATTTTTTAATATGTGGATTTTTTTTCCATATCCAATATTATTTACATAACTTCTATACAACGATAATTATTTTTATATGCATTGAAAAATATTTACGAGTCATTTATGTGTAAATCCCAAAATACATTTGTGTATCCTTCTGTGTGCATTTATTAATGTTGAGACTGATCTGACTGCATACATATTTATACTGTACACACACACACACACACACACACACACTCATAGATAATTAAAGGTGCTGTAGAATGAAAAACTGTATTTAATTGTCTAAAGAGATGAGCCTCAATAACCATTGTTTCCTCCTTCATATGTTACTCTACACGTGCCCTGGAAAAACAGGTGCATGCCAACAAGCACTACATGTGCCGTAACATCTGGGATCATTCATATTTCATTACCAATTTGTACCTGCCCACTTGGGAAAACCAGCAAATATTTTCTCCAATTTCACCAAAAGCACTGAATAAAGTTATAAAGTTGTGTTTTTGTACAGTAATCAGAGAGGCCTGTAGCAGGCCGTGATTCAGGGATGCGCAGCTAGGCCCTGCCCCTCTGCTGTGATCGGGAAAGTTGGCCAATCAGAATATCAGCAAGTGGGCTCTCAGGGAGAGGGGCCTTAAAGCGACAGGAACTAAAACTAAACTAAAAGAGGATGTTTTTTTAAATTAAAGCATGTAAACAGTTTCTAGTAGAAACCCTAAAAATGAGTATGAACCTTTAAGGAGCAAAGATGAACCTTTGATATCTGATCCATTGCTTACTGTATGGCTTCAGGGCAAACTGACTAATAAGCTCTGATTCCACTACCCCACTCCATACAACACACAATGAATCTATTCACAAAATAGATTAAGCTGCCATTCATAAGTAGATATATTTAGACACAACCGCTGTTCTACTTAAGGACGTCATTTATTAAGCTCATAAAAATGCTTTTGTCATTACGGGAAAGAACAAAAACAAAGAAAAAAGGAAGAACATTGGAAGTAGGGTACTGCTGCTGTGTTAATAAGTTAATAACCTGATCTGCACCGGCAGAAAGTGAGAGGATAAGTACAGGTAAGTAATAATCCTGACTGAGACTGTTGTCCATGTAAAAACAAATAATTAATAAAGGAAAGTGCCCCCTACCTCTACCACACGCACAGTTACATCAGACCAGATGATAATAGTGACAAATTACATTCTCTCGTCATCTTCTATGCTACACTGGTTTCACTGCACATCTGGGGATTGAAAGATTGAGTATGTGGTTGTTTGGGGAAAAATTTAAAAAGTAAACATTTGTGTGTGTGTGTGTGTGTGTGTGTGTGTGTGTGTGTTGGAAAGGTTGAAAGAAGGAGAGAGGGAGAGAAGGGATGAGCAAGATATCTTAACTATACAATACTTTCAGTTTATTATTTGACACAAAGTTCACAGCAGGCTCAAACTTTTGGAGGTATTGGGGGGAAAAGTCCTTAAATCGGCTATAATCAATATTTACTATAAAAATGATATAATGATAAAAATATCAATTATCAAAATACAATGTATCAAATGACAATGTGAAAACAATGTGAAAATGTGAAAGTGGTCACTCGTAGTGACAATCCTACTGAGAATTATCACCTTAACCTGCAGCTCCCTTCTTTTCCTAACTTTACGGAGCTTTATAGTGACTTTCAGCTCGTTTAGATATTTGGCTGCAACTTTTACTGCTCTGAGATGTGTGGTTTTCAGGCGCAGCAGGCAGACACAGCGTTTAGCAGCTAACAAGCCAGAAAGTTCCCTCAGGAGTTGGTAGAGACCAAAAACAGAGCTAAAAGAGAGTAAATTTTAGACTTACATTCATCAGATGGACAGAAACATAACTCAAACTGAATACTAATGGGGCTCTGTGACTACTGGATGGAACATCAGCTGCATTTCCTTCAGTACTTTCACTTCCCCTCAGCCCTTGGTATAACAGCAAAAATTGCACAGAGGCCACTTGCACAGCAGAGTGTGGCGGGGATTTAAATGGAGCACACCTGCCCTTGTACACTTTCAGCACTTGTATAGATTTTTTTAATTTTATAAATCATCAGAAATACCTGCAGACTCATTTCAATGAGGCTAAGGCTGTCTTCTGATTACACAGTTATACACAAGACTTTGTAATTAGCTGCCTGCAACAGTTTCTGATTGGAAGGAATAAATCATTGTAGACCTTAAATCAATTACTCTAAATCTCCTCTCCATATGACTCGTGGAAGCATAGTTCCCATGTAATACAAATGATCCAATCTTCTGTTTTCTTTAGGTCATTTCTATCTCCGTATCTTCTTTTGCAGACTCTGCACACATCTTTACCACCAGAGCTTATACTTTCTTTCGATTTTTGCTTCTCAGGGTTTTTTCTTGCTTGCCCACTGTGCTGCTGGTGTCTGAGCAGCTGGTGCCCACTGTGCTGCTGGCCCACTGGGTTTTCTGGATCTGCTGGCTGTTGAGCTCTTTCTGTGGTTTTGTTTGGTTCATAAACCTCAACATTTACAGCATCTTTGTTAACTGGATACACACCAGTTCCACAGAATCCATTCTGGGCAATCTCCACAGATGCTGCTTTTCTCCATGCTTTGGAAAACAGGGTCAAGAATTCCGTCTTTCTCGATTTCTGACCTCCTGTTTCCCAGCCATATCTCCTTCCTTCATGACTCCAACTGCTCTTTAATCTTAAGCGGGATTAATATACAGGTTGGAGGCAGTGCGTTGTTTGTGTTGGGCAGCACATGACATGGACATTGTTCTTTCTCATCAAATTCAGAAAGTGTTGTAGACGTGGCTACTGTGTCCATCCAATTATAACAAATGTGGCCTTGGGTCTTCTTTTGGTAGGACTTTGACAAAGGGCCTCCCACAGTCCAGTATCAGGTCACTGTTAATCCTCCCATTGTCTGAAACCCTCTCAAGTGTATTTGGTGGAGCCTGGTAGAGCCTGCTGCACTGAAGCTGGCATGGGTTATAGTATTTTTGTGTAGTAGTACACTGTGGATCATGGCATTATTCTCAACCGGCTACACCAAACCACTGGACTCACTGACACTGCTCTTAATTGGTTTAAATCACACCTCATTGACAGAACAGTACATTTCACTTGCAAGTGCAAGGTCCCGGCAACACACAGTCACCTGCGGAGTCCCCCAGGAGTCAGTACTTGGCCCCATCCTCTTCATTATTTACATCCTCCCCCTCGGCCACACCATCAGCCGCTATGGAATTCTCATTTCACTGCTATGCTGATGACACACAACTGTACGTGAAATCGGACACACACACCACTGATGCTTCACCTACATCATCTTCTTCAACACTCACCTCTTGTTGGCACCTCAGTCATCAAGTCCAGTCATCCTCCATAACCGGTATAACCATCTCTGGACTTGGTTGAAGATACTACTCTGCATTTTACTTACATCTGAAGGTCAGAGGACACTTGTTTGAGGACCACCAGGTGCACATTTTAGACATAGAAGATGGATGGTTTGAAAGAGGTGTCAAGGCAGCCATCTACACCCAGGTTGAGGAGCGTCGCTGAACAGAGCCTTTCATCACTTCCCAGGAAACTCAACAAACATAACCTATTGGCCTCAGTTAAAGATGCCAACAATGGTCATTCAGTCTTGGCCTCGGGTAGTCCTAACGACTGTCGTTAAAACAGCCAGGAACACTAAGGAACCAGCGGTATCGATCCTGGCAAACGACTCCACAGAGGTTAAATTGCTTAGTTTCCCTACCAGTCAGTCAGAACTGAAGAAGTCCCTTGGATGAGGGACGAAACGTCTTCTAGTATCTTCAACCAAGTCCAGTTGCCCTTGACTTTAACCTTCTTTGGATTCAAGGAAAGACATCTGTGATATCAGAAATCAAATACCTGGGGATCTACCTTTCTAATGACCAAAAACAAAACCAAGTTCTGAATGTAAAAAATATAATTAAAGAATGTAAGTCAAGACTAAATCCATGGCTACAAAGAGACCTGTCAATACTAGGCCGGATTTATCTAACTCAGAAGGAATGTTTGTCAAGATGTATTCCAGTGCCATTCCAGACAAATTGATAAAACCTATAAACCAAATCAACTTACATTTTAAAGTTTAAAGTTACTGATTCTGAACAATAAATTGGATAAAGTCCTGGACTAAAAACAGCAGCTCCTTTGGTACTGTATTCCAAAGCATTCATTCATAAAAATCGTAGGATTGGAATTTCTTCTTAAGGTGGACTTTAGTATTGACTAATTATATATACCATTATCAGTTCCACAAACAGAAATAGAAGATTGGTATGGGAGGAATATATGGTCCATAGCCGACTTAATGGATACCAGCGGTAATTTTTTAAACTATGAACAATTTTGAACCACACCCAATTTCAAACCCTCAAAATCAAACTTTACTAAATTACATAGAACACTTCCCTAAGAATTTGTCTACTAACCCTAACTATTGGCATATCATCCAGTACACTACAATTGGCCCCACTGTCAGTTCAAGGAATTTTAATTCTGGATTTTAAAAAAAAAATGCACTAATCACTTTATTAGAAATTGTTTTACTGACAAACTTTACCCTAAAAGACAAAACAAAAACGGCATCCTACTAACATTTGATAAAAATTCAAGTACTAAATTAAGAACAATGTCTAACACTTCCTATACCCCCAAAGTCAAAGAAACACAATTCAAAGTAATGAAATTAATAATTTACCCATCTAAGGAATTACAGAAAGCACTTCTGTTATTTTCAGGCTTATATCTGGATCCCATTTAAGGAAATGGTCAAACCAGTACTGCCTAGCCTACTGGGTTATCTAAGAAAAGCCAAGCAGATTGTTTCTTTTCCCTGGCAAATATTCCATGGACTGTATTTTTTACCTCCACAGAGGGGAGCCTCACATGTCAGGGGTCTTGATCAAGGTCACACGATCCTCCTCATTTTCTTTCATCAAAACAGGGTTTTTCCCAAAGACATGTTGATACCCTTTCAATACCCCCTTCACTCTCCTCTGTAATGGAATTATTGGGACAATCCAAGGGACGTAGCTGGGAGAACTGTCGTGCCTCCAATCTCTTGGTATTTAAGAACTGCCCCTTTCATTCTTTCCTCACTCTATTGATTATATTTCTTCTCCGAACTCTCCTTTCCTTGCCTTGTCCTCTCTTTTTTCCTCCCTGTCTTTCTTTTGTCTGCCAGATCTGCACTTTTACTGGTCACTGGGACATAAAAACTACATGAATAGAATCACCAGTAAAATCTAATAAAAGTTTGATGACTTTTCCCCAAAATAAGGTTTAAAAAGCGTTTTTTCCTGACCAGTTATACTATTAATAGTGGAAATTAATGTGAACTGCTGTTTTTTTTAAAATAAGGTACAGTGGAGCGCCAGCTAGTTCATCGCTAGTGCGCGTCCCATGTACAAAGGCATGTATCCCCCTCTCTCTCGCTCACATTTCCTGTCACTCTTGAGCTGTCCTGTTACAAATAAATCAAGAATATATTCTTTTTCTTTCTTTTTTTAAAGGTACAATGACTGAAAACTGTGTATTTTAAAAGTAGTGTTTCCATATCTAGCATTTATATGGGTAGCTCTTGCAAATAGACGTGCTTCAACGCAAAACCATAACAAAGACACCATAAATATAAATTTCCAACATTAATTGCTTCTATCTGATTGTGCCATGAGATTTTATGAGGAAATGACTCAGGAGATGAGTCATAAAATAAAAAAGGAGTTGGCTAGTCATGCAGATAGATGAGCACTGTCATCATAGGGAGACTGGCGGCAATTACACCACTTTACACAGCTTCAATCTGCTACTCAAGGAAATATTCTATTCAATTAGATCAGCTTTTGTAACTCAGTAATCTCCCCACCTATCTATATATCTATATATATATATATATATATATATAATTCACACTCTTACACATTTATTTTGCTGTATTTGTAGTTTGTAAATATAGACTCTTTTCAAACTCTAAAGAAAACATCAAAAACAAAAACATCAGTTTCACAGCTACTGAAGGCTCTAACAGAAACAGCACGTTTAGATGCAGGCTTCGATGTGATCCTCTTTCACCAATCAAAATCAGCTCGCAGGTTACAGCAGTGTTGGCTGCAGCCAATTTGTGTGATCAACGACCTATCATTTCAACCCATTCATCTCTTCCTTAATTTGGCGGGCAGGTGTGCTGTCAAAAGAAAATCTGCAGAGACACGGTTTCTGCTGCTTCTGTCTTTTTTTATTTTTTATCTCCTCTCCAAGGCTGTTAATGGAAGTGGAAATATGTAGGCTACTTTAAGTTAATTGAGGCTATGTAAAGAGGACTTGATACCAGAAAATATTTTGGCTCAGCAGGTAGGAGTGTTGTGACCAAGCACATACAGAGAACTGCAGAAATATGATTTATGGCATTCAACCATCTCATTACCTGGATATGGCTGTCAGCTGTCATTCTGTCATTGCACGCAGACACACGCACGCGCACACACACACACACACACACACACACACACCATTCATAAGTTAGTATAGCCACAGGGTGAGTGTACAGCATGACTATGTTTCCTCCAAAACGCGTTTAACTGCCTGAGTTGGTGACTGGCAGATATTGGCATTGTGTGTGTGTGTGTGTGTGTGTCTTCTTGAGCCCAGTCAAATGAGTGAATGGCAGACAGTGTCAGATGGCATTGTGTGCATGCATGGGCAAGTGTGTGAGCCATTCCTGGCTAAGTAGAGCTCAATTCTAGGTCAGTGAGGAGCAGAGGAATACACTGTCACTGTATAGCTACAACACAACACATTGTTTCACCAAAATGTAGTGTGTTATCACAAACAACCAGCTGACCCCTGAAATAATAAGATTTATTCTAGAGCTTTTAACCACATCTCATGAGCTTTTCTTGGGTACTATTTCAGGTGTCAACAATGAACCTTCAGCCTTAATAAATGGGTCATGTCAAACAAAAAAGTCAACATTTTCTGAGAAAAAAAACAAGATGATCCAGTGATGATTCCAAATAGCAGCGCATATAAGACACCCCCCAACACAGTTTGTATTAAAAGCATTCTGACATGCTGAAAATAATGTAGTTGCTTAATGCAATTTAATGCTTGTTGTTATAAGTTGATTAATCGTTCAATTGATCAACAGAAACTTAATAAAATTATTTTGATAATCAGTTCATCTTTTAAATAATTTTTAAGCGTTAATGTAAAACATTACCTTGCTCTTCTTTCCGAGTTGAGAAAAAAACACTACTTTTCTTTAGCTGACATAGCTGTTAACTTAAGGTCTTTTAAGGATCAAGATTACATTTATTCATCTATTTAAAAAACATGAAGTTGCACCGCTCCAATTCTAATAAACCAGTGTTGATTGCAGTATATTAAATATAATCATAAAGTAAAACCACAGAAACAAGACTGAGAATCTACAGCATACTAACACATTCTCATTCGTTTTGCAGGTATTTAGTTATAAACACACAAGTAGCTATCGGGCACTCTTGGCCCTGACGATTGTGCTAGATGAAGTTAATGGATCACCAAAGTGATTAAAATTCATCCTGAAGGGGACATGAATTCGTGGTTACACTGTTGTATCCCTTGAGAGATAGGGAGAGCGAATGCTGATTAGTGAGTGTGCCTTGTGGTCTTAGTCTGTGCGGCATTCAATAAATGAATCCTTACTGTCCGCATTCAGTGGATGCCCTTCATCCACCATAACCCTGCACAACACTGTTAGGGTTCTATTATTGGCCAGACAATATAAACAATCTGAATATGTTACTTTGGGCTTTAGGAAATTGAAATTGGCATTTTACACTATTTTAAATTTTATAGTCCAAATAATAACACCTTACTGAAACATTTATTTTGCAATGTTGACTGTCAATTGTAACAGTAGTGAATGAAACATAATGAAAGAAACAAGACCCATTCTTTTTATTTATATTCTCTTTAATATATCTTAAAAAATGAATATACAATCTGAGAAAGAAAAGGTTGAGGATTTGAAGTTGTTAATCTTCTCTCCTTCTCTCCCCAAAGATGGAGTTAGCCCAAGCAGAGACATTTTCATCCTGGGTTTCCCCAAACACTGCCAACTGCCAAACTAAAGGACATAGGTTTCCGACAGGAAGCTAAAGTCAGAGTATTAGTAAGGCTTAGAGTAAGTACAGAGTATTGGGTTACCCTATCCTGGTGGCAACCACCATGAAAATTAACTGCCATGGCAATTACACGGGATGGCTTCGTACTAATAGGCACTTACATTAGCCTTCAAGGTTTGAGTGGACCAAAACCTTGCTGGAAAATGTCATGGAACAGCCACATTCACATTTAACTTTCAATGGACCTGGTATTTATCATATTCTCAGGTCCTTTATTTTGGCAGAAGCCAGTGTTGTCTGTTCTGTTCTGGTTTCTTTCACTAGGAAAACAATTTAACTGTTGAACCCAGGGCCAGAATAACAAAAAGAAAGGGGCAAAGAGGGAACCAGAGCATGCTAACAGGTCACATAATTTCAACACGTCATACTATAAACGGCCCACACAAATGCGCTCACACACACACACGCACACTCAACAAGAACAAAATTTCACTCTTCAACAACTACATTTCTGCCATCCTTAGTAAAATGCACCACTGGCTGATCACATAAACTTTGCCTCATGCAGACTTGTGAACACAAAGCTGAATGGAGTGTGAACAGTCTTGGTGTTCAGTGATACCACTCAAACTGGAGGCACAGCGCTAGCCAGGTCCGAGCAAAACACACACACAAACATACGCACAACCACACCCTCATTGGCTAATTGAGGGACAGTCTCTCTTTCTTTCTCTCTCAAACACACACACAAAATGAACATGCATTTTATGGCCAAAATCCACAGCAGCAGAGGTTCATAAAGACAGTTTGATGTTATCTGGTGAGCTCAGAACCACCAGAGCAGTGCACCTCATCGTCTACTCCAGTCAATTCAGCAGTGGAATAGCAGCACCTATCAGTTCACTAGCGAACCAAGTAGCAACAAAGAGTTAGCTCATGAACATTGTAACAAGCAAGCTAATCCACTGGCAAGTATGCCAACTGGCTACTGAGTGAGCAATGTTATCTTTTTTACTAAATGTCCTCCAAACCTGTCAAAAGTGCAACAAGGACAACGCCTCCAATGGCATGAAAGGTATCTTTTTGACTGTAACCTAGCCCGACATTAACAGTGTAAGGAGTTCATGAACCACACATACCTGATGAAAGGTCCCTGAAGAGCCCCTCCTACAGTGAAAACCATCACTTGTTAGCTAGCTGGCTAGTAAACTCTCTCGCTAGCATGTTACCTCACTAGCGTGTTCGCTAGCTAGTTAGCTTGCTATCTTTCTGCCTTTATGAACCTGTGTAATTGAATCCTCCAAACACATCCAGACCGTCCATACACACAAAGAGAAAGAGAGAATGGAGTACTGTCCTTCTAGAGAAAGACACACTACATGTTCGCTTGGGAAGTCTCCCGCAGCAACCACAATGACAGGGTACATGCGATGCAGTCATAAAGTCTTGGGACAGTAAAATGTCTTTTACTCCGTACTGCAGCACAGTGACAATGAAATGCTGACTTCCAGCTTTAAGGGTATTTTAAGCTGTTCACCCACATGTTAGGTGAACAGTGTAGGACTCATAGGTCTTTTTATACCATATCCCCATATTTTAGGTGCTGAACATACAGAACAAGTACTTATGGCCACACAGTAGTGTGACTATCAGCAGTCAGTCCAAGCACTTCACACCAATCCAACTGAACATGTGCTTCATGGCAAGAAACCAAATGACTGCTGATGTGTGTGGGCCACAGACTTATATCAAACAGACTTTTGGGCCACTTGGGGGCAGTGGAAACACTGACATACCACCTTTTAAGTTGATATGGCATCCAGTAGTTATGGAGCAACATTATCATTTATTTAAGGTCGAGTTTCTGTCCACCTGATTAATGCAAGTCCAATAATCACTCACTGTTTTTGTTTAACTTTTGGTCTCCACCAACAAGAGAAATATCTGGCTGTTTAGCTGTAAATACTCCACTTTTTTCATTAGCTAGTCTGTGTTTGGTGCAGAACAAGCAGTTTGCAGTGGGTGTCACGAGCTTCTTTGATGAAAACACTGTAATTAGAGCATTGAGAGTGAATCAAAGCAGTTAACTTGTGAGTCGGACAGCTAAACAATGTGCTGAAACTCGCTATAAAGCGCCGTGGGAAGCTGCAGATTCAGGTTATAATTCTCTGTGGGCTCATCATTATTAGCGACCCCTTTCATTTTGATGATAGCCACTTTAAGTTTATGTTCACATGTTCAATAACATTTTGTCTATTAAGCCTGGGGGATGACATAGAAAATGAGCTACACTGTTTATTTGTTATGGGTGCAAAAATAAATCTAAAACTGTGCTTTAAACTCTTAGTCACCGTTTCATTTTGAACCCACTGTGCTGAAGTACTGAGAGAACACCAAAAATGTGTCATTGTCATGGTACTTTCTGACTGCACTGTACTGCAATTACAAATAAACCTCTCCATCCTCAATGGGAAAAAAGGTACATCTGTTTGTGTGTGAAAAAACAGGACAGCCAGGAGAGGAAGAGCAGGGGCACTGAGAGGAGGTGAAGCTGACAACAGTACAATACATTTGGCTGTGGTTTTCTTAGTCGTACTTCATCCCACTGGAGCTTAAAACACACACAAGGTCTGTATGTGAGTTTTGTATCTGTGTGTATGTGAAGCTGTGCACATGCAAGGAGAATGACAACAGAATGGGAGAAATGTGTTCATTCGCATGCTGTCTAGTGGGGCTGTAGGCTTTCCAACTTGTGTGTGTCAGAGTGTAATAGACAAATGTGCAGTATGTTCGTGTACCTTTTACTACAGGATGTGGCACTGTGTGTGTGTGTGTGTCTGTATGTATGTTTGTGAACTCACATGCATTTTCTCTTTAGCGACACAAACATGGCAGGCACTGGAACAGAGAGCTGATAGTAACAGATATTCTTTCTCTTGATTCATCAAATTTTAAAAAGCTTAATGTGACCTCCATTCCCCCCTGCCGGAGATTCGTCACATCAAATCCCACGCCGTTGGTTACCATGGATCATTTCTGACAGGCTCAGGGATACCTCAGCGGAGGGATCATTCAGTGATCTTCCCACAATGAGCTGACATTGTGGTCATTGTTACACTTAATCGATTAGGATCATCAAAGCATATTTTTCTTTTGTATGCAAGCCCTTCCTGAAAGGCATTTTTTTTTTTTCTCTCTCTTTTTTTATTTTTATTTTGCTCCCGCAGTGTGGAGTTTATTGCAGTCAGGTGAACAGCAGGGCATGGGTGAGGGCTGTGTTGTCGAGAGGAGGGAGAGTGGTAAGAGTCAAAGAGTCAGCTGTTGATTCACACACGTTGGGGAGTGAGCCAAGATAAGCAGAGGCAAGGTAGAGCAGTTAGGTTGGTTGGTGCAGGCTGATGGAGGTAGCCGATGCTTCTATCATCTGGCGTAGTGCTTGATGTAATCTTGAACCTTATTCCGAAAATCCTCCTGGATTGGGAGAGGCAAAGAGAGAGAGAAAGAGAGTTAGTAGAAAAAGCTAGATATTAAACACTTGTAGGGAACAAGCAGTTGAAATAAGATCAAGAGTGACAAACATGATCCACCACGTTAAACAGACCATAAATACAAAGACACAGGTTTAACAGAGATTTAACCAAACATACTTCTTCTTTCATCTTTCATTTTTAGATTTCAGGTGAACTCAACAATAACTGCTTCTGAAATGTCTTCCCTAACTTGCTGGACTAGCTTTAAAAATCTAGAAAGAACTGTTAAGAACTGTACTGCCTATATGCCACTGCTGAGCACATGTACAAAGACACTTTTCTCCCCTATTAGTGATTAGTGACAGGGACAATGTACTTAAACACTGACTATCTAAACATGCAATATTGTTGACAAAAAATGACGAGACCTGACGAGACAAGAAAATGTAATTCTTAAAAAATTAAAAATTCTTTTTCTCAGTATAATGTGGAGAGAAAATATTACAGGCCATATTTTCGCCCTCTAAATTTCCACTTGAACAGTGTGTTCATTCAGCGGTATGTTTTTCTTCCTGTGCTTTGAATGCTGGCCGACACGAGGAAAATGTTACTGTACTGTGGAGGGTGCGAACCCTGGTGATGCAAACAACATGCTAGAGAGAAAGAGGTGCTTCGATATTTGGTCCCATTTCAAATACAGTGAGGCGGACTAAAAAAAGCAGAGTGCCGAATTATATTGGACAGCAAGCAATGTGGTTATAAGATTTTTGGAAAAAACACTATGAACCTGAAACGGCATATCAAGGCTAACCTCCGAGAATTGAGGTAACGTCTCCTTTGCGATAAAAATGAGAACAAAACTAACATTCAAATTTTACTAAACAATTAATCTATATGTGAGCTGAGTGAAATAAAGACTAAAATGATAAATATCTCTATTGTGGTTAGAGCAGATTGACAAAAATGCGAATTAAACGTATACAAGTGGGTAAGAAAAGACTAAAATGATTAATGACTAAAATACTTTTGATTTTCTTTTGACTAAAACACCCAGACTTTTAGTCAACTAAAACTTCATTAAAAAAAATAGTATGCAGTGGACTAAATATGACTAACAAGGACATTTGACACAGGACTAAGACTAAATTTTAAAATGGCTGACAAAATTAACACTACTCTGAGGATATTTTGTCTCGTGCATGAGAGCATAACCACAATATTATTTATGATGTCTGTCATACGAGTCAACTTTCCTACGTCAAACCCCAACTGGTCTTGTGTTCCCTCTCCGACCCTCTTTCCATGTTTGTCTCTCCTCTTGATCATGTCCCTCCTGGTTGTGCTCGACTTCATTCCACCTCTTACCCACCATCCATCCATCCCTCCCTCCATCCTATAACCTCTATTTTGTTGACCCATTCCTCCCGGTTATGTCCCTCCTGATCGAGCTCTGAGCGACCTACACTCTCCTTCCTCTTCTGGCAGCCCTCTTTCATTTCCTTGGCACTCGTCCATCTTTTCAAGCCTCCCATAGCTTTCCCTGGGACCACTTGGGCTGTTTTGGGGACACTGTCGATTTCACTTGGCTTGCTTGTGTCTACATCCTCCCCATATTACAGTTCAACTATTCTTTAATACGTTTGACAGAATGCATTACAGTACAAAACACAATACCTTGGGTTTTTATCAAAGGCTGCAGCCTGCTATTAATTTGAGCTGCAGCAGCTTCCCTCTCTGAAGGGACGTTCTTTATTCTCTCTATATAAGAACACGGGTTAGCTAAACTGCACTGTAGCTACACATTGTAAATTACAGAAACTGTTAAAATTTTTAGGCAGCTGAACAGTATTGATGTCAGCCATGGGACACACTATACTGAAACAAAACATTTATTTGACGATATTGTGGACCAGCCCAGATTAGGCTACAATCTCTGACAAGCCTGTGTCATACTTAGGCCATGGCTGATTAGATAATCTATAATTGTTGCCTCTATCTCATTTGAGATTTCTCTGCGTCTTTCTCGTCCTCTGTGCCCTCTCTCCCTCTTCATCGCCACCTCTTCATACCACCCCGCACTCTAATACCCCTTCCTCTCGCCCCTGTCTGTCTCCTGCATGCTCCATATACCACAGCTGTAACATTGAGTCTTACCTTTGCAGTATTAATGTGTTTGAAAACCGATTGGTTATGAGTTTCACCCGTCAGCTAAATTGGACAGCAGTTGCGTTTGGTTGCTGTGAATTGTGAGGAAATTGAATTGCTCTTTGAGCTAAGCCTAAGTCTATCCATCTGACAACTTTTACAACAAAACCGCATAGCTATTATTTATCTAATTTAACTTTGACATGTTATTGTGATTGTTGGTCACTCTTTTTAGCATACAGTAATTTACACAATGAACATGTCTTTAATTGCATTTGAGAGAAATGTGATTCAATAGCAAGTATTTTGATCTGCAAGGCTTTCTAAGTGCATTTTGAGCCAAAGCAATCCTAAACGACTTTAGTCATGTGAAAAACTAACCTAATGTTCATCTAAAGAGTCATGTAGTTTGACAAAGGCTAAATGATTGAGAAAAACTGTAATGGTGATGCAGTCGATAGGGATTGGCACATCGCTTCGGCAGCACCAAAGTACCCACAGTCATGTAAAGAACTGCATTAGCTATGGGTGGAACTTTGACTCTAAACAGCAGTTTAAGCATGAGCAATGATATTTCTAATGAGAAACATGAAAGGTGTACATGGTTTTAAAATGTAATTTGAGTGCATAATATTTTTTTCCCTGAGCAACACTCCAGCAACAATTGTCACTCAAGACAAAATCTACTTAGGCTGTACAGCTTTACCAATAATGAATTATTAACTTGCTTCCATTAGTTTATTTGTGGTTAAATGAATAGTGTGCTGCATGTACTATAGAGGGATTTCATACGTAGTTTCTATGCTTTGCCCACTCCTTCCTCAGCACACCACCCCTCCTTGGCCCCCCTCTGTTGTCCTGTTTTATTACTTGTTACCCCTGTAACCAATCAATCAGTGCAGCAGGGGACCGGGCCATTAAATAACGTCACGCTCTCGGTGTCCCGCTGTCCAACATGAAATTTCCCATACAAGTGAACTGATTTACTCCACAGCTCCGGTGGTCAGTTAGTCACGCATGCACTGCTGGGGCTTCTGTGTTTGAGGCAGAGGACGTGAGGAAAAAACACGAGTCAGAGGGAAGAGAGATGGAGAGAGAATGGAAAGAAAGTATGGTGTGTTTGTGTGTGTGTGAGTTTACACACAGACAGGAACGCTGAAAAGCTGCCAGCGACAAAAACTTCAGCAGTGATGACAGCAGTTTGAGTATCTGTCCACAGAGGGATGATGCATAGGCTCTATTGCGGCTGAGGGATCTCTCCCTCTAGGCCCTATTTTAATACTTAAAGTCAGGGGTCATGTCAGAATATTCTCTGTCACTGAATGTTTTCAACAATGACATGCAGCACTGTCAATAACCACATGTAGACCACCTGTAGTAGACCCCAGTTGTTGGCGAGTGTATATTTACCGCGGGAGATCGTTGTGTGCATGATCCTGTTTAAAATCGATCCAAAATGAAAACTGTAATAGCTAGAGCATTCATTCTTTTTGCAGCGGAAGGCTAATGCTTTTGTCTTTCGCGACATCACATTGTACGCTTGTGATGACATCATCATGTTAAGTAATTGTGATGCAAGACGTGTTTAAACGCTCCGTGGGGCTAGAGGATTGCCCTGATAATTGGCCTCGGGAGCTCTTTTTTTAAATTTAAAATCAGGGGTTTTCAGTATGAGGCGGGCCTCCCTAGGGGGGGCTCCAAACAGTTTCAGGGGAGGCTCAATGAATGGAAGTGAAACAACATTACTTATTGCATTCGTTATCAAAAGGAGATCATATAAAATGGCCTACGTGTGAGAGTTCAGAGATACAGTAGTTTTTGGGAATCGTCCCCCCCCCCATCAGGGTCTGAAACAAAAAATGCCTTAGGACAGACCATTTTTAAAACTATTTGGTGTAGTCAGAAGTTATGTCAAACAGCAATATTAGGCTATTTTGGCTTAAATGTTGAGTGTCTATGGAATCAAATAATATAATCACAATCCCATAGGCATCCAGAAATTGAGCAAAACTTACTAGGTAAACTAAAGATGTGGTGGGGGTGTGGTCGATCTAAAATAAAAAAAACATTATAGCTAGAGTATTAACTCTTTTTGCAGCAGAAAGCTAAGGCTTTTGTAATTTGGGTCATCATATTGTACGCTTGTGGTGATGTCATGACAATATGTTACGTGCTGTGAAAAAGTGATTGCCAGATGAGTCTCGCCACAGAAAGATTGAGAGAAACAGTAAGAATCAATAGTTTAGCACAGCTGGCATGGTTTAGTATATAGTCTATTTTATAGTTAACATAGTAGGCCACGCTATAACATACTGTTTATATATGTTTATTTTGTAAATATTTATAAGAAAACATGCCTGATTTCTGTATTTTATTTTCTTTAACACACAATTTCAATCCTTTTATCATTTATTATGGTTTAATTACATAACCTTTTAGAAGGTGGTTGTAGACTGTAGATTAGATTTTTTGGATATGAAGCATTTGAAGATCCTCCAAGAAATGACCATAAGCAAAAATACCAATGTAGGCACTGGTGGACCATTTGTTTTGCTGAGTGCAGATGGTTATTGCTATATAGCCTCGCAATCACAAAATGTCACGGCAACTGAGCGTCCGAAGTTTCTTTAGAAAGTCCAGTAATTGCATTGTGGTTGATAAACGAGGTGAAAAAGAGGGGTTGATGCGGTGCAGAGTTAAGGACAAGCAAGTTATACTGATAATGTATTCAGCCAGCAGCAGCTAATGTTGTGGGGGAAGCAAGTGGCAGCAAGGAGGTAAAAATAATCCAACTGCTTCGTGTGGGGACATGAAAAGTGTACATAGTGTTCCAAAGTCTGGATGTTTTTGTACCTATGCTTCAGTACCACCTGCCGGACTTCATGAGGTTAAAGAGTTTATGAGCTAGGTGAGTTGGATCCCTAATGACACTGCAGATTCACAGATCACCGATGTCCTGCAGGGAGGGAAGGGTCTGTCCCTGTGACTCTCTGGGTTGACTTTACTACCTCCTGCAGCGCCCGTTTGTCCCGTCGAGTGCAGCTGTTAAACCACACCGCTGTGCAGTAGGTTTAGTGTGAGTGTGCTCTCTATAGTGCACCTGTAGAAGCTGCTGAGGACTGATGTAAATTCTGTATATTAAATGTTAACATGATCAAGATGTTTTTGACTTGCATGCATCAGTAGAATAAGCTACCTGACTTAGGGTTTCTTATTTGATCACTGCATCATGAAATAAAACATGGTCTGCCTCAATGGAACACCGCATTTTGTCCATCTGTCTTTCTCAAGTTGTGCTGTGAAAAATGGACACCACTTGTAAATATGATATATTGGTACAGCTGTCACAGCTCATCCACCTGCCTGTCTGGCATATTTAGTCTACCCAGCTGTCTCTTGCAAGCTTCTGTAAATCTTTGTGGGGAAAACCACAATAAACAAAAAGGAAGGGGAGGGTGCACGGACACCAGAGTTGAGTTAAACACAGCAGGAGTGTCTTAAAATGTGTGAAGCTTAAACTTGCCCCAATTAGACTGCTCCGTATTGACTTACAGCAAGAAGGATAGAGCAAACACATTGACAGAAAGAGAGAATTTTGTTTAAACTAGCCCCAATTAAGATTTCAATATCAGGCCAAATATATTCTTCAATGGGTGAAAGAGAAAAACAAAATGTCTTATGTATCACGCATACGTTTAAAGGTGAGGGTAAAAACCCGATTAATGGCATTTCACACAAACCTACATGTTAAACTTACATAAATTTACCATGTTCTTTTTTCATACCTAGTCCCCCCTTTCTCTCTTACAGCAGAAAACTGGCTGAGACTGCAAATTACTTTGCCGTTCATTAGTTTGAAGACTCCATGTATACTCTGCAGTCGATTAAAAACTTTTTTGGCTCTATTTCACCAGCGGAAGGCAATTAACTCTTCTCTCCTCCAGCGATCTGTACAGGTACTCAAAATATGTACCACCATCAGAGGGAAGGGGATGCTAATTAAACCCTGTGGGTACAAACAGTTACTTTAAAATCTGCAAAAAGTTGAAAACTAAGCAACGGAAAGCCCCAGGATATATTAGGTAAACAGATTGCGAAGCGAAAGATGTAGGGGAGAGGAGAGGTGTGAACAGGCAAAGGAAGAAAGGAGAAGAGAGGAATGACAAGGGACGCAGAAAGTTGTTTGGTCTATAAAATGTCAGAAAATGCTGAAAATGCTGATTGGGGTTTCCCAAAATACCAGACGACGTCTTCAAATGTCCTGTTATGTCCACAACTCAAAGATATCCAGTTTTTTGTCATAGAGGAGTAAAGAAACCAGAAAATATTCACATTTGAGAAGCTGAAATCAGAGAATTTGGACATTTTCTCTTAGAAAAATGACTCAGAACGTTATCGATCAGTTTAATAGTTTGTAATTTAATAATCAACTAAACTCTAGAGAAGACTGAGGCTGACTGAGGAATGTTTTGAGAAATGTGTAAGTTTAGTAAAAATGTCAAAGCCAATGTCCAGTGTGGTCCAGAAGTGACTATCTCGAAATGGTGTGGGGCTAATTTAAGGGAAGTCCTGTGTGGTCGACTCTGGTCTGCAACAAAAAAACTGAGACAGACTGCAGCAGAGACCAGCCAGACTGTACACAGTGTGATGCTATGCTCCATCACACTGTTTACATGTGTACATGAATGCATGCATGTGCACCTGTATATCTCATTCACCTCCGACATGTACATAATAATAATAAATGATAATTTACTCCTGCATCCTTTGCACTCTTGCACTATTGTCTCAATCTGTCCACATTGTTTTTGTTTACAGTGTGTATACCGGTATTAGTCTGTTTGATTTTATTATTGTATTATTGTATAAGTAAGCCAGAGATGGGGACTCGAGTTTGAGACTCGTCCTCAAAAGACTTCAGACTTGACTAGGACTCGACGTGTGGGACTCGTGAACAATTTTATTTTTAGGAAACGTCTGATGAGCTTGCTCCTCTCCCTCCGTTACCTACAATATAACCTGCCTACGGAACAGGTAGTATCAGCTGCACGCGTGCGGCCACACGTGAGAGAGGACAACAAACAGCGGCGGCTGCTGAGCCATTCATCATAAACTTTGGCTTTAAAACTTTTCAACTGGAACAACAAAGAAGCGCTGAATGCAAAATAGGTTAGTAACCTGAGGTTAATAAACATGTTTAGCTCAGCATTGGCCATCTAACATTAGCTTGCTTCTTGCTTTAGCTACGACCTACGGGAGGTTTACTATGACTGTTGTTCGTTATGAAAAGATGAATGAGCGTTTATTTACTTGCCAAACTTGTGGTGGTCGATTAATGTAATTATTTACACCCCGCTGGCTGCCATCACGTTAATTATTACCGTTGGCTGCAAACAGGTTACAGGTTCATTGTTAATCATGTAATGTTACAGATTTATTTAGTTAACATTAGGCCTACACTGGTTTGAGAGTGGGGGATGTGTTGACTTACAGTGGTTAATATGCAGTCATTGATTGCAATGCACATTACATGGTTGTGCTCTGTGAGAAACAGGTTAAAGGTTTATTGTTGATCATGCAATACTACAGTTTTATTTAGTTAACGTTACACTGGGTTTAAGAGTCTGGGGGCGGGGGGGGTTGACATACAGTAGTTGATAAGCTGTCATTGCATTGCACATTACATGGTTTGTCTCTGTAAATGAAAAACATGTTACAGTTAAAGAATTCCTTACAGCTATGCAGTTTTATAAGCAGCCTGGATTGAACACAGCTGGTGATACAATATTCATTATAACCCTGTGAGACTTGAGACTTGACTTGGACTCTAGCTCACAGACTTGAGACTTGACTTGGACTCTAGCTCACAGACTTGAGACTTGACTTGGACTCTAGCTCACAGCCTTGAGACTTGACTTGGACTCTAGCTCACAGCCTTGAGACTTGACTTGGACTCTAGCTCACAGCCTTGAGACTTGACTTGGACTCTAGCTCACAGCCTTGAGACTTGACTTGGACTCTAGCTCACAGCCTTGAGACTTGACTTGGACTCTTGCTCAAAGACTTGAGACTTGACTTGGACTCTAGCTCACAGACTTGAGACTTGACTTGGACTCTAGCTCACAGACCTGAGACTTGACTTGGACTCTAGCTCACAGACTTGAGACTTGACTTGGACTTGTGAGCATATCTGAAGTAAGCACATCGTGAGCAATGTACAATCAAAGAGTCAAATTCCTCTGATTCTGATTGTCCTCTGTACATCACTGCACCCACTGCCTTGATGCCACGACAGAACTTTGACAGTAAACTGACAGGTACACATATCTAACACCAGAACAAAATGACTGGAGCTACATTTGAACGTATTATTTGTTATGCTGACCTGATGTGACATTAATTATCAATTACCTAGTCCCTTCGCGTCCTACTATTTGACAGATTCGATTTGATTCTATTCGATTATTGTGATGAGACCAAAGACGTAGATAATACTGGAGGAGTTAGCACACACATACACAGGTTGGTATTGCATCATTATCATCGCCATGCTCCTTATAACAAACTAGGTACAGAGCTGGATGTACAAGGTAGGCTATAATAAGCAAGCATTTACATTTGGAGACATTTTTCATTACATCTGCTCAACCCGACTGTAACCACCTTCCGTTGGACCCCATGGAACCTTATTTCAGAACAAATATGTACAGTAGTACCCTGAATTGCAAATATGATGTTTGTCAATTCAAAATATAATCCTGCAAGTAAAGAAAGTCGCAGTTTGTCGCAAAACTGTTACTGAAAATGCGTAATTACAAAGACCACAAACCCAAAAGCCGCGTGTGTGACGTCTTAACTTTTTCTCCCAGTGACTGAGGCTAACATTAAAGAGCTTACATTTGTAGATGATGTGATGAAAGGGCCGACAGTAGTTGGATTGAACACATCAGGTGAGACATTTGTGCGTGGAAGTAGGACTGGACGATTTCACCTAAAATCAAAATCACTCAATTATTAATGCCAATGCGGAACTACTGATTTTCACCCGCACTGTGTGAGCACGGCAACACACCCTTTACTAGCTTCTTCTCCTCATTCATCAAAGGACATCTAAGTTACGGGACAGCTGCTGTTATAAGAGCAGTGAAGTTAATGTCAGGTCTTTTAAGAAGTGCAGTGTGTTCATAGCGAGTGAGTGGGTAAGCAAATATGAGAGAAAGAGCAGTAGAAAGTGAGTAAGTAAAGCGAGCAAGTTTGTTGTCAGTCTGGCAGTAAATGTACAGTTTAGGTCACAGTGAGTCCGTTAATAAAATGGATGTCTGTTGTTTCGCCAACTGCTGGAAAGTGAAGGCAGCTAACCTCTGCCTGACTCCGGTCTGGAAGCTCAGCAGGACTGGACGGGACGGAGTCACGTGACCAGACACACAGTAGTATGTTTTTAAGGGGAAAGTACATGAACACACACTGCAGGGAAAAATATTTATAAATAACCAAAATAACCAACATGGTAAAATTACATCATTTAGATTTAAAGGCTCTGAATTTTGGTTTAGATTATCTTTCAATTAATTGTCCAGCCCTATGTGGACGATAGCTAGGTTACCCAGCTAGTAGCAACCAAGTAATGAATGTTAGCTAGCACTACAGTGCTGAAATGTTGGTGACGTATATTGCGCGAGACGAGATAAATAGCTCAGTGAGTTGTTACTTTACCGTTTCACGACAAACTGTCTATTGACAATCATTTGTGTAACTCAGGGCACAATTCAAACCGGATCAAACATGAGTTGTCCTTCCCTATTTCACATGTTTTTTTCAAAATAAGGTCCCATGGGGCGAAAGCGAAAGGGAGGGACTTTGACTCTCTGCATCAGCCATCATAAATTATTAGGCTGAAACTTTATTGATCATTCATGACCACTGTTGTCTTTTCCTTTTATCAGGATCCCATGTGACTCAGGAACAACCTTGTTATTGCTTCTTCCTTTCTTACTCTAATGAGACCCCACAGGGCCACAGCGATCACTGCTCAGGGCCGAAACGGGCAGAGAAGCCTGATCAGGATGCAGTAAATGGTGTGTATTTGTGTGTGCTTGACGTGATTGACTATTGATTGAAGAGACTAAACCACTTAAGATGCCTGAGAGAGCATGATAGTGAGTGTGCTAGAGAGAGAGACAGTTCTCTCACATTGAGGAGTATCAATAAATGTAGATGTGGCGAATTTAGTATGTCGGGGTGAGGGGTGGGATGGGATGCATGAACTCCAGTACTTAACCGGTCACAAACCATCCAATGACCCATGCTGTGTGATTAACAGCTGTCAATATCATGTTACAGTATTCTACAGATACTGTGGCACCAATATTTTATTTTCTGTTGTAACATAGAGGTGTATGCTATATGTGCTGTGCTGCAAAATTCTTCTGCTCTCTGGCTGTTCAGCCTTTTGCCATTTTATAGAAATCTGACATTTAAATAATGGCATATGTGTGGTGTTAAAGGATAAGAGCCAATGCTCTTTGGTTCACAGCATTCAGCCCGTTCCCGTCTCTGCTGTCTACAAAATTAAATAAATCCTGCACACACAGGCAGTATATTTTGTGATGTACTGTAGATGACTGATGCAAGTTGCTGACAGTTTATTTGTTACACCTGTACAATCTAATGCAATCCAATACAAAACCCCTTTATTTCATTTCGATTGTGGTGACGATGGTGAGATACGATATGTTCTCTTTACTCCTGCTCTCTCTCTCTCTCTCTCTCTCTCCCCCTCTCACTTTCTCTCTCAACCCAACCGGTCGAAGTAGATGGCCGCCCGCCCGGAGTCTAGGTTCAGCTTGAGGTTTCTACCTGCTAAAAGGGAGTAGTTCCTTGCTACAAGTGCCGGCTCATGGTGGGAACTGTTGGTCTTAGTAGATAATGTTTAGAGTACGGTCTAGACCTGCTCTATATGTTAAGTGCCCAGATATATCTTCTGCTATGATTTCGGATATGATTTTTAAAAAAATGTCACTGAATTGATGACACCATGAGATGTATTATTTAGTATATTTTGGAGGACGTTCTTAGTGTTTCTAATCTCCCACTCCCATCATGTATATATTTCTTAACATTGTCTACCCTGCTGCTGTGGGGGAAAATATCTATTTTCTCCGCACATGCAGAAGATCTGGAGCACAAGAGCTGTTCAACACTACTTCCTACTGCAATTAAACATCACAAACTGAAAGCAAAATGTCTGTCTAAAAGTTTAGTACTTACATTTTTGTTTTCCAACATCTTTCTAAAGCAGTCTTACCACCATTTGCTATTCATTTTTAGTTTTTGCAGCTGTTTGTAGCATGTTCATTGTGACCATAGCACACACTCAAAACCTTAGTATGTACTGTGGAATTGGGACACAGCAAATGTTTAGATTCGGAACGGAAAGTCTGTGTCAAATGCTTCATGGTCTGCTGAGGCGAATAATTAAAATGAGAAAACTGGATGACATTCATCTTGTTAAAACATGTTTTGTCAATATCAATCAATTTTCCCACATTTATGTTTATGCTATGTAGAAGCCTAATTAGTATTTGAAGATTAAAAGTCTCTCCTGAGGATTTCAAACTGTCAAAGGGTGCTGATTTCAAAGCTAAGTATTCATCAGCAGTCTTTATAAAACTTCAAACCAAACTGAGGGAGTCACAAAGACAAAGAGGGCGCTTTGAAACAATCCTTGGACGACAGTTAGAGGATATACTCTGACTACAACCCAAAAATGTCAACTACGATTCCTTGTAAGGGGACAGATACCTCTGTTACTAAAAATAGTATATGTAATTTAACACTGTGAATATTCCATAATTCAGTATTACATGAATTATCATGTCAATACAGCTAATGATGGAGCTGTAGACTCTTTCAAACCGATTAGCCTATTCCATTTTAGTGCCATGCTGACACACACACGCACTAAATTGCCCATGAGGATGCTTCCTTTCAGCCACTTTAACCAGCAAATGTATTCAGAGAGCAGCCACAGGAGGAGTTCCACTTCAAAAGCCTCAACACACACAAACACACACACACATCCACAAACAAGCATGTGTGCCGACACACACACTCCCACGGCTCCACCCACCCACTGCTGAAGGTGATTACAGCAGGCTGTGACTCAGTGGGAGTGGGCCATGGATGGATGACTTTGTGTTTTCAGTTGTTGTGACTCCAGAGGACCACAGAAGCAGTGAAGCAACAACGAGACTTCAAGAAAATGTATTTTTGTATGCCGAAAGTAAAAAAATCTAGTTAAATTGCAACATGTCCTCTCTTAAGTTTACAAACTACCTGTATTTTGTAAACTGAAAATAAGATTTAGTAAAAATAAAGTTTCTTTTGCCAAAGTGAGTACACATGCACAGTTTTGTGAGGATAGTGTATTCTGTAAATTAGCAGTGGATGGAACACACATATAGTACAGTACCTGGAATTAAGGAATACTTTTAAAAACTACTTAAAGGTACTTTAACTTTGTGGGAAAATATTACTTAATGAAAATTATATATTTGTATAATAAAAAATAGTCCACCCAATAAAGACATTCAAAATGTTCAACAACCCTGCTTTTCTGTTCATGCTACCAACCTGCCTTTGTTTATAGTTTTGTATAGTTTTTCCTTAAGATGAATCCTTCACTGTCTGATGTTCCACCCCGAAAGCGTCTTTCAACAGGATTTACATCACATTTAGTAAATAAAGATAGCATTTAATGAAGAAAAATATTCGGAAGAAGCACTTGCAGTGCAGTGCGCATTGGAGAATTTTCCAAATTTGTACTACTATTGGTTGCCATGTAATAATTACACTTTTTACAAATGTTATCACATCTTCTGGTTGAAGAATGCACATGGCCTTTTTGTTGAAGAAACACAGGCAGGACTTTCTCCTGTTACTGTAGGTCTGTCGTAAACAAAGAAAATAAAGAAAACATACAAAATAGTTTGCATTGCTTCATGGACACTATGTTTTCCTCTCCATTGTAGGAATTTCAGCAGATACATTTCACACTCAAAGCGTCAGGCAGTGAATAAAGTGAATTTTATAGTAAATAGGGACTGATTCTGGACACGGCTCTGGTCTCAACGTGTAAAGAAAGAAAGGAAGGAAGGAAGGAATAAGAGACGTGTAGTGCGTCTTCCACCTTTTTAGTGTGGAGAGTCTGATAGAAAGAAAGGCTGCATGCAGGCAATATCACTATGCAGATGCAAAGACAATTAATGTACTTTTATGACAACTGAAAATACTGTTGTGTGCAAGTACACAAAGCTAAATCACATGCAGTATATTTATCCGATGCATGCTGTTCCTGAAATTTCCAAGAGGATTTGACTCACTGACAAATTAATCTGGGATGTTGACATAAAAAAATGACTTCTTTTTATTTTCTCCATAAAATTTTCCCAGTTGACACTCTCCTCCTACACCTGGGACTACTGACTCATCTAAACAATCATAACCTCTGCCACAAATCAGCAATCCTTTCTTGCACACAGACAAACTCTTTCACATGTAATGGGGTCACGTGGCAACCATTATCACACACTACTAGGTACTCCCCAGTGCATCACGGTAAAGGGCATGCACAAAGGTCAAATATTGTACTTTAAAATGCTTTCAGCTCACCTCAGCTAAGTGTCAACTAACAACTATTTCCCTGGTCAGCAGACTCCCTGCAGAGTTACATTAGTTTGGTTGGCAATTCAGGAAAGCAATTACTATAAGCAAAAACATCAATATCTCACTTTTTGCCCCCCCCGATGTACTGATAAAGAACTGAATGGAAGAGAGTTGATGAACAAGATAGGAATGAATGTAGAGGAAATAGGTAAGAAATCAATTAGCCAGGGTGCCTATCTTCCAGAAACATCTTGAATATTTAGAAGGCTGAAATTCAACCGCTCCCATGCCAGCTCAACGTCTATCATAGTCTATGCAAAACAGATTGGATGCTAATGCCATCCAGAAAATCCTAGATAACGTATAGCTAAAGTTACAGTCCATACAAACACACACACACACATACAATATAGAAAGAAAGAAAAAGAAAAATTTCCATCTCAGTGGACAATAAAGATTTATTCATTCATTCATTCATTCATTCATTCATTCATTCATTCAATATACATATTCCCAAGGAGTGACGTTTGTGGGAATTCAGACTTCTGGTTTAGGTTGCTGATTTGACTTACAAATTGTAGAGCCTGCTGTCTACTGCAGAGTCACAGAACTAAATAATTGCGCATGAACAAGTACTTTCACACTTGGTCCATGCATATAGCTCTCAGAAAGGCTGCTGTGTGCTCTTTGTCTTCTCATAATCGCACCTACAAAATCAAGCAGTGCGCACAGGGCATCACTGACAGCAGCAGCAGAAAGAGTCATTTCTGCATCAGCTGTACGTCTTGTCTTAATACATTTTTTATGCAGGCTATCAACAGAAGCTGGGATATGAATATGATTATGAGAGTATAAGCACATCTGAGACACTATGGGGAGGCTTCACAAATGAATCATCTGCATGTCAATGACTAAAGTCACTGTGTGCACTGCGTCTATCTGATGATAAAACAGAATTAAAGATCAAGTTAGAATCACTCTGAATGTGGCACTGATCGTCTTGCACTAATGTAAGCAGTACAGCCTCACCTTGTCTCTCAGATGATGTTCTGCTGCATCGATGTTCAACGGGTCGTCAAAGTTCAACAGGTCCTGGAGCAGAGGCAAAGAGAGAGGACACGTGAAGAAAAAAAAAAAAAAAAAGTACAGCGAGAAAAGGCAACATCAGCAAAGTTAGTGTGAACAGTGTGAAAATGAGTCAAGAAAAACTAGTGATTCATCATGGCTAGAATATCTCAAATGTTGGGCCTCTTATTAATCTGGTCGTGGTGGTTAGATCCCCCCACCAATTAAAAAATAAAGTTTCTGAGGGATATTATTGCCCACTTCAGTAGTATTTTGCTGTGCAATGTCACCCTGGATTCTGAAACGCCAATAAGTAAAACAGCATAATTATGCGGTTGCCTTAGCAATGCCATACACAACAACTGAGGCAAGAAGCGAAGCGTTATTAGAGAGATAAAAAAGGAGGATGGCCTGAGAGGTTGTTTCCTGATTAAGAGGTAAGATTTAGGGCATGACTGTGCATCAATGCACATTACCATCACCATTATCATCATAGACACAGTGCTGACCTCAGGGTAAGTGTGGATGCTTTCAAATTGGAAACGATGATAGATTTATGCAAGCTTGCAATTAGTAAAGTATGCATATGTTGGACTAAACAGAATAATCGGATTACTTTCAGATGCATCCAAAATGTTTAAATAATCTACAAATAAGTACTTTATTAGCTCATTTAAATTTATTCTTGCACAAGGAGACATTCAGAACCAGCTGGGGATGCATTTCCACAAGAATAATGTGTAATCAGATGTTCTTGTTTTTATTTCCCCATTATCTCAAAGTGTTCTTCATAATGAGAAAGATAATTTCCCCCAAGTCAAAAATTATATTCTTAATACAGCTGTAAAGAGAGATAAACAATGGCACTGTTTAATCTGATCTGAGCTTGGAATATGTCATTGGTGTAACCTACATACAGCAAGTAACTCAAAAACACTTCAATAGTGTGGATTTATTTGCTCAGAGGTTAAACCAATGCTGCACAATTCAGTTAAGAACTGTGATTCAGTTCAATTACTAGTAAAAACTGTAGGTATAAAGATAAGATTACCATTCAGCTACTTATGAACTGACAATTCCCAGTCACCATAATGATAAACCAAGATGTCTTTTTTAGGTAGCTTAGTTTCTAACAACACATCCAAGTAAAAACAAGCAAAACTTACAGTAAACAAGGAGTTCAATCCCCAGACTACGTCCTAGAGAAAACAAAGGAAAAAATATTAATGATCAAATAGTCAGTTTGAATATAAATGAACACAATACATGGAAATGCAAATGCAGGGTTTTTAATGTTCAGTCTCTAAGATGGTAACCATCATATACAGTAAAAATATCATTCTGCAGCATCCTTCACAAGGATAGCAGAATTTCTCCCTTGAGACAAAGCAATAGCACAGCAGTACAATAAAAGATGCAAGTTCTAAGATCTATGTCCTGTCAGCAGGAGCCATGGGATTCTCTAATGAACCACTGTAACACGCAACGTACGTACAGTAGGTCTGGCAGCAGGTAAAGGCTGTAAGGTTCAGTGACGGAAAAAAAAATAACTGCCTTTTATCACTCTAGCTTACGACGTTCATTATCGCCCACTTTCTACTTACAGGAATAGTCAAGTGAAATCCAACTAAGAACAGCAGTGACATGGTGACAGAATATTGTACTGGAAGGCATCACAAAATACATACTTTAAAAAAAAGGAAGCTTTGTTTCACTGGGAGCTGCTGCAAACAACTGTTAGCTGGTCCACATTGACTGACAATTACAAGTCAATGCTTTCAGGGCTACCATTAAATTGTCATTTGCTTATTCCACACACACATTTATATAATTTACATAATGAAATTAAACTTTGAACTCTTGCATATTTAGATGAGCGAACACCTAGCAAAATGTCTGTTTTGCCAACTGTATGTTAAATGCAAATGAAAATAATCTTGCAGAGAATTCCAGGCTGAACTAACCGCAAAGAACAATCTCAAATCTCCATCTTGTATGTACCATGGTCCATACTAATAGGTTTACCAAACATTGTATGTTTTGGATTCCTGTTGAACTAAAAACCAAACTATCACCAGCTATTATTAGAGCCAGCCTGTTAGGCTCAAGTATACTCTGTCGAAATTGAATCTGGTGTATTTTATAGGATGTCATATTGAGCGCTAAAGCCAGTACACTCACTGCAGCAAGAGGTTTGTCCTTCCACGCAGAAGGTAGCATTTGTGAGTTTATGATCCCATAAATAATCATAATGCTGAAATTCAAAACACAGACAACACGAGCTCTGACTGCACTGAAAATGGTTGGTAATAATACAAGAGGAAGAAAAGTGTTTAGAAAGGCTGTGGCTTATTTTTTACAGCAAAGAAACAAAGAAACAGTAAGGGAGTTGGAGTAATCCAATAAATAACAAATTAATTAATTTATGCTGTGTCCCAAAGCCACACAACATACTAATTCTATACACTATGTACTACATACTTATCATAGTATACTGTTATGAGTTTATATACAAACAGATAAACATAATTTACCATTTTAAATGATCAGATTGTCATATAGAGATTTTCAAGATATCAAATGTTAATCAAACTGCAACTTTCGTTGCCAATTAAAATGCACAATTAGACAATGTTTTACCAAACATTTTAATACTTTTTTTGTTTTGTTTTCAAAGATTTTTTTTTCTCACCACCACCCACAACGTATAAAATAAAATGTCAGCTGTCAGCTGCTCCTCCATTTTGCAAACTGTCTGGTTTGAGAATACTTTACTTTATCACTTTTTCAGTGTGAACACACGACATACTAATAACCTGATTAACTGCCTGTTTAATAAGTAGATAACTGGTTTAACAAAAATAAAAACAGAAACAGTAGTAGTATAACAAATTATAATCAGTCACAATTAAATTGCGTCCAAACACAACATTTCTGTTTCAAAAAGCGAAACTGTGTTTGTACTCAGTGCTTTGTAAATGTAAATTGTGCTGAATTTACCATATAAGCCATTTTTGCAAAGGTGACGGAGTGTGTGTGTGCGTGTGCCGCGTTTGTGGGGGCTGAAGTAGAGAAGAGTGGTGACCAGTGAAGAGGGACATCATCCCTCACTCAAAAACACAATCCTTTCTGACTCACAGCTTTTGCACTTACTTTTCTTGGATATTTTTGTGCATTCACATGGACACTCACTGACACACAAAACCCCACCCACACTCATATATGACCACATCCACATGTACATGTGTATTTAGGTAAACAATGACAGACTGTTGACCATGAACACAAACAAACATCCACCAGCTGTGGGGAAATAATGGTCTCAAAAAAGCAGCAAACAGCAAAAAGCAACACACCAAGAGCAAAAATCAAAAAGTCTGGTTGAATGAAAGATACTGTCTGACTATTCCTGATCATTCCATGCCATGGCTTCCTTTCACACTCATTTACTCACCAATTACCTCACAGCTAGATGGCTGCATCTAGTTGCAGTCTTCATGCCATAACAATTTACTTGTTCAAGGTGCAGAACTGCTTTGTTGCACCAGAAAATTTGCAACAGAGGAGGTTACAATTTACACATACTTCTGTGCTGTTATAGCAGGCAACTGTAAGGAACAACAAAATGTATTGCAAGTGACATAAAGAGTCAACTGAAAACCAATTTGAGAGGTCACACTGACACATTTTATTTGAATGGATTTAAAATCATACATGGAGGTGGGTAATCCAAAGTGGGTATTAGGTTTTATAGGCACTGAAGCACCAGACTTCACTCTAATTCCTGTAAGCTTCACCCTGCTAGCTGTGCACAGTTGACTTCTATATCTACTTTTACAGTGAGCCGATACAGCAGCTTAAATTCACGTGTCTCTACAGCAAAATGTTGCACAAATGCACTCACGCCAATTAAATGAAAACTAGTGAGAGAGTGTTTTTCTTAAACCTTAGTGTTGCTTGTTAGTTCTGCTATAATGGACACACACAAAGATTAGCACCTTCTGTATACTGTATGCAAAGCTGCTTTCCTTGCAGTGGCTTCTTAAAATCAAGACCAAAGAAGAGAAGTATTGAAAACACCAACAACTGCGACTGGAGTATCTTATAAAAGACAAAGTGTTTGTGTTTCAGAGCAAGTTATTGTAGCAAGAAATATGATTTATCATCATGGATTAGACATTTTTCATAAAATGAAATAAAAATTAGAATGCTGGTAAATTGACTTGACATGACTTTTTGACTATGGCAACGGCTGGGCTTATAGATGCTGCAGCTGGTAGCTCCTTTAAACCCGTCTACGGTTTTGGTTTTCATCCGTTTGTTTTTTTTGACAGCTTTATTGCTAAAACAAGTATTACCTATGACAGAAAAGAAAGCCAAGGTTTGGATTAAAGAGACCTCGAGACAAATCACCCAGCCAGATCTGCTGGATCAGGCACCAAAGCAAATGTTGTGATCGCCCTAGAGGAGAGGAAAGAGAACCGGGATAGCAGCCATACTGGCCCTGCTTGGACTTAAGGCTGCTCCTGGCTAATATCCAGTCTGGTCGAAATGGGACTCATGTGGGCCAAACAACAAAAAAATCAGAGACTGTTGTGTCGACATCTTTACAGAGACCTGCTCCTTCAACATCCCGGATCCAGCACTCGCCGGGCGGACCGTGTTCTGAGCTGACAGAACGCAAGACTCAGGCAAGATGAGAGGAAGTGGACTCGAATGGACTGTAGACCGTTTACAGAGGTTAGTGCTCAAAGTGGATGGACACCGTTTCTCTAATGTAGAGCTTTGTATGTAAAAACGAAAACTATATTTTCATCACAATCTTGTTGCTATTTACATCCTCCCCGAAGCAAATTCAAAAAATAATTATTTCCTGTATTTCCTATATTTGTATAATAATACCTGCATTTTTTATGTCGCTATTCTAGTAAATGTAATTATCTATTATGTTCCATGTGTGTAGCAATAAATTACCACGATACCTTAAATATTTTAGTTTCTATATGTATTTACTGTATTGGAGAAGCTTCATTGGTGGATCAGAGTAAGAGAGAACAAACAAGAATAGGACAGCAGTATGTGATGAAAGGAAAATATATGGGTACGCACGCATTACAGTCACCAATGAAAGTACTCGGGAGAAGATTATGTTAAGGTTTTGACAAGATTGTGTGTGTGGATGTCGTTTCATGTCTTTTCCCACTCCAAATCTCACTCCTAAACTGATTATAATCACAGCTTGGTTACAGACATTGAACCACTGATGAGATGGCATCTATATGCCCCTACCACACTGGCTGCATATGGTGTACAAATGGTAAGAAAGACGACGATATTTAAAATGAGATTCCGTCATTGTCTTTATTTTTCACAAACTGTACAGTAGAAATAAAAAATACTTTTTTATTGATGATTCTGTCTCCTGTATTTTGCAATAAATTTTGGCTGAACATAGTGGAAACATCTATGGAAGTTTCTTCATAGTGGAATTAGATGTGTGATTTTCAAGTCAATAGGAAGGCCTATCTTAAATGTATAACTTTATGTGTACAATCCTACATTTTACAGTAAACCACACAAGTGGATTTTGGCTGTGATGCAAAAGCAGTGGTTGTTTGCATAAGCAAATCATATTTCCAGGAATGAGTTATTCCTTCATGTCACACCAACCTTTAGCCTTGCATTAGTATCTTGTTGCCTGGCGAATACTTCAATTACTTCTTGGTTTATCATGTGACTGACATCATGCAGAGCGGGACATAATGTGTTCAGTGATATGGATACACTTAACCGGTCATGATGACATTGTAATAAAACAAACTATCTAGTTGGACAATATTCAATTATGTGGAATATGTTCTTCATTTACAAGAAGGAAAAGAACAGAATAAGGCTTTTTTGGAAAGCAGAGAAATAAGTATGCTAATGTGTGCAGATGACACAAGAAATAAGGCAGAGGGAGAGGGACAACTTGGACTTGGATTGACACAAACTTGTAAAACCTAAAAAAAGGAAGAGAACCCTCAAGGATAAGACAAATCCTGACAATAACTTCAAGAGCAATCTTGGCAGGAAGCTCAAAAGGAACCAAGGGGATTTACTGGAGGACTCTCTAAACTTGTGAAACTGGTACTGGAGGTAGGGCCATCCAGTGCCTCTGAAAAAATCCCTAGCCCTGTACATCTCCCTACACCACCCAATATGCATACATTTACACATCTATATAACTACAAGTGCATCCCAGTGCAGTGACTGAGAGGACTGTTGATCTAGCCTTGCCTCCCTGCAGAGCAGCGCAGACACACATCTGATTGGATCAGAATGTTTGAGTCAAACTTTAACATGGAAGGCAGAGCTTCACCATAAAACTAAATTCAGTTCCACACAGTCGCTGCTATCAAACATAATTTGAGTCAAATCTTGAATAGGGATAGCAGAGGGCGTCCTTGCTTTAAACTGCAGGAACTGTTTCTAAACAGCTTGCAGAGTGCTTAATGGTGTGAAGGGTAAAGCATAAGATGTCACTCTTTTATATGCTTCTGAATGGCCTTTCATTGTGAAGTTTACCTTACATGGATTTTTTCTATTGTGTCCTGCAGTAGGATTCTGCAGTATTTTCAACAGCCCTCAGCAGCATTTCTTGCACCCCCATATTGTCAGTTTGGGAAAATGAGAAAGTGGCTCTGAATATAGAAAACGGCACATTTCAAGCAGTGTCACACCAGGTTCTTTTGTGTTCTAAATTTTCCACTGTATGGAGACCAGGGTTTTACAATATCCATCTGTCCAATGGCTATCAATTCTTTATAGATTCAAGCACAGTGTAGACATACAGATCTCAGTCTCATCTGGGCTCATGTATTTCTGTCACTACAGATATATCAGAGACACGGGTTTGTTCAAATACTTGTAAAACCTGCAACCTAACAGCTTCACGCCCTTTAATTATCAGCTCTTCTCTAAACAGCTGCTAGATTCCCTGATTAATTCTCTGACATTAACACAAAAAAACAAAACATGAATTGCCTCACGGGTAAATGGGGCTTGAAATATCTGGCTGTCTATGGACCAACGAGTTAAAAAAAAAAACATATGAAGAATGTGATGATAATAATAATAAATCAAAATATATATCATCTCCACTGGACCACTTCTTGATTATCACCAAAAAAAAGCTAATTTGGACCAGACATGCGGCTTTTGCAAACTAGCACAAACCATATTAATCCATAATGACCTTGAATTGCCCTAAACGTACGTCAAATATTAGCATCTAATAGTTGACATACTTTCTCTCTCTTATGTGGTTGTGCTTTTTTGTACTTTTGTGTAGGTTTGGTTGTACGAGTAATTTGGAAGTCACAAAACAACTTAGTAAAACATTAAAAGGAGTGTGCACTGACGTTGGAGTCTGCTACTTGGAATATTTGCTGTTACCTATGAAATGTGATATATGAAAATATATGAAAAGATCTATTCTGGTACAGAACGGTTGTGCGTGTCATCAAAACAATTCTTACCCCCACTATGAAACTACACATTGCTGAAAAATAGATTGCTATCACATCACAGTCAATCCCACATCCAAAACTAAAAGGCAACAGATGTATACAATCTACACTTCTAGAAAAAAGGCACATCCTCCGAAATAAATGCAATTTATTTACCTTTAATGTTCTGGTGGGGGCCCAGCCTGTGCCGTCAATAGAGTGTTCCCGTAATAAGCTGCATAAAGAAAGGAAAGAAATACGGAGTCATTTAACCACTTGATTGTTCTCTAAGAGAGGTTGTGGCAGCTTGTCAATTTTTATTGTTTCTGTGTATTTACTGTCAACTCCAAGTGTTTTGCCTCTCCTGCAATGCTGACAGTGTTGTCAAAGGTTATAAGCTCCAAAAAACACTCTTTATAAAATCTCTTTATAAAACAAAACAGTGTGATTGGCTGCGTTGTTGTGAGGGTTTGCTAATTTAAAAAAATTTTGAGATTAAGAGAAGAAGAAAAAGTGAGTACAAGTCATGAAGGAGCTGTAGGCATTACCTTAAACAGATCTCTCCATTTTCTGTGATGTTAGGATGCCATATTCTGGTCAGACATCTCACTTTAGGAGGCTGGAATGTAACATGGAGAGAAAAGCAAGAAAGGCAGAGACACATTTATTTTTATTACTGAAACAAACTTTAAATAACCAATATTTATGAGTCAGAGAATCTTTACATGATAAAAGTCTTTGCAGAAGGTGTAAATGGAAATAACTCAATGCTTTTGCTGCTGTTGCAAAATAACAAGCTTTACTAGGTGCTTTTCAACGTTACACAAAGTATTATGTTGTGATGTATCAAGACATTTTGCTTCTGCTATAGTTTATAGTTATCATTTAAATGCTTTAGCTTTTTCAAAACTACTGGCAATATAAAACCAGTTATGGAGCAATTTTCTTTTAAAGGTTAAAAACAGCAAAAAGGTTCACAATAGTAAGACCCTCAATGACTCTCCAAGGTTGCCTTTTCTTTTCTTTGTACTATACAAACCAATTTGTCGGTAGTTTAAATTATTTACTAATTCAATTAAAAGCATTTCATTCAAACCTATTTTTTGTTCAGTTATATACTTCTATAACATTTTACAAATATGAGAAGACACTAAGTTTTCACTGGCTCCCCTCATTAACAGTTTCTTAAATCTGTCAGCCCAGTATGCAGTGTTTGAACTGCTATGCCTGCTCGCATAACTTTTAACATTAACATCTATTAATATTAGCCTTGCATACTGCGATAAAAGAACGACGGGCGTTTTTATGATTCCACTGATGGTATTTGTAGAGCTGTGTGTGTGTGTGTGTTTGTATGATGCAATGGATGTGTTTTGAAAGAGAAGAGAATGGGTGGCTGCCATTTTTCTAGACTATTAAAAGCCACACAGGCTGTTGTAAAATTAATATAATTATGTCATTTGAAAGTATTAAATTCTCTCAGTTATATGGAAGCTAGGGAGGTGATGGAAAATTATGGTGCCTATAAGCAACAACAATAAACCTTAGGAAAGACAAGAAGGAAAGGTTTTTATTTTCCTATTAATCAAACTTCATAGTCTACTTGACCCTTAAAATTTCAGGAAATCATTGCAAATTATATTATTTTTACTTACTACTTACTTACTTACTTACTACTAACTTACTCACGAATACTCACACAAAGTCTCGCCACAATTTTACTATTTAAATTGGGTAAAATCTTATTTTATTGTAGCACAGTGCATTAATTTGCTCAGCCTCTCTTCATCACTTTCTTGACGCAAGACAAATTATAGAGCTGTATATTAAGTTCAGTTATTTATTTGTCACAAAGTATTCGGAAATTTAAATATTTGCAGGAAAAACTACCAAATCAACAAAATCTGAGCATGTCAACAAAATCGGGCAGGCAAAACGCTCCACGTGGGGCATGAAGCCGTGTGGAAGATGGAGCAAAACCCACAACATCATAGAGTTGTGCCAGGTGAAATCAAGGTGTAAGGGTCTAAAATGTTCCATGACTGGGGCCCAATTTGTCATAAGATACCAAGATACCAAGAATTAGTGCTCTCAGAGCCAAGGGTCCCTTCTGCCATGTTCTCAGTAAGCTTCAACAACCTACTCTCAACTCAACTATAGAAACTACATTTGGTGTTTGATTGGCTGATTTCATAGATTCTTTTTTGAAAATGTTCTGCCATGACACACAGACCAACATTTACAGATAAAGAGACATAGGCATGCTAACACACTGCTCGTGCTCTCTTTTTACTTTTGTCTGTATTGGTGATTGAGTCCGTGACATTTGATGAATCACTGTGACATGCATTGTGTCTTTCTATAATATCAACAATAATTCAAAGTGCCGATGGGAACAAGTGTGTGCAGGAACAACCTTTTCTCTTAATACAGCATAATGGCAATGTGGATTTCTAAATTAGCACGTCCTGGCTAAATGTCTAAATGTATAAAACAGCAAACATATTTTCAGTTGTTTCAAATTTATTGTGCACGCATTTCTAATCTATCCCCATGAATTAATAATAGCCCAAAATACCTGTTCAGTGTGTGGATTTCTGTCATTTGTAACTGCACTTGCGGCATTATGCTGATGTGGTGATGCTGTATTGTAATGAGTAATAAGAGTCCAGTGAGGAAGAAGAGAGCCGCCTGATTGGCTGGACCACAGCGAGGGGGCGCTAAAGTGTTTCAGATGGTGAAGTAGTTAATTGCCACACAGCAAAAATAATCACTAAAGAAAATAAAAGTTCTTTTCAGTGCCATTCGATGTTTTAATATAGTTTTATATCACCAGCAGGCGTTTAAAAATGCCGTGGCAAATGGCATTCAGCATTTGTGAATGCTGCTTTATTCATTACAAACATCGGAGAACTTGACTCTCACATACACTGATCAGGTCAAGTGGCAATATTTTGCCATCAGAACCAAACTGTTTTTCAAACTATTCAGCATATCAGTATTTGTGGTCATGTTTGGCAATAACCTTGTGACTTGCTCTGTGAAAGGTGCTATATTACATTTTACTTACTTAACTTTCTTTTGAAGAGTAGCTTAGAGCTCAAACATACAGTATCTCACAAAAGTGAGTACACCCCTCACACTTTTGCTGCCAGCGGTTTAGACATTAATGGCGGTGTGATGTGTTATTTTGAGGGGACAGCAAATTTACACTGTTATAGCTGTACACTCACTACTTTACATTGAAGCAAAGTGTCATTTTTTTAGTGCTGTCACATGAAAAGATAATCAAATATTTACAAGAATGTGAGGGGTGTACTCACTTTTGTGCACACTAGCTAATCAGAAGCAAGGAGTTGATGAAATCCCACCGACCAATGAAAACAAAATACTGAGTATTAAATTTGTTTTATCGGTAAAAAAATAAAAAATAAAAAATATCACAGAGTGAATGATACTCAGCAACAAACAGCAAGTTGTTTAAAATCAAATAAAAAAAAAAAAATCTGTGTAATTTAATGTGTTAACTTTTGTTATTTTTTTTAATAAAATATTCTAAGGTAATAATTATTATTTTCTTTAATCATATAATTATTAGAACTCCTAAAATCCGTTGCTTGAGCCAGTTGAAGGCAAGGGAGACAGGATGATACCACCTCCGCCTCATTTTGAGCCAGGAAAAACCCTGGTGTGTGTGTGCGTCTTTGTGTATAAACGTGTAAAAAAAAATAAAAGACCGAGGCAAAAAACACAGAGATTCACAGATGCACACAAACACACGCTGTTGTGGTGAGATAAAGCATGTGTAGCATGAATGAATGGAGGAACGGACAAAGAAAGAGGTGAGCCACGCAACTTCACTCATCCAGGTCACAGGGGAAAGTCTTTGACCCAGAGGGAGGAAAAATCTTTTGACAGAGTCAAGCACAGTACCTTGATGTTCCTATATGAATTTTAATGGAGGAAAATATTGCAATATTGGTGCCACCATGCACACATTTTTAGTTGGTTAGTTATTTAAGGGCCCCCCACCTATTTCTTCAAGAGACTGCTTCATATACAAAACAAACCGGGAAGGGTCGTTATTTTAACAGGGCAAAACAGGAAGCTACTGAATAATGCTGCCGACACAAATACATAGCCATGTGTCAGATATTCTGTAAAAATTAAAAGCTCTGTCTGGTCATGCTTTGATAACAGAAGCATTGCCCATGTGAGTGTAGCCTCCGTCAGATCCACTTATTATCGTGGTGTGTTCAGCGGCATACTGAGGCTGTCAAGTAATCACCTATTTGATAGGGCACAAGTCACAATAGGTCTACACGTATTGCAGCAATTCATTCACTGTGAATTCTCCCTATTAAAACCTGAATCTGACAAAAATTCAAACGTATTTCACAGGCCCCTAACCATAACCCAATTGTAACCTGAACCCTAAAACCAAGTCCTAACCCTCAAAAAACAGTCTCTAGTGACACGAGTCTCCATCGTTTAGAGTACATTTATGTTAAAGTCCCCACCAAGATATAAAAACATGAAACACAGACACACACAGACACACACAGACACACACAGAAACACACACACAGTTTAGACCAAATGATGAGAGATAACTGGACCACTCACCACCATGTTATAGGCTTCAGGGACGTCTATTTCAAACTGAAACCTTCCACTTTGGTAGTAACCCTCATCTGGAAGCACAAAGAGGAAGAAAGACAGAGGACAAGGGTTTTCAATAATGTACAATAAGTATTTTATGACAAACATCAAATTACAATTTCCTCTTCAATCATTGTTAAACACTGCTGATCAGGTTTAGTACAATGGCCCTGAGGGTCACAACACAACAACATTTCACAAAACAAAGACAAACTCTGGAAAGTGTGGGACAACACTTCTTGTTTGTGATTGGAAAGAACCTAAATTGCATCAATAGTTGCCTGACTGTGAAACAACCAATCACAGCAGCATAGAGTTTAGATCATGCCTCCGGCTAACTCAATCTTGCAGCAACCCACCATAACGTACCCACTGAATAAACTCTGAATTGACATGGGCTCTGTCCAATCAAAAACAAGTGTTGTCCCACTATTTCTGTAATCTGTTTTGTGAAATGTGCTTTGACCCTCAGGGCCACAGTAGTTTGGAAAAGTGTCATCAAGACCTTCTGGATTAAGAATAATGAACTGGGCAAGAGTAATGAAAAATGTTAGAGAAGATCTCCCAAGTGTCATTGCTAGTAGGGATACACCGAAATGAAAATTCTTGGCTGAAGCTGAAGCCGAATACAATGAAAAACTTTCCATAATACAGAACAAGTTTTTTACATTTCTTTTGACAAATTTTTTTACCATTGCATAAATTAAAAAGTCAAAATGTGCTTTTTACTCAGTGTTTCCAACATGATTTGGAGAGACTATGGTGGGTGGGTCCAAGGCCCAAGAGGTCCAGTAAAGTAAATTACATCTGGTAAAGTAATTACATTAATGGACATGTAATAGGGTGGTGATGGAGCAGGTGTGAGAGACCGGGTTCAATCCCCACTGTGACATATCTACCAATGTGTCCTTGAGCAAGACACTTAACCCCTAGTTGCTCCTAGCTGCTCCAGAGGCGTGCGACCTCTGACATAATTAGCAATTGTAAGTCGCTTTGGAACAAAGCAACAGCTAAAATGAATAAATGTAATCAAATTCATCTTATTTCCATACTGTATAGACAGCTTATTTAGAAAACCGGACGTTATCACGTGTATCCTCGAGCTAAATTCATCAAGTCCGACCCAGTTTGATAAATAATGTATGTGGTTCTCGTATGGCGTAACATGAAGACTTCACAGCCTCTCTTCAGGTAGGACTCTCATACTGCAACACTTTTCTTTGTAGAGAGAGAAAATGATGAATGGTCCGTTTCAGTTGCAATAAAGGCCTGAATACATGTGCACTCCAAATGTAGGTGCAGCTAGCTTGCTCGCCTTCTCAGAAACGAGTGACAGAAACAACTCAAAGCGACCATTTGTTACCTTTTCTAAGAAAAGTCAGCCACAGATGGAGTGGCTGTGCTGGGAGACAATTCAGAGAACAGAGTCTGCAAAACGGCGATTTTTGTGTCTTTCTTTAAAATGCTTCCACACTGCCGACATGTTAACGTAATTGTTCGGGCTTTTGGCTTATTAGGCCCAAAACCAAAAGTGCCTTTTCTGCTATTTTCTGCCTTTTCATTTCGGTTGCAGAACATTCGGTGCATCCCTAATTGCTAGTTTCCAACTGACAGAGTTGTCAACACCTAGCGTCCACATTGTTTAAATAGCAAATGCACATGCGCCCAGGGCAATGGTGCAGCATTTCACTTATTTTGATAATAAGATGCTCTTAAGACACTGTGTGCATTTACGCACGAAGCCAAGCAGCTTAACTTCAAACTTCATTGATTATTAAAATCTCCTGACAAGCCAACAGGATCGGTCAGCATTTATTTTTAATTCCTTTTCTGTGTTCTATACATCCAAACGGTCTCACATACAGTCCAGGTTCATACAGTAAAACTGTTTAGAGAAAAGCAGCTGTCCTGATCAATCCTGAGCTCCACCATAGCGTCTAAATTATTTCAGAAGCTAAATGTTGAATTGTGTTTCCTCTGGAGAGTTTCCTCTGTCCTGTCATGTCAAGTTTTACTACAGTTTTACTGTTGCCTCATGATATTTAATGTCCCTTTTCTGCAGACATGGAAATGATTAAAATGACTAAGCCTCTCTAATGATGAAAGTAAATCTTTCAAGAAATACACATACAGCAATAAAACACACAATAAAGAAACCACTGGAAGAGGGAAAGATGTGAGCTACGACAGGTTTATCCTAGTTCATAATTATGCAGCGCAGTGAGGATCCAGACGTTTCATAGAGGAGACAGCGTCTGTCTGTTGACAGACTAAAAGTAACAGGTTTCATGATCAAAGACTTTTTTTATATCATGACCACACTTATGTCCATAACCCCCCTGCTGTGAGTCTGCAATTCAATTAATCAATTAATGGTTTATATAATGCGCCATACATCCGCCATTATAATAGCAACGTGCCAAGGCTTTCAAAAGCTTTCAAAAACTGCGCCATGAGCTTAGATTGATTAAAATAGGGCCCGTTGTCTTTAACACAAAGACCTAAACTTAACAACACAACATTTGAACAAAAATGTTGATCATTGAATAAAGTACTGGAGAGCAGATGAAATACAACCAATGAAGTCCAGTTTCAAAAGTAATGATCAACCTCTACTATACTACTATTGCAAGATCAATAATATCTATACTATTTAAATTACAAATGAATCCATCCAGAACCTGAACTGAAACATATTTGATTGGCTCAATGCAGTGCACTACCACATGATGTTGCACTGCAAGCAAACATTAAACCACTTTCAGCTTCTCTGGCTGACAACCATTCTTGCTTTATTTTATTTTTATTTTTTTGCCCGAGCCCTCTGTGTAGGGGAACTCCTCTTGTGCCAATGCAGTGGTCTCATTGAAATAACGGAAGTGGTCCAAGATCAATGAATCTGTGACAGGAGAGTAAATGAGAAGACCAATAGAATGAACAGAATCTCAATGTAAGAGGTTATCTCAGGGGAGCCAAAGTGTGACCTTTAGGTAAAGCGTAACACTCGCTTAATTTTCTCTTTCCATCCCTCAATGGCTTATTACAGCACACACACACATACAAAACACACAATCTATTATACCACATTCACTGAGAGCAAGCAAATGTAAGAGTGGGCTACACACACAATCAAACACATATATAAAAAAAAATACATTCCTCTCCCCCACCATTTCTCTCCACAGGTAGCCTTTAAAGTCAATTAAAGGCTTGTTCAGGGCTCAGGGTCTATTTAAAAGATGTTTTTAATTAGTTGGATAACATTTACATTTCTGCTGTAATCTTACAGGGTCACATAGTCAGAAAAGGACAGGGATAAAATGGATACAGACCTTAAAGGGTTTAGGGGGGGAGAAGCCAGATTCGGACTGAGAGACATAGCTGCCTATGGAGCTCACACCTTGTTAAAGCTCACTCAGGTGGACTGATACTCTTGGCAACTTCTGATTGAACTCAAGAAAGTGAGAAAGTGACAGAAAGGAAAGCACTTGGTAATAGGCCATGTAATGATCTAACTGTGTGTGCGTGTGAACATGTGTATGTGCTCGACTGGCTGAGCAGCCAGTATCCAGATTTGCAGACTTTGTCTAAAGACCACTTTAGGTGTCAGACATGGACCACATACTAAAATACAAGTCTGTTGTATATTTTATCGAGAGGCAAAAACGTACAATTTACTGCAATATAAATTCACAAAACTTATCCTCCTCTGACACAGTACCAATAATATTAAAATCATGTTTCAGGGGTAAAGGGTTTTTAAAAACATTCAAAATTGCCATAAAGACAAGCAGCTCTCTTTCTCTCACTCTCTCCCCCTCTTTGTGAGCTAAACACTCAAAACTGAACCATTTGTGGTAAGGCCTTTGTAAAAGAGCTATCTAAACCTCACCCAATTCCACTCGCTGTAACAAAGACAGAGGTACAATTTAATTAAACCGCACAAACAGTCCCCCCTGTATTATAAATGAGGAGAGACTGGGGGAGAGATACGTCGTGTGAAATAGAGAAATAACTGAAGTGTCAAGTAGAAAAGACGAGGAAAGATAGAAGCAGCAACGTAATCAAAACCAAGGGAGAATAACAAAAGGATGAAAAGCAACAAACTGCAAGAAGTCTACTGACTAACATCTGCAGTCAGTGGTCATAAATAATTCATGAGTGTCTTCAGTACCCTGGAACAATCAGTCTTAACTGTCACAAGACACTGGGCTTGAACACACACTGACACACAAGCGAACAACTAAACCCCAAATCTTTTGGGTAAATAAATTGTAGAGACAATTTACATGGAAGTTACAGTGTTCAAATGACCGAAAGATGCTCGTTAGTTGCAGCAGTTGGTTAAAGGAAGGGTAACCCACAAACTGTAAGACATAAGATTATTATTTACTTCTGTGTGGGTGTTTGGCTGTATGTAGGAAATGAATAGCTGCTATGCATTTTTGCAACATTTCACCTTATTAATGAGGAGCTAGTAAAATGCACACGAGGAGGGCACAAGCACAACACACCAGTTATACCTTCCATCCATTTCCTGATGTATCAGGAAAAATACACGCAGTCACATGCTGATATATATCAAGTTGCCTTGGTTACCAAATGATTTTAGCATAATTACAGTATATACAGTATATTGCTTGTGTACATTGCTTGACTTTTTTCATGTTCTGCACATGTATTTCACAACAGTTTAGCGTTTTAATGCATGTTAAAATCACACATCTACGTGTGGTTGGTCTGCTCTGCTTTCACACAAACAAACCTCACCAGAGTTCAATTGAAAGCGGGCCGAGACGGACCTTTTGAAGTGATCTGAAAGCACCCCAATTCAAAATATAAATGGAACAACTGTCTGGATCAACCATTTTTAATGGAACATAGAAAACTCACGTGAGGAATTAGCCACCATACCCAAATAAATTAGTGTAATTGTGATTTCCCCTGTAGTGAGAAAGAGTCAAGCAGGATGACAGGTACGGGGCTTGATTGGTGTTGACACAAAATAATTGTTTCTGACAGAGCTCTGAAAGACACAGCCGTAATTATGAGCACAACAGAAAAAGACAGCTTATCTGAAAAAACAAGAACCAGACAATTTCCATTTTTCATCATATTAAAAACATGGAGTGGGGGTTTTTTTGCACGGATTTTCCACTTGCATAATTTATTTCTATTGAGGTAGAGTGAGGGTGGAGCGCAGTGCAGGATAAAAGGTTTGGGTGAGATTTGCTGCTTATCCCCTGGTAACACAGCAACTGCAAATATCCATCCATCCATATATATATATAAAAAAAAATTATATGAGTATTTGATTGATACAAGTTTATTAAACCCCTTTAGATTAACCATCTCGTGTAGGGGTCCTACTTGTCATTACTATTTCACTGTCACACAATTTCATATGCCCCTGAAAAGAGTTTTGTGAAAACTGGAAAAATTATTTATGAGCTCAGTGTGTGAGTAAAGACTACAACCTACCGTAAGCTTCTAGCATTAACAAAATAGGTAGATTCTTGAACAAGAATTTAATCAATGAAAACAACAACAAACAATTAATATTATAGTACTGGTAAGCTATGTAGTATACTATTACATGAAATGATAATGAATATAGTAACATTATATAATTAATGGCAGGGCGTGTAGATGCAGCAGCCCGATCACCCGGACCAGACACCACATCGGGTGCTCTGAGGAGAGGAAAGGGAACCAGGATAAGAGCCATGCTGCCCCAGCTCGGACTTAAGGCTAATCCTAAAGGTCAAAATGGACAGGTTGGCCAAGCAACAGGAAATCACAGACTGTTGTGTGTCCACATCTTTACAGAGACCTGCCCTATCAACATCCCGGATCAAGCAGTTGGCAGGCGGTCGTTATTTCCGAGCTGTCAGCGCACAAGACTCCAGCTAGATGAGAGGAGGATGACTCTTTTTTTTTTTTGCCGGTAACGCTTGGTGCTCAAACACAGTCAAGATGGACACTGTTTCCCAAATGTCTGACTTTTTTTATGTGAAGATGAAGACACATGGTCATCTTGTTGCTGCCGTTTACATTCTCTCCAGATGCAAAGTGCTAAATCAAAAATGTCCCATGTGGCATAAGCAGCAGTGCATGAAGAGTCATCTGTAATGAGTGTTTTTCCTTGTCACTATGATGATTGATCAGTTTTTAAAAGCTGTTTTCAATGTGTCAAAAAAATCTGTTTCAGTGTTTTAAAAAGCTTTGACAGTATTTTAGGGCCAATGCTGTGTGGGCAGATACGAGGGTCTTCACTTCCATCATCCTCAACTGGTTTTCACATCGTAATTGCGATGAAAGGAGCTCACAGATACACACATGCTCTTTATCTAAACAAGACAGCTTGTATACTATTTCGAACAATAACTTTTAGTGCATGAACCTATACATGCACACACACACACAAAAATGTTCCGAGTTGAACTTTTGATGACCATGTGGCCTCTGTAGCCTCTTCTTGGCTGTCACCAACAAGGAAACATGCTGTTGTTTACCCCAAAGCACTTCTCACCATAGCTGTTAGCGTAATCCTTTGTTCCCTCATTTTATCTGCGTAATAACTTCAGGAGGAGCGCCAGCAGGCTCCAACACCAGCATAATAACTGCCACCCAAATGCGTAGGATATTTAACCCACCCAGCGCATTATTTAAAATTTAAATGCTATTGACTCGGCTTGAAAAAAGCAAATTTAATAAATAAATAAAGTGTTCCTAAATTTAAGAAAAGGATCTGACACAAAACAAAAGAACAAGACATTTCCAGTTTGGGAGCTCGCAAAGGCCAAATTAGGCCAAACTCATGCAGGAGTAGTTATACCCAAGCCCAGACAAGACACACTGACAATCTGTGGAAGAGCTGTTAACAGAAGATTGTGCTTCACCACTTCTGAGCAAAGGACAAAAGTCATCAGGTGTAACAGGCACATCAAAAAGGACTGAAAAGATATGACTGATGCAAAATGTCCTTCTACAAAGTATTTATTGGGGAAGTTGAAATAACTCTTATTTTGTCAATAAGGGGTCATTCTACCCAAACTCACTAGTATAATTCTAAATGTATTTTTTGTTGTTTTTTTTAAACACACACTATGACCTCTTGTTGTCCCTAAAATATGGCCACTCACACTCTGTCTCACACACTGGTTTCTGCAGCACAAGTGCACAAACATTACAATAATTATCCACATGCACATCAAGCTGAAATCATCTACACATCTGACACACAAAGGCAATGAAATTTGTACGGCATTTTATTATTTATCATTGTACTTCTAATAACAATGACATGTGAGAATGCGTTCACCCTGGGGTGTTGCTGCTGTCCCCATTCCTCAGAGACACAGGGGTCTCGGGCAACGGGGTCACAGCACAGAGCTGTTGCATGGGAAAAGGAAACTAGGGAACTAAACTAAACAGAGTATCTAAAGAGACATTCTGAACTGAGCGGAGCTTGAAAAAGATCACTCATTTTGACAACAATTTGTTTGGTTGTCTATTATTTTATGTAGGAAAATTGAATGTTGGATTCATCTTGGCAAAAAATACACTTGATAAAATATTTAGACGGCATATAGATTAATAATAAAAACATAAATCACAAATAAAACAACATAATCTGCTCTCCACTACCTTGCCTCAACCTTGGGTAAACAATCAAACAATCTGACACAAATGTTCAGCCAAGTGTGTGACCATGCATAATAAGGTTTCGCTTTGAGAGGGGCGAGTTTGACAGTCTTCAATGGTCACTCAGTAAAAAAAGAAATACAGCTGAAAATGTGAAAAGTAATGGAGGGTGACGTCTTGTGCACCGACTAGATATATTGACTGTGAGAACCACAAGTGGATAGAGCCACTGTGCTCCTCCAACGAACGCCGCCTGGCTCTGCCGTCCCTACACAGCGATCCCAGTCCCGGCTGTTCTCATCATCGTGACACCACGATGGTGGAACGAGCTACCACACGCCATCAGAGCAGGGGCGTCCCTCTCTAACTTGATGAAGCTCTTGAAAACTCATCTCTTCCGAGAACACTTCCTCTTATAACACCTCTAACATCCACTTCCTGTGCTCTTCTTCTTCTCCTCTCTCGTTACAATTCTCTTGTATTGATTGCACTATAACGCTTACTTCCCTAGGTATTTAGTAGAACCCAACCAATGTGGGTTTTTAAGGAATAGACGCGATGCCAATATTAAAGTGAAAATAGCCAATTTATGAGTCGATGTTTTGATTTTTAAAATGATTTGTATAGTATAGACCCCTTTCCTGTCGAAACTACACTTAGAACAAGCTGATATTGAAAGCTGTTCTGTATGTGGACTACGATATATTTTCCTAAATGGATTATATTAATAAAATAGATAATCTCAACAACTTAACATGTAAACAACTGCACATCAATAAATATTCGCTGCTGGAAGGTGCAACTGCAAACAGATGGCTGAAAGAGAATAAGCGTAAGATATGTGTATTTTACCTTACACACAGCCCTAACAACTACATCCAATGTAGCATATTCACATCTGGTTTATCCCCTGACCAGCACTCTTTAATAATATCCAAAGGTACGAGAAACCATTTCTCAACCACCAGCTGACTTTAAACATGCCGTCTACGAAACAGTGACCTGCTGTTGAGTGCATCTAATACTACATGACTGTCTACAACGAGGACTTGCAACTAAGATTTCATTTAACCAACGTTATAACTATAACCAGAGTCTTGTTGTTCACGTTTATTTATTTACATGTCTGCTCTGGTTTAACCATTTCAGACACGCCGACTATAACTGCAGGCGGATCGCAGGCAAATTTAGAATACGTCAGAAACTATAGTTCAACCGCTTATTATGATGTTAGCGCTCTTCCACTGATAAATTAGCTTTGTGGCTAATTTAGCAACGGGCAGCGTTAGCTGCTGTACGTTATGTTAGAGAATATTTAGAAGTGACGAACCAGGGCTAAACTGAGAGGACTCGAACTGCCACACTGTTTCAGAAATAAATCTACAATCATGTCTGTCAACAGCGTGGCCTCCAACACCCAACTACCGTAACATTAAACACACTGCTGTGAGCCGGGAGGAAGCCAGGAGAGGGCAATAAAAAACGGGAGGGTTAGCAAGTCATGAATGTTTTCAAGAGAGGAGAAGGGATTGGGGCTACTTTCATTATTATAATTATTTAAGTCATGTAATTAACATGACAAACGACCAACTCAACACCAACTCCGCCACTGTCCGTGTTTCTACATGCTAAGTTAGACTCCAGCTGATGGTTTTCTTATGTGGGTTTTGTGGTGAGGCGGTGTTGTTAACAGAGGAGATGCAGAGCGCCCTCTGGTGGGAAAACTATGCAACACTCATGACATGAGTGAAGGATCTGACTCTTTATCAATAGACAAATATCTGCTGTTATAAACGCTGATGTCGATTAAATGCTATTAGCTCATATCGGCCGATAATATCGGCCCGCTGATAAATCGGTCGTATTTATTGCTGCTCCTACTAGTATCTATTATCACTTGTAGACCTCTTCCTTTATTAATGCTTTATTGATGCTTGTATGTTCTTCCTCAAATATAAGTGGCTTTGGATAAAAATGTTTTTATATTAAAAATTTTTATATTATTGTTGCTCTATAAAACTTTTAAATCTGTGTGTACAAAATGTTAAATGAGCACAGGACTAAGTGAAACGAATGAAAGTGAGTTAAGGATATCTCGGTATCAGTTTCAGCACCAAAGGCATTAAGCATTAAGTTTTCCTCACTTCACAAAAAGCTGAATATCTCAGCAAGTGCATTAGGGCTGAAACGAATTATCGCATAAAATAGATTAAATCGATTACTAAAATGCATCGACGCAAATTCTTTGCATTGACGCTTCGTTTAATCTATATAACTATATAGCACACTGTTTCGCATGGACATTTATTACTGTTGCACATCGCGCTTGCGCTAACTGGGTGTCGGGGAGCTGCACCTTTTAACTCCCAGCTCTCTGTAGCTCAGACGTTTCCTGCTACCTGCGTGTGCTAATCCATCCTTTCACCCAGATTCTGTCTTTATTATCGCCATCATTATAATAACAAACAACAGCCATTTCATGTGCAGGATCGCTCATTTCCCTTTTCACGTTTCACGTGTGTTTTCTTGACAAAACGTGGTTTGGAGACCAGCATCGGGTGACACAGATCATGCCAGATCATGCAGTGTGTGACCCAAAAGTAAACAATGGTACATCCTACTATTCCCATGAGAAACTTAACATAACAAAAACAAAAGAAAACAAAAGGAAAAGAAGAAAAGGCAAGGATAGAAGCAATTATGTAAGCCTGGAGTTATAAATTCTCCTGAAGTAACCTTGCACAGGTTTGGATATAAGACATATTGGACAAGCTGCATCTTGAAGTTCCCTTTTTTCCCCCGACTGACCATAATTACCTTCCCTGCAGTGCAAATTAAATCTTCTGTGTGTATTATCAAGGCAAAAAGAATCTTTTCCAGGTGTATTGCAAGCTGTGATGTTTATGAGAATGTGTGGCCAAATGCAGAAGACACGGTTGACTAGCACGGTTGTATTTCTATATCTGCAGCTCTCTTATATAAGTACATACAGTGAATATACATAGTTTGATTTTGCATTACTGGAAATACATAAGCTTAATTACATGAACTTAGAATTACTCTATGCAAAAAGCCCATTCAAGCATATTGCAGCATTTCTGATTAATTTCTATGACTTGTACTGTAAGGTAGCACAATCCATGCAATCCTTTCCTCCACTGCTTTTATTTTTTCCTGAAAAAGATATCAAGTGTTTTAAGAAATCCACTCTCCTATTAGGGAGACAGGTCCACTGAACAATAAAAGATGTTGACAGATATCCCCTTTTGTTCATGCTTTGAGACCACACAGACTTCTATGACAGCATCTTTGTTCAAATGCTTATTGATGTTACCATTAGTACTTGTGATGTGACATGATATTTTGATGATGTACTATAAAAGGTTTGACTCCTAAGATGTAGTAGTAAACTGAGGCCGCTGTGTTAAAGCACCAGGATCTATAAGTCACAAATTATGAGAACTGGTGAACAGACATTTAAAGGCAAAGAACAAAAAAAAGAGAGAAATTAAATAAAAAAATAAAATAAATAAATAAATAAAAAGGGGAGAAACAGAAAGAGCAAGTGAAAGGAAGTGAAAAGGGGGGATGGATGTGGTGTGTGTGTGTGTGTGTGTGTCAGGAAAGACAGAGGTTTTGAATAATTTAGCAAGTCTTTCTCTGAGAACTCAATCTCCTTATCAGCTCCTCTTAAAGAACATGACACCCAACCTTGTCTCTAATAGCTGATCTTTGCTTTTCTCTGCAGATTTTGCTTACAAAGGCCTTTGTGAAAGCTGGAGTTAGAGAGCCTATGGGTGAATCACAGACACAGTCACACACAGGGCCTGAAACAGCTTGAATAATATGAAAAATAAAGTCATGTGTTAGTAAAACACAAAGATATCCTAACATCTTAGTTGGCCGAAATTCATGCAGTGACTTCCATCAACTGTTTCGTAACAAATGCAGCATTGAATGCTATCTCAACTAGTGCTTTCTATATATATATATATATATATATATATATTATTTATTCATCAATGACCTTTTTCCCCCTGATGAAAACGAGACAGCGACGATGTCCTTAGACACTGACTTTGACTATATTAACAAGCACTACTGTTGACGAAAAATTATAAGACGAAAATGTAATTCATAAAATAAAAACATGAATATAATCTCTCTTTCTTTTTGTCAGTATAATGAAGAGAGAAAATATTACAGGCCATACTTTCTCCCTCTAAATTTTCACTTGAACAGTGTGTTCATTCAGCGGTATTTTTGAATGCTGGCCGACCGGGGGCGACGCCTGGTGCCCGAGGGAAACGTTACTGTGGAGGGTGCCAACTGGTGATGAACACAACATGCTGGGGAGAAAGAGGCGCTTAGACATCAGCTCCCCTAAAAGCATGATTTGTGATATTTCGTGGGTAATGACAGCTTGCTTTATTGCCTTTAATCTTTATATTTCTCTATCACCATGGATCATGCAGAGCGTCAGATTTTATCCAGCCAGAGGGAACGATCTCTTGTCCCTGGTCAGCCCCACTCCCTCTCCAGTACCGGTTGTGTCGCTATTACGACCAACACGCTGTGAACGGTTTGTGATCGTTCCCTCTGGCTGGACGACTATTATGCATTATCCATGTAGGCCTACTACTGCAGCTGGGGGCTCCCTGCAGCGCCACGCAGCTGTCTAAATTCTTCCCTCTAACGGAGAAAAGAAAGGTCAGGTCGCAAACACAGACACAGCTGTTATTATTATTATCATTATTATAAGACAAACATACCTGATACTTTCACAGTCAGACCCAGGCACACATGCTTGCAGTTATTAGTGATTCAGCAGTAAGAATCACAGTCTGTCCTCCTCCTCCCCGTCACGGGAAAAGACAAACTGAGTTCCCCCCAAAGCTATGTCTAGTTCACACACTGGTGGTTTTAAGATTCTTGGAAAAAACACTACAAACTTGAAGCGGCATGTCAAGGCTAACCACCTGGGAATTGAGGTAAGTCAATTTCTCCTTTACAAAGCTAACATTCGAATCATATCTCTATTTTGGTTCGAGCAGATTGACCAAAATTGATTGATCGAAATTATACTAATGAATTAGAAAAGACTAAAATGATGGTTACAACTAGTTAACTGGTTTTCTTTTGGCTAAAATCATTCAAGTATACAGTGGGCTAAATTTGATAAAAACTAACAAGGACATTTGACACAGGACTAAGACTAAGACTAAATTTTAAAATGTCTGACAAAATTAAAACTAATCTCAACACAAAGAATCTTGCCAACATAACTTCCATTTTAAAACACAGAAAGTTGTATTTCAAATTATGAACTCTCTGAACAAAGGATAAGGAAATGATTATCTGAAAAAGCATGAAGTGCAAACTTTTGTAACTTAACATTGGAGCTGCAACTATCAAAATCTTCCTATACATTAGCGCTCATAATTGCAATAAACGTAATTAAAATGTAAGGCCCTCAAGACGGTGGCTGAGCCTTCTAAAACGACCTATGTGAGGGCTGTTTCATTTGCATACTCCAGTAAACACTGGCCTGCCACTGCAGTTCTACAAGCCCACATTTTAGTCAAACTTATTTGAAGGAGAAACAAAAGCAAACAGTGAAATTAGTGGATCTGTCAGTTGTAAGAATCTATCACAGTTTACAGACAGACTTTCTGGTTAAATTTTAACCTGCCACACTTGCCGTAGCTGTGCGCATACATACTTTTTCTGTGCTATAAAGGATTATTAAGGCGGATTATTGCATTCGGTTTTACATCCAAATAAAGTGGATTCATTGTAACAATGTCACTGTGTTTTCAGATATCACAGCAAAAAGTAAAAACAACGTTATCATAACTGATAGAAACGGGCAGAAACTGAGCCCCAAGTTGTAATAAACCAGAATTATCCTTTAAGAGAAAAGCACAAATGTGTATCCAATTATCTGAGTTAAGCGACAATTCTACACAATGTTGGCAACATGTGTCAGGTGACTGAATTTAAATCTGGTGTGATCTAAATGGTGTTTGAAAATATGTCCATGTTTCATTATCCTCAATTAGTGTCTTTCTTTGTCCCCCTCTTCCCATTACTCAAACCCACACACAAACACAAAGCTATGTTTTCACTTTCCCTCAGCCAGTTTTTCTTCTTGTCGTGTATCTTCAAACAGGAGATGTAGACAGAATTCCACATTTTATAAATGAGAAAAACGAGAATGTGACATTGGGCTTGCGGACAAAGAGAAAGAGTGTGTATGACAATTATAGAGCAGGAAGTGAAAGGTGAGAGAGTCTCCAGAGACTTGGTAATTCCACACCAGTGTGTTCGGATTGTGCAATATTCAACAACTTAGCTTGAAACACTGCTGAGCAAGCAGACTGGACTTAGGGTATAATGACTGCGCGGTGATAATGGTGAAATACACAGAAGACTTTTAAAGGGAATACTTTCAGACACACATAGACTTAGAAAGCAAGCTGTAACATTTGCCTTATCTCACTCCATCATACACAACATCCTACTCCCCAACAACCTGCTCACATAAATCCTGTATTGTCTGGCAGTAAGATGGCACAAAATGAGAAAGCAGTAGCTACAGCTGCATTTCCTAACTGGAGGCTAAGGCTCCTTAAAGAAATAATTTTGCTGAGCACTCTGTATTCAGGGAACTGTGTCACATTAAGCTGAAAATGTGTGTTCCAGGCTTCTCATTCTGCCCAGTTAGTGTCAGTTCAGCTCATCTGCAGAGCTGCCGCCCCACACTACTCGGGGTCTTCGACTGATGACTCAAATCATCGACTTCTAGGGGGCAGCCCTATTTGTCATATTTGTAAATTATGACATGACATTAATGAACTGAAAGGCAGTTTTTCTAGCTTTAAGCTCATATTTCCCCCCTCTGCTGTCTAATCTTAATATCTCTGTAAAATCTACAGTAAATTGTAGTTTCAGTATCCTGCTTCAGGGTCCCCGTGGAATTTCCCTACTCACATAAGGTTTTGTGTGTCTCATCTTAGACATTTTAAGGTGGGCCTCTTGACCCATTTGTATCCTGCATTTTCTTTGATAAGAGGTTCATTATCTCACAACCCTAACTCAATCTCTCACACTTCACCAGCGACTTTCAGATATTTAACTTTGACTTAAAATGAAGTCAGAGCCCACCAAAATGATAAGCAACCAAAAACACTTCTGCTTTAAGTGTATACAATATAACTAATGCAACTTTTTATATATCATATTAACAAAGCAGTTATTAAATTATTAAAGCTCATCGAAAAAAAGAACAAAAATGGGGACAGACAGAGGTTTCTTTTTGACTTACCAGGAGACACTGCCAGCTGAAAATGATGCAGCTTGTCCTCATCTGGGAAACTGGCTTTGCATGTACCTGAACAAGAGAAAATGAGGGCAATATCAGTTATAAGAATCAAAGGTTGAAGTAAAAAACAGCTGTATGCAGGTCTACCATTACTTTTTATTACACGCTATTGTGCCAAATAAAGGCATTAATATGAATGATGCATTGTATTTTCATTGAATACTTCCTATGTTCATACTGTAGCACAGAGACTTATGTCTTGGGACTCCCTGTGGCACCACATCCCCCCCTGGTGTTCAAGGACATGTACTGCGCTCAAGAGTGTCGACATCACCAGGGAGAGCATTTTTTTAACCATGTTCATGTGCAAGATGTTTACAAATCAAACTTAACATAACATCATCTCTTTTCACTGAATAACCCTTCCTTTTTCGTTCTGTGTAAAAGCAGACTGGGCGGTCCTGTGACAAAATCTTATTATATGGGGGTCCGTGGTCAATTTCTGTTCTGTGAAAGGTGTTTTTATATTGAATAAACTTTACTTATTTACTTAAGTTGGCCTGCATTACTAAAGAAATTTAAAATTTGAGCCTTTAATATCACAAATGTTGAGATATAACAAGACTCTCAGAAATACCTTGAGGATCACATGCCCCTACAGTCACCAGACATATCAAACAACACAAGAATAAAATTAATTCAGATTAAAGCATTATCAAAAGGGCTGCACCATGTAAATTTTGTTTGTATCCAAGAGAAAATACAAAATATGAAACTGGTAAATGCCATAAACTCGCTCAAATCACTTGTACATGCAAGTTAAGAACAGATATCTTTATAAGAGTGGTTCTACCATGAGGCTTTTCATGGTGCTGCTCATTTAGAATATATATTAACAGATCTCTTCCTCCTTTTTCCTGAGTTCCTGTCTGGCCTGGGGTGATAATCTATCAATGTCATACAGCCAAGTCCAGATCCACAGCACTAAGCCCATATTCAATAAAGCATAATGTTAAAGCCTTGAGAAAATCAAAAGAATACTTTACACAGGACCATATTTCATCCTTGTTTGTTGGTAATAAAACACAGATCAGATGAGCATACGCAACGGTGCAGTGTCCTTATTCCACCCCCCTTTATTCACCTACTCCTTCACTCAGTTGTTCACCTCTATTCCCTAAGGATAAAGGCTGAACAATTTTTTGAAATATTTCTAAATTGCAATATGGCCAAGTGCAATATCCAAATCGCAGGAGCTGCAAGTTTAACAGTCAAATGCATCACTTTATAAATGAAGCATTGTGGTGCTGCACAGACGCCCCGGCTACATATCATAATCTCGAGACCTAAAGGAACATGCTTATTTGGTACAGCAAAGATCGATTAAATGCAAATATTAAAATTCTCTCTAAAATCGTGACTCACATTCACTTGCACTCTCTGTTAAAATAATCACAGCACTACCTAGCAAGCAAGTGCAGGTTAGCATCCAGTAGAGCGTTGCTCAATTGTCATTTGCTTGTGTCTGGCCTAGAAGAGATCTGACTTAAAAATATTTCCTGGCAAACCAGTCAGCTTACTTTCAACACTGTGTGACACATACACAGTTTACTTCCCTGGCTTTCATGGTTGTCAGCTGAGCCATCATAATTCATTCAGCACTCATCAAATTAAAGCCAGAACTCAGAAGTTGGGGCACAATCTGTTTGAACAAATAAATCAAATGGCCATAAGTTTAACAAGCATGTGTTTAGCTAAACTATTGAAGCTTAATACAGCAACATTTATGTATTAGACCTGGCCTATCTGAATAAAAATCTTCTTCTTTCGGCTGTAGGAGCATGTAATTTAACTAACAAGCCTTAAATTTTCTATAAATCTGACACCACATTTCACTAATACTATAAACATTCAACCATTTTCAAGTTATTTGAGTGAAATATTTCATTGATTTTGACAAATCAGTTGCAGAGATGCATATGCTTCAGGGCAAGCCAATTATGGCTTAAAGACTTGGATTCTACAAAGACACTTTCTTTCTATGTTCAGCCCATGTTCCACATTAAGATCACAGGCTAGCTACACCAGTGGTTCTCAAACTGTGTGCCGTCACACACTAGTGTGCCTTGTAATTAGTCGTTTTTATGATGATGATTTACATAACTATAATCATATGTAAATGGTGTGTCTTGTGAGAAAATGTTTGAGAACCATTGAGCTAGACTAGCTAGCTAGCTAAAGAGCCCTCTTCACCAACCTGAGCTTGTAGACGTCCCTTGCCTGCGCCTCGTTGCCTTCATCCTTTTACTTTTTGAAAAAGTGTCCACAGCCTTCAAGACTTGCCTTAGTGAATTAGCTAGCTAGCTACCACCAGATGCCAACAAGTGCTATAACCAGTGCATGCTCTCTCTCTTTACGTCTCTCGCTCACACACAATTCCTGTCTGCCAAATAGTTAAAAATAAATCTGCTGCTCGACCCAAAACGTACATGCATTTTGGATCAACGATATCATATTCCTTCTGAGGGCTATAATCAGAGTGACAGATGAAAAACATTTTTTAAAGTAGACCTGAATGCCCAGGCCTAACGATGCCACTGCCTCCTTATTCTAAAAACACAAAATATACTGACAAATAATCAGCAAGGCCAGAAAAATAACTTAACACCTCATTAAAAGCTTGTTTTTTCCTTAGCTGAGAAAACGTAATAACCAGGAAGATACTATGAGAATTTATGGTATATTATTAAGTCAATTATTCATCTGTTACACTTTCAGAAGTATTGAATGCAAAGGGTAATGAACTCAGAAAGAATAAGTCTGACTCAACTAATTGAATAAGATCAGTGTGCATGGATGGGTAAAGCATACTTACTAGGGAGATTGGCTTCAAGTTCTGCAACTTCTGTTGAGAGAAAAAAAGAATAAGGAAGCAAAGAAGGAGGTACAGACACAGATACACCTACACAGAAATATATTAGATGCTTACACAGAGAGAGCTGACAATGTCACACACACTTTTTAAATGAGGCACTCAAATGCTACATTCTTAATCAGGAACGTTGCTCTGTATAAAGCATCACATCTAATATGCAACTTGTAAAATGTCTTGTGCATACAACACAATGTACATGTAGCAGAGAAAAAACAGAATGACTCGATCGGTGGGTATCAAAAAGGAGGAGGAAAAAGTGAGAAGAAGGCAAGAAGAGAACCAGGAGGAAGAGTAGAGGGTTGTTCGGCTAGCGTTGAATTTTAAAAGCTCTGTTTTGTTTTCTCGTCACTGACACTTTGCACTTTTTATTTGTGTCCGCTGGTTTAGCACCAAAACACCTTTGCCTCTCTGGGCAGTCTACAGTGAGGGAAAACATTATTTCATCCCCTGCTGATTTAATACGTTTACCCATTGACAAAGTTTAATGGTAGGTTTACTTGAACAGTGAGAGACAGAATAACAACAAAAAAATCCAGAAAAATGCATGTCAAAGATTTTATTTAAGTGATTTGCATTTTAATGAGTGAAATAAGTATTTGACCCCCTCTCAATCAGAAAGATTTCAGCCTCTCGGGTGTACTATACAGGTAACTAGCTGAGATTAGGAGCACACTCTTAAAAGGGAGTGCTTCTAATCGTGTTTGTTACCTCTATAAAAGACACCTATCCACATAATCCGCAATCAATCAATCAGATTCCAAACTCTCCACCATGGCCAAGGATGTCAGGGACAAGATTGTAGACCTACACAAGGCTGGAATGGGCTACAAGACCGTCGCCAAGCAGCTTGATTATCAGCAAATGGAAGAAACACAAATGAACTCCATGCAAGATCTCACCTCGTGGAGGTGCAATGATCAGGAGAATGGTGAGGTATCAGCCCAGAACTACACAGGAGGATCTAGGAACTACACAATGATCTCAAGGCAGCTGGGAACAGGGTCACAAAGAAATTAATTGGTAACACACTACGCCGTGAAGGAACTAAATCCTGCAGCGCCCGCAAGGTCCCCCCGCTCAAAAATGCACATGTACAGGCCCATGTGAAGTTTGCCAATGAACATCTGAATAATTCAGAGGAGAGGCGGGTGAAATTGTTGTGGTCAGATGAGACCAAAATCGAGCTCTTTGGCATCAACTCAACTCGCCGTGTTAGGAGTCAAACATGGAGGTGGAACCATTATGCTTTGGGGGTGTTTTTCTACTAAGGGGACAGGACAACTTCACCGCATCAAAGGGACGATGGACAGGGCCATATACTGTCTTGTCTTGTCTATCTTGGGGGAGAACCTCCTTCGCTGATCCAGGGCACTGAAAATGGGTCGTGGATGGGTATTACAGTATGACAATGACCCAAAAAACATGGCCAAGAAGAAGCACTTTAATGTCCTGGAGTGGCGTAGCCAGTCCCCAGACCTTAATCCAATAGAAAATCTGTGGAGGGAGCTGAAGGTTTGAGTTGCCAAACGTCAGCCTCAAAACCTTAATGATTTTAAGATCTGCAAAGAGGAGTGGGACGACATCCCTCCTGAGATGTGTGCAAACCTGGTGGCACAAAAAGCGCCTGACCTCTGCGATTGCCAACAATGGTTTTGCCACCAAGTACTAAGTCATGTTTTGTAGAGGGGTCAAATACTTATTTCACTCATTGAAATGCAAATCAATTTATGACATTTTTGGCATGCGTTTTTCCAGAATGTTTTTGTTGTTATTCTTTCGCTCACTGTTGAAATAAACATACCAATAAAATTATAGACTGATCATTTCTTATTCAGTGGGCAAACGTACAAAATCAGCAGGGGATCAAATAACTTTTCCCTCACTGTATGTTGTTGTACTGGTGTGTCACGGTCAGTGTTGGGGGTAACGCATTAGACTTCTCAGATCTGACCATATTTCCCTGTTTCTTTTGTTGCCACACAAAAGAAAATCCCTAGTGCATTCGATCGGCTTTTGTCCTACTTCTTGGAGGGTAGCTGCATACTAGTGGAAGGTATCCAATCCTACAGTTGTGCTCATGTGTAGCTCAGCTAGTGAGATCACAGAGAGGACACCCTTGAAGTCATAGAAGTAAATAATTAAGCATTGACCTAGTTAACTGGTTGAATATCGATGTACCGTAGGCTATACCAATCTGTGTTATATTGTTTTCATAGAGGCAGCTGCCCACGCAAAAGTACTCTAACGAGTAGGTAACGCTGTAATGGCAGTACTCTTTTAATGCAACAAGTTACTTTTAAAAGTAACATTTCCAGACACTGGTGATGACAAAAATGTTTCAATGTCATTTATATGAACATATTTTTTGACATATATGCAGAATGTAATAATTAGGTATTATATTTCTGCCTAAAGATCATCCAGTTTATTTCAGTGGTTCTCAGCAGTGTATCAAGGTCCAAAGTTAGAGTCCTCCTTTCGGGATGACAGTGACATCAGCTGCTATAGTCTTCAGGGTTTCTGCCAGTGCACTGCAAGCCGGGTCTAAGTTTACCTCACACTGGGCCGATACCATTCACAGCTCTAGAGTTAACAACGTTGGCCCAGTCTTGGGTCGACAAGACGCACCTGTACCTGGTGCAGACGAGCAGCTGAGTATCAATGTTAACCTTACTTGCAGATGTAAACACAGAGTCACTTGGTGGTGGAATCCCGAATGGATGGTCGACCCGAAGTATAGCAGATGGCTACGTAAGACACAACACTGCAAGCGAAGCCCCGTTTTGGGCTATTTAATATATTACACCATGTTTAGATTTTGGCCCACCACTGTTTTATATTATATTCCTTAAAGGGGCATTTATGTAGTTTTCAGCGGCCACTAGCGGTGCGCTTTTAAGATTGCAACCAGGTGTGTGCTCGTACGCGTGCTCACTTGAACTCATGAGCGTGCATAATCCGAAACACAACCACTTTCTTACAGAAATACCACAATAAACGCAGAAACACCAGCATGCAGGCTGTGGCTTTTCTCCAGACATGTTCAGGCTCTGTTACTGTAATGTTCCCGTCTCAGAGGCAGATCAACACCGGCCTTTCATTCGGCGCAGCGAGCTGCATATCGGCACAATCCTCCCGGAAAAAAGGCAGAGAGACAGCAGCTATAGACAGACAGGGAGACAGCTTCACACAACATGCTGGAAACTCAGACAAACCCCTACTGCAACGTTACAGCAATAGTTTTATCAGCTGCAGGTTGAACTAAGCCATGCTTGTTACATGATCACGGTACATTTACTGCATTTAGCTGACGTGCTACATCGTTAGCTCGCCTGCTGCTTTCAGTAACTATCTTTACTATCTGTGTATCTTTCACCAGAGGCTCAGTTAATGCCAGCACAGCTAAATGTATTGGATGATAATGAAAGTTAGTGAGCTGGACTGAATATTATAACGAGATTGTATCACACTTTATAACAGTTAGACCGCAGTAAGTAACTTTACTGTTGTGTTAGTGGATGGCTCTTCCTCTGGGTACCTGAGTATCGGTAAAGGGTAATAAAATCTAAACTGAACATTACGAAGCAAACAGTGACCGAGCTACTGTAGCGTTAGCTGGCTTCTCCTGGCTGCATCACTACAGGCTAACGTTAGTAAACAAATCTCTCCACATTTGCTTTAGCTGTTGCATCATTTCTTGCAGGCTAAATCAACAGTGGTACACAGGAAAGTAACACGGGTCGCGTTAGTGAAGTAATGTGGAAAGTGATATAACTTTGCACCGGATAATGTTAGCAACTGCTCGGCGTTAGCAACTGCTCGGCGTTAGCCTGCGAGCTAACGTGACTTTCTCTATGTTTCTCCAGCTTTACTAATGCTCACTTTGTTCTTCCTCGACATCATCTGAACCTGTTTGGTCTGATGGGCTTCAGCACATAGACCATTATAGTTGTACCATGTAACGTCACATGGTAGCACAAGTCATAACGCTCGCCTAGCGGCTAATCAGGCACACCCCTCATAAAACACCGATGGAAAAACACACTGAGCTGCAGCACACACAAACAGTGACAAGACGTCCGCCTGCTGCCTCTCCTCTCCCTTCCAAACACTAGCTACCCTCAAGGCAGTCAATGGACATACAGTTGTTACTGTAATATAGAGACAGAGCTCAGTTAAAACCAATATACCTGGTAGGGTTGGGCCCATAGGCAACATCACAATGACCAACATCTGCACTCTGTGCGTTCACTGCTGCTTTACCTGGTCCGTGCTTGTAAAATATCCACATGTACGCGACTTGTAACCTAACAGGCTACCAAGTTTTTTACCATTACTCAAAATGAGTAAACACATGCACATAAGATGACCGTAAATCAGCTCATTTTGCGGACCAGCGGTTGACAAACCACTGTATTTTGAATATAAATAATGCAATGTAATTGGGTAAAGTGATACATTTAAGTAAATGCATGGACTAAAGCAAGGAAAGGAAAAAAGGCAGAATGGAGAAAACATCAGGGAAAATGGTAGCGGACACAAGAGGTGAGAATAAGACAAACGTAAACAAAATGACAGAAACTGAGAAGGACAGCCCTTTGGAATTTAAAGGAGGACAGAGGAGGCAAGTGTCTGTATGCTGCCTAAGGCGATGAGACGTACCTATAAATAAAAACCAAGAGCAAGAGGTGAAAACATGGACACAGAAAAAAAGATGAAGGAAGAGAGGGAGTGAGAAACAGAGACAAAGTGATAGAAGGAGAAGCCCAAACATACATGGAGGATCAGGAGCATGAACAATTTTATACTGTACTGAAATCAATCAGATTAAAAAGAAAACAACAACAACAATCTTGGCCTACAGCCTCAAATATGTAGCTGCCTAGTTTGTTTTGTTTCTGTATAAAAAATTTGATCTGAACCGAAGAAATACAAGACGGAGGAAGTGGACAATGACCCAGGTACCTTTGGTAAGGAGGCGGTCCCTGATGGAGACCCTGTGGGTGGAGTCGGAGGCTCCGGAGGCACGGCCCGTCTTTCCTCCATCGTCCCTCTTCAGCTTTCTGGCTAATGTAAGCATGGCTGCTCTGCTGTGATCTGCCCCACGCTGCCCTGTGCTGCACCGCACCTCTGCTCAAATGCCTGACAGTCACATAGACCAGAAAGATTGAATTAGTGGATCTCATGCAGAACAGAGGAAAAGATGCACATCACAACTACTAAAGTTCTCTTGCACAGACATTTGGGTGATAAATATTACAGATTTTCATATCAAGCTAGTAATACTACACCAAGTATTGCAAAGAAAAATTAATCAGCCCACACACATCCAGGCTATCAACAGTGTGGAGTCTCATGGAAAAGAGATAAAAAGGACAGAAATGGAAAGTGAGGTGAGACAGGGTGACATGATGAGGTTCAAGTCTACTCCTTCATGTACTTCCTGTATCAATAAAATGAGTAATATGACAATTAATTGCGGTGGAATAATAAAGTCCTTGACATCAATTAGAAAAGGCAATTGCAATTAGGCTCCGTGTTGTGGAAAGACGTATGGGGACGTAGGAGTATGTTGAGTTAAAGTTTTGTTACATGAGATAACCTGCAGTAAACGGAGGTATTTAATACCACAGCGTGTGAGACATTCCTTTACACAAAGCCTATTCTCTACAGAAGATAAAAAGAATGCAGTAAAAGCTAAAGAAGTTGAATTCTGATCAACTCAATCTTGCTTTGGAAATGAGGAGTTCATTTAGAGAGAGTACTGTATGCTTTTTCTCATGAACCACTGCTGCAAGAAGCCGAAACCACACATTAACCTGTTGTGGTCTTCAAAAGTGGTTATTCACTTATGAAACCGTTGTATGCAACAGGGAACTTAGATGTTCAGAAGATAGAAAAAGAAATGTTATCTTTGACACAAAAGTGAGAATGAGGGCAGCCTACAGAGACAAACACCACACATCCTCTGTCAGTGAGCGGCCTTTTTTTTCCATCGCTAAATAATATTCAACAGACTCTCTGTACCTGCAACGTAACAGGAAGACAAAAGAGTACCTCAATGTCCTGCTTCTGCCAACTTTCCTATTAATGTTGCTGCAGCAGGAAACCATTATATGGCATGACGTTGTTAAACTCAAGAGATGAAAGCATTCACTCTTTGTAAACACATCTTCTTTTAACTGTCAGCGCCACGCAACAACAAACCGACTGAGTGTGGGTCTGCCTCTGCTAATGTTTACTAATTTGCTGGGACTTTTTCCTTAGACACTGTTCCATTATAACTGCCCTTTTAACTATTGATAATTTGCCATTATATGTATCAGATTAAATTATTTCAATCAAGAAGAGCCATCCTGCTAATAAGTCTGACAAAAATAGTGTATGTCAAAGTGTTTTATACTTAATAGCCAAATTTAGGGGTGGGGATAAAGAGGAACTTCTTATTTCTTTCTGGTACTTCTCTCACACACCAGGAGAGACTTGCTTCCCTGCTGGTCTGCGTCACACAAACAGTTACCGACAAGGCTACCTTCCTTCAAGGGGGACACTCAGCAGAGTGAGGCTGTGGGTTTGCTAACCGAACTTGTTAGAAAACACAGTAAATATAACAATGTGTTTGTTTACCTTAATAGACAGAGAGGGGCAGTGCTGGAGGAAGTACTCGGATTCTTAATTCAGTAAAAGTACTAAGACCACTATCAAATATTAAAAGTTATAGTCCTGCATTGAAATGTTCATAAGCAAAACTTTGTGAGTGTAATCAGGAAAATGTATCTGAGTATTAAACGTAAAAGTACTTAATGCAGAAAAATGCCAACTTCAGTCCAACCTCAAATGATAAACAATTTTTTTTTTTTAATTAGAACAACTTCCAAGCTGGAACCATGAAATGTTTTCATGAAATACTGAAAGACTCACACCCTTACCCAAATTACCTAAAAATGTAATCATTCAAAAGTTAAGAATTGCACACAATCCAGAATTCAGTACATTTAAATATAGATCATGATGAGTAACATGACTTTAAATTCAAAATGCAATCTAAAAATCCCCAATAAATAACAATGCAAAGAAATTTTCAGAACATGTCAAAACTTTTTAAAGACATCAACAATCATCTTGCCAAGTGCAGCAGCCAAACAATCACACTGACAAACTGCTTGCGTCGCTCACTTAACCTCTGCTACAGCCCACAACAACTTTTTCACTAATGTTATTGTCCAATTCCCCAGGTCTTTTAACCTCGATAAGGGAGTAGTTCACTGGCATCTCTGCACTGGGAGTCCAGTCTAAGCACTGACTGGGCCAGCTGATTTGTGGAGCAGCAGTAGCAGAGAGTGAAGGTATCCGGTATCAGTGAACTCATAAAATGTGTGTCACCCACCTGCCTCAACTGTCAGTCACTGCACCCTGACACAGACTACTAGTGGCTGCAATCACGCCAACTTCCCCTGGGTCCACAGCACTTTTGGCAGAATATCAAGCTTATTGGCTATAACCGTAAATAATCATTCACTGGCAGCATATGGAGTGAGTTCACCTGTTCAATAAAAAATATACAGCCTGTATTTAATTTTAAAATTATCCCTCTAACTCACAGGTGACAAAAACTAAAGCAAGCAAGTCCGTATGCCACAAGACCTCTTGCGATACTGACAGAAGTAAAACAGGTTTAGGATTAATGCTAATATAAATACATTTATAAGTTAAGTTATCGCCTCGTCACTGCACTTTTAGCTCGTTCACTAACCGTTTTAACAGACCGCTAACACTGCTAATCACAGCTAGCTTGACACAACGTCCGATTCTAAAACCAGCCTCGGCTCAGGCGTTTTCCTCACACATGTGGAGTGGACTGTCTCTAAGAAGTAAGTTTAAGTTTTTTAACGAAGTATCTCTGCTAGCCAGCGTTAGCTTGTATGTGTTATCTCAGCGTTGTTTTTTTTACCTGCTGTCTCAGAGCTAGCGCTCCGTGCTACACCATAATCAGCTGCCCTCCTCTGCTCGCTGTCTGCAACTCAAGCCGGAGATTGTAGGAGGAGCGTCCGACTGGAAATAACTTCTAAAATTATTATTTGGGGTCTCGGAGAGGATTTAAACTGACTGGAGAATCAGCTGTCAGAACTTCGTTCCGGTGTCATGGGCAACGGAAGCGCAGCGAGTGCCGGTCGTTATTGTTGTCCGTGTAGACGTGGCGGCAGATAAAAAACAGTTCCGCGCAGCAGTAGGCGATTCTTGGGAGTTGTAGTAGGTTCGGGTCGGGATTGAAAATGACCATTCAGTCACAAAACTGTTTTTCATTGTGTTGTAGAATACATTTATATCATTTCCAATATTTACACAATTTACATGTAGCAAAACCTGTGGGCACATTAGCACGTAGCCCAGAAAAGATTCTTCCATTTCCCCAATCTTTACCAATCCATACCAATCCAATTTAAACCAGAGTTTTAAATGAGCTCTCTACAATCAAATGAGACAAGAGAAAATATTTGCAGAATACAAAGCAATATTTATGCTGTATGCTTGTCCTAATCCTTGTCAGTGTGCTATTCTGATTTATTTTGCTCTGCCAATTTCCCCCAAATTAACTATTTGAACAGGTTAATAATACCTTCCAAGAGTCACAATAGAACTACAGCAAATTTCAAAATGGAATAAAAACTTAGTTCAATATCAGTGGCATTAAAAAAATAGCTCTAGTATAATGTTTAGGAATGAGACTCCACACAATAAACCCTCCTATCTGCCTGTCCTGTAAACACACACACACACACACACACACACACACGCGCGCGCCTTGAAAAGAGCACCATTTGCAAAATGGAAAACTGAGACTCGCTGTTTGACAGGACAGCTCATGCACTTTTTGGAGCAAACCCAATTTACCCTAAAGTATTTGGACAAACTGTGATTCACTCAGCCAGTTGCTATGGACCCAGGGGGCGTGGGCGCTGTCACTGTAAACAAGAACATGTTCTTGACTGACCTGCACAGTTTAAAAAAAAAGAGGAGTCTTAATATTGGAGCGGGTGATTATATTGTATTTCATCTACATCTGTTTAGACAGGTGTTGGCCATCAGGCTTTCTGCGATGACGCCAAAGGATTTGCCCACGTGACAATGTTATGTTCACTCTTTCCTCTTCACATGGTGAGCTTAACACATTTCTTTTGTTATTCACTGGATGTCAAGTGAGGACAAAGCATACATGTATTTATTTATGGGAGTGGTAAAGTTGTAACAAAATGGGAGAGAATAGCCAAATAAACTCTTTTGACTAAAATCCTGAACAGCTGAATATTGAAAAATATATGAACATCCAAACAATGAAAAGAGAAAAATCAGCATTAAGAAAGGAGATATGAAGCCTTGTCAGGAGGAAGAGATAAAAAAACATAAAGTCACAAATCCAGATGTACTTGGTCCTCCTCAAATTACCCATAAAAGAGTAAATCCAGAACTCAAGATAGAGGCATTCACTTTCAAAATAAGTTTATCTGTCACTTCTGGGTCTTTGAGCTCAACAGCAGCGTGAAGAGTTGCTTCTCTACCCAAAGGGAGCAATTAAATGACGGAGGATGCACCTTAAGGAATTTTATACTTCTGTTTATCTTCTCGAACAGTTTTTGAAAAATGAAATGTTGAATTAGCTTATGTCAACTTTGATGTCTGCAGCCCAACAGGGACTTGAAAAATGGTCATGTAAAGTCAAAAACAACTGCTGTCTGCTATGCCGGATATACAAATGTCAGGATTTGTCTCATGCTTCTGTGTTGTGTACAATCCAGGGTTTGGATTGTCTTAAGGGCAATTAACTGGTCTCCTCACTTTCATCTTCCCCTCCTATCCATGACTTATTTAACTGATGGAACAGGTCACGCAATTTTTTTGTCCACTCAGTGATTGACTGGACTGAGGTTGTGTCGTTTACACTCCACATGACACATTTTTATGGAGGTTTTACTGACGTTTTGTAAGTACACAAAGCTCATGTTCATGCTCATGCATTGTAATATTCTCACAATGACAATGCTTACATGCTGATGTTTAGCAGGTCCATGTTTACCATGCTCGCTCTCTTGCATGCTAACATTTAATCATTTGTGCTGAAGCAGTTGGGATGTCATAAGTTTTGCTCACATTTGAATAATTTCCACAAACACTTTTTATTATTTCAATGTTTGACTTACGACCCTCCTTAAATTTATTTTCGTAAATAATCAGTGTTATACCACTAGTTCCTCTGTATTTACATTAAGCTGACATCTTGCTGTCAATTGAGATCAGGCTGCAGCAGCAGTGACAGCAGCCCCAGTGGCTGTAATCTTAATCATGTAAAAATAAAGTGTTACACTGGGGGCTTTGCTCTCCCTGCTGGACCGCATGACCCAAATATGAGTTTATTGTTGTATAAGGGGAAAAATTCTCTGCAACATGACTAATGCACATGTCGTAAATCCCATCTGATACTGCATGTTTACGTTAATGCCACTGCACTGGTTGCTCTAACTATAAAAAACCAAGAACTATACTCCATTTGAAATAAATTGGAGAAAAGGAATTACTTTTGTGTAAGCTGAACACGTAGTGCTAAATGATGGCATAGTGAGGTTTTTTTAACCGTAGTTACTAGAAGTTGAATTAAATGTGAGTTAAATTAACTGCAGAAGCAGGCTCTGAGAACGGTAAGAATCTGAGTTAAGTGCATCAGGTTAACATCTACCAAGCGCTCATTTGTCAAGTCAGAAGAAGACATACAGTTTATAGCCGCTACTAACACATTACAGGGCAGCTGCTAGATGAGTAGCTCCTATCCATCCGTTTTCCCTCAGGGTCCCATTAGAATTGATGTACATTCCCGAGTTGATATTCAGAAAGACATGTAATGTGTAACTTGATAGTAAGAACAAGTTGTTGCCAACACTTTGTTGTACTGTCCTCAAGCATGTGGAAATGCAATGTAATGTGAAATGTACACAACTACCAAGAGTCACAGGCTTGTAGCTATGAAAAGCTTATATCATCAGGTGACTCATGTATTGAATCCCGGGAGGAATGTCTTTTTGCTTCTTGTTACACTTGTTATGAAAGTACAGTCCACAATGAACCAGGGAAAGCATTTTTATTGAAATTTATTAGAATATCCGCTTTGTTGATGCAAAAGTTGAGTGACATGAGTATTATTCACTTCGTGCCATATCATTACGTTTAAATAAAGTTTATTCGGAATGTTTCTTTCATGTTTCAATGTCCACAGTAGTCAAGTTGGGCTTTTAGTTTTAGCACAGATGCAGTGAGCACTTTCAATGAAGGGATTGAAACATCTGTATAGCAGACACACCCGACATGCTCACTGTTTGACAGTTCGTTTGGTTTGAAGTCAGTCCAACTCGCTCTGAATGTATGCTCTGAATGTACCGAGCAAACACCTTACTATCAGCCTGGCATCATTGAAGGCTATTTGCTTCTGTCACAGAGAAACATTATTTCAAGTCTCTCTCACTCTCTCTCTGATAGACACAATTTGAATGTGGGAGGAGGAGGAAAGACATTTCTTGTGCCTAATACAAATGAGTATGCAAATGAGTTTTAACTCATATTTGTATATTCAAATATGAGTGCTTGGTTGATAATCCTTTGTGGCGGACGTTGGGGTTGTATGTGACTCCTGTTTTATAACACTGCATTGCATGCATGCGTGTGTGTGCGTGCGTGCGCGTGTCAGTGTATAAAAGTGAAGTCTGAGACAGACTGATCCACTGTATTTTAAAAGGGAGCATCCCATCATGAAAAGACATTTCAAAAACAGGTTACAAATGACTTGAAGCAGAACGTGTGCTGAGTAATGTTTCCCATCAATGATCTTCCAGATAATAGCACACAGTTTGTTGGAGATATGAATGAATCATACAGCTCAACAGATAAAAGGCTCAGATTTGCCTTGCAAACATGCCCACTCAGAACACCTGCATCAGTCAGATTCAGGTCATGGACTCAAGTCATGCCTGCAGCTATCAATAGCACTAAAACGACTGAAGGCGGAACACTTCCGCACTGCCAACACTAAAATGTGTGTTTGTAACAAATGTCCCCAACACGGACTGAGATTCAGAAGCCAAAACAGAGGCCGGACCTCACAGGTAAAGTCATCTTGCATGGTTCTGTTTGTGAGAAAGATGAAGAATAAAAGTGCAGAATTCTGTCACAGCAGATCTTCCAGTGGTGGAAAAAGGGTTGCCAAGAGCATTTCCACATTGGTGTGAAAACAGAGGGGGGATGCCATTACATTGACGTGACCATGGCAAGCATCACACACACGACTAATGAGGATGAAGAATTACAGGAATCACCACTTACAATAAATGACGTATTTGTGCAGAAGAAGATATCTTACAATAGGAGTATTCTGGTGCTCCTGTGCTAAAGTGTCAGATGAGAAGACAATAGCTGTCACAGATAAGCTGTAGAGTCGTCTAAGGCCATGTGGACAAAGGTGTGAAATCTGTGAGAACATAAAAAAAAGTGATGAAGAAAAGTATAAATCCAAACCTAAATTCAGACTAAATGTGGTTACTGAGAGCAGCCAAATTTACTTATTCAGTGATCCTCTGACTAAAAAGTTGTCTGTAATGTTATAATTTCAGAGGGAAATACTGTACTCATTCACCTGCACATGCAGACCACTTTTATAAACCACAATAATTGAATATGATTCACATTTAAGAGTAGGTGTAAACAGCAGATAAGATAAATCGATACGGGCTAACAGTCCGACCCTTTCTGTGTAAATGTAGCCTTAGAATTGCCTGTCAAGCGAGTGAAGATGACAAGAATCGTAGGAATCAGAAGGACAGCCTGAAGAAATAACATTCAAGGCTGACTGTGAAGGAGCCCTGCTTCTGATGAGACATTCAAGCCTGACAAGAAAGTTTGAGGATGTCTCAGAGTGATGACAAGTCTCATTCCTCATGCCTGACTTTTCTCTGCAGCAGAAAGCAGCAGAGTTTGCCTCAGCTCTGACACCAACACAGTGCACTCTTGCCTCTCGTCACTCAAATACTCCACAGGACGATTCAAGAAAGTGGCAGTATTGTTTAGAAAAAAGACACACAGCATGGCATGATTGTTATATACAATATCTTTGTGTGTGTGATACATGAATATGTTGATGTGAAAGCCCCAAGTGGTACTGTAATTAAGTACACATGTGAGGTAACTGTACTGCAGAGTCATTTTGCCACTTTCTACTTCTACTCCACTACATTTCAGAGGGAAATACTGTACTTTTTACAGTTATTTAACAGCTTTAGTAACTAGTTACCTTTGCAAACAAAGCATACAAAAAGCTTATGCTAATACCGATGAGTGGTATTAGTATTTTTACTTAAGAAAAGGATCTGTTTACTTCCTCCACCACTCCACCCATAAAATATACCACATGAAGTGCCAATAATAAACTTTTTATCAAATGCCTCCCTCTAGTGGTATTTTGTAAGACAGACTTCTCCACACACTAAACTTGTTCACAGTGGGGAAGTCATTTACAACATTTAAGTGTAGCTACTATATGTATACTACATGTAGGCACACATGTTTTCTGTGTACAAATCAGTAATATGATGCAAACATACAAGCACAGTATCAGCACAGAGGCAGGCACAGGAAAGCTAGATGCAGATATTGAAGAGTAAATATACATCATATTTGTGCATGTTTTTTTAAACAAACAGTATTTGCTGTAACTTTAAAGCAATAGTTTGATAGGTATAATATTACATACACTGAACAAAATTATAAACTCAACACTTTTGTTTTTGCCCCCCTTCATCACGAGCTGAACTCAAAGATCTAAGACTTTCTCTCCTTTGCTGAGATAATCCATCGACATCACAGGTGTTGCATATCAAGATGTTGATCAGACAGCATGGGTATTGCACAGGTGTGCACAATAAAAGGCCTCTCCAAAATGTGTGTTTATAATTTTGTTCATAATTTTGTATAGATTAATTAGATAAAAGATATAGGCTTAATGTTTTAATCAGTGAGCTTTGGAGGAGCTGGTAGGCTTATATTATATTATACAGTATTATTTTATATGATTTTTTGATTGATTAATAGATGGACAGTGGTTTCTAACTTCTCATCTAACTCTCAGCAAGACAGCGAATAAACACGTTCCCTAAAGTGTAAAACTATTCCTTTCAAATAAGTGGCATTTGTAGGCAAAGCAGAGAGCTCAAGCTTATGTAACAAACACCCAACACACGAACTTGTCCTGAGAGAGAGAGAAAACATTCTCAGAGAAAAGTTGATCAAATACTGGGGGGCTTGCACATTCACGGCTTGGTTGAAACTGTTAGTGCTGGCAGGAGTCAGGTTTCCTGAGGTTTGCAGGCCAGAAGGTAATAATATTTAACAGCCACCACCACCTCTGTCTCCAAAGAGGTCACCTTCATTATGGACATCAACCTGGGGAGAGGAACACAGGAGACAGTATGCTTAGCTCCAACACATCAAAAGCAACCAATAAACTTACGTTTACCAGGTTAATTTGCATATTGGTCGTAACACATAATACTGAATCAATCAAAACTGTGCACTGTTTATATTAATTTTACAAGATATCGTAGCGTAGTGTGTGTGATATGCATACTTCACACTATGTATGCTACCATTAGACATTGACCTTTGAGAGACGTCCTGGGAGAGGTTGGTGGCTTTCTGCGGGTCATCTCTCAGCAGAGCCTGATAGCTCGAGAAAGACTCCACCAAGCCCATGTAGCTGGACAGAGGCATGGGCATTTTCACCCACACACACTCCTGCCTGCAATATAAAAAACACACACACACTTTCACTATGTACCTATTGTACATGTGACTACACATCAAATCATACAAATTTTTCCAGAACAAATACTTCTTATTCTTTAGTTTGTGGAGAATACTGTAGCATTGCTTCCTTGATATGACAGTGTTAAGCAATTACAAACCGCAGTAACAAAATACCTTTTATATGGAGAAAGAAAAAGACTAGCATCTAAAAATGGGTGATGGCTGATAGCTTCAGATCTGTGACCCATGAATCTAAAAATGATTACTGACCAAATAAAGCATTGCTGTCACTCACCACTCCTTGTCAGGGTAAGGGATGGATTCATAGGCCTCCCGGTATAACACAATAGAGCTGGGGCCAAGGTGAGGACTGCGGTAATGTTGCAAGGCTGCATAAAACTGATAAAACCAAGAGATAGATTGTTTGTTTTCATCATTTTAATGACAAGTGCAGTGCCTGTTCATAGGGGCCGACGTGACGCCTCCTTGCGCCTCTTGTTCAAAATCGTCTTACATTGGTTTCACCTACAGCAGAGGTCGACAAGAGGCGGCCTGCGGTCCAAATGACTACATACATACTTACCTACCTATATACATACATTTGATAGCAGCTGGTGCTGAAATACAATAATACCTACTCACATGATCACTTCTTCTTAAGTGATTGTGCCTACAAAATAAAAGCACAAGAAAGTTTTTTGCAGCATTGCGTTATTTCGAGTTGAATTGAGAGCTTTTCCTTTGAAATGTTTAGAAAGACATTTAAAAGAGTCTGTGGCATGCATGACATAACTTTTAAAAAAGCCGTCAGGAAACATGAGATTGGACCGAGCAACGCCCAGTTCTGTTACTCCTTAGCCCAGGTAAGATGTTTCTGCCGTTGTCTCTGGTTCAGGAGGGGCTTGACACTAGCAATGCGACACTTGTAGCTCATTTCCTGGACACGTCTGTAGCTGGTGGCTCTTGATGCACAGACTCCAGCCTCAGTCCACTCCATGTGAAGCTCCCCAAAATTCTTGAATCGGCTTTGTTTGACAATCCTCTCAATGCTGCAGCCATCCTGTTGCTTGTGCACCTTTTCCTCCCTAACTTTAACCTTCCAGTCAACTTTCCATGAATATGCTTTGATCCAGCAGCCAGCCCTTTCAGCAATCACCTTCTGTGGCTTACCCGCCCTGTGGAGGGTGTCGATGAGTGTATTCTGGACAAGTGCCAAGTCAGACGTTTTCTCCATGATTGTTGTCGTGTGTACTAAACCAGACAAAGAGATGCTCTTCTCCGGTCGACAGTTCTGTATTATACATTCTTTATTCTAAAATTCCAATATTTTCAGATTGAGATTTTTGATTTCCATGAGCTGTAAGCTGTAGTCATCAAGATTAAAACAAAAAACTAAAATATTTCACTTTCTGTGTAATTGATATAGAATACATGAAAATTTCACTTTTTAATAATTTTAGATTATAGAAATAAATGAACTTTTCCACAAAATTCTAATTTTATGAGATGCACCTGTATGTGCCCTACAGCAGCTGAACTGAAAAAGGTTTCTCCCAGGTAGATGAGGCAGATGAGGCAGATGGCGATGTTGATACTCTTGTACAAAACCCCAGCAGAGGCAAAGTACAAAATACATGTGTAAACATGTATTTGTCTCAGAAGCGCCTGTCTAATGTTGAAGAGGGACCGTTATTGTTTGTGATTCAGTTTTTTGTTTGTTTTAAATCAATTTTATTTGTGTGTTCAGCTTTTATAACAAGGTTACTGCAGTTTTTAGCTCAGTAGATCAGTTTGGTAACTAATTTACTATGAAAATGCTTCTCAGTCGTTATACAGCACAAGGCTGCATAACGAAATGAATTTTGTAGTTTCTTCATGCTACACACACAACATATTAAGTGTAGACCTATATTAAAATATGGTAACATATAAAATAAAATAAAACAGTATATACAGTTATTTATATACGTAAACCCCCATATGTACAAACCCCAAACATTCCACAGTGCATTTTTTTGAATTTGCACCTGGGGTGAATGTAAACAGCAGCAACCAGATGATAACATGAAAGTTAGTAGGCCCTCTTCAGAGGAGACATGTCACAGTCTCATAAGTGTAAATATATAATTAATGATGGCTGTAGCGTCCTGGTACTATGCATGCTGGCTTACTGTCACACTGTCATGACTTACTGACACTTGAATAGAACAGAGACATAATTATTAGTAACACCTGTGCTTTATCTACAAACATCTACTGTGCAATGTTTTTTTTCTTTCTTTATTACAATAACAAAAACAAGGGAAACTCACCATAAAGCTGACAACTGAGTTTAAAATCAAGACTTGAATTGGTTTCTACTGTCATAGAATTTTTTATTTTAAAAGTTGGTTCATTTAAATTTAGGTCTTACAGGAGATGTCCCATTATTAATTGTCAAGAATTTATTTCTAGGTGACACCACCTCTAAAGTATGTGTCCCTGCTGTATAAATTAAGGAGGTCTTTCTTTGAATTCACAAGTTAAAACTTAAAACAGTTGGACTGACTATCAATTGGTCTCTGAAGCATGTGTTCATCACTTTAGAAACAATGTTGGCAGTGTAATCTCTCAAGTCATCATGAATGCACCTTTTTAAATCACAACATTACAATGGTGGAGGGCTACGTGGTCAAAGATTGTCGGCCATCAATCATCCATCAGCTCATGGAACTAAACAGAACTATTTTCACAGGCAAACAGTCTGTACATGTGGCTAAGGGTGCATCACACTGGTAATTGTGAAGATGAAACTTTCATGTTATCATCTGGTTGCTGCAGTTCACATTCAACCCAGATGCAAATTCAAAAAATGCACTGTGGAATGTTTGGGTGTATTCGTGTTTGTATATATGTATATAAATAACTGTATTGTTTTATTTTATACGTTTCCATATTTTAATACTTATGTGTAGCACAAAGGAACTACAAATTTAGTTTTGTTATGCAGCGTCGTGCTGTATAATGTGTAATAAACAACCTTGTATCAGTGCACATTCACAATAACTTTTGTCTGGTAAATATTCACCTCTTTGCAGACTTGGTTGAGTGCATGCGAGCAGCAGTCAGGGTAGCTGAGCTCCATGTCAATGGTGTAGTTGAGCAGAGCCAAGCAGCCATGAGGTTTCAGGACTCTGTGGGCCTCCTGGAGAAAGCGTGGTCGGTCGAACCAGTGGAAGGCAGACATGGCTGTCATTAGGTCCACGGAGCTGTCAGCAAAAGGCAGCTCCTCGGCCACACTCTGTCTAAAGATGGAACAGTAAGAACACCAAAATCAAACTGACTACTGCTAAAGAACAGGGGAGCAGAAATGTGGACCACCTAGCTTTTTTCAATTCAAACATGAGCATACACAGGTCATGATGTTGATCCAGAACACAGCTGCTGATAGTATAAAGTTTAGGAGGTTTCCAGGTACTAGCTCTTGAATTATCTACACACTTCTTAAACGTGCTGTGTAAATTTCAGCCTAGTGCTCAGTAGGGCTGGTATGATTCAATTATACGTCAAATACGTCTATTTGCATAACGTGTGTCAGGGCGCCGCAATAAAGTTCTGGGCCCAGTCTAAAGCTGGAGACACATCACGCCAAACCAACGAACGCTCCAGCTAGCAGGTGACAAAACTACAAGTTGAGCGGTGCTTACTTGTAGATGGTGGCCAGGTCAGATACTTTCTCATATCAGAGCAGTGCACTAAAATAAGTTTCTGAAAACATTTGAGAAACAGACAATGCAGTAACATAACATTGATTCATATTTTATCAGCACTGCCTAATTTGAAAGTTTGATCTGAGTTTCATAAGCCTGATGATTTGCACTGGACAAACTAATTTCCATAAAGTTGACAGGGAGTCGTGTTTATGCAAATTCAGATACGGCAAACGGTCAGTCAACTCGCCATCATGCACCACACGGCCGGATCTCCAGCTCGCCCATAAAAAATTAATAGGCACATTTGGCATTCACACTGTTTCTGCTTTGGCAACATTTAATAAAGTAGCTTTCCAGATTTTCAGAGCTGAACAGCTGAACAATTGAGACAACTGTAAAGCATGTTATTAGAACGTCTCACTGCATCTTATGTAAAATCTTTGTTTATAGACCTTAAGTTTAAAAGGATGTTGAAAATGAAAAGATGATTGTGACTCTTGGTTGGTCCATGCTTACCTATAGGTAATGTTCGGCTTGTTGGCCTGCTGCACAGCCACTTCCAGCTGGGCCGGACTAACGTCAGTCCCTACCACAGAAGCAAAGTGTTTGGCAAGCAGCACTGTCCCCTGTCCTGAGCCGCATCCCACATCCACAGCCAGCTCAAAGGGACGACCTTTCTGACAAAACATTTAACATGTTATATGACATTGCTGTAAAGTTAGCTTTGCCATTACCCAATGACAATACGTACGAGTTAGTGTACACAGATGCCACCACCATTTATCCACTTGTACTCACCTGTTTTTCCAGGAAGTCAATCACCTGTTGTATCAGATGGTCTGGTGGAGAGATCCTATACTTCCAGTAGGAAGAAACGTGTTTCTTGCCTTCAAACAGACGGTAAGCCATAACTAGTTGACGCTTCTGTGAACAGCTGATCTAGCATGAGTTCAAAAAAAGAAATGAAAGCAATTTTGGGAAATCTTGTGGTTTTTTTTATAGAAAAGAGAAGCTAACATCCACATTCAAAAGACTGTGCATTCCTTTCTGCAAGCAGTCACTCACACACAGTGGGGTGCCTGGGAACTGGGAGGTCCCACTACTTCCACTGGTACGTGCTATGTTTGACAATGAGGCCTTTAAAGGGACAGCTCCAAAACTATTTGTCTTTATATGATGTGCCATCTGTTTATGCTGCACATAATTATTGCTATGTTTTGAACGCATTTATGCCAATTGGGTCAAAATGGAGATCAATGTCCAGCTCAAAGGTCTGTGTGAGTAAGGACCAGCGTACGGGTCATTTGATGGTTAGTGTTTCTGTCAGAACCAGTTGAATCCCCTGAAGATGATGTGGGTCAGATACGAATGGTATGTGTCCACGTGTGGTATTACCATCACATGTACAGCACTCCGCTGTCCGAACCTATTGGCTTATTTCTTGTATTTTATAAATCGCATGGTACTCTGTAAACCATTGGCTGTTTGTTACTCATTGCCATTGTATAAATGTGTTGCCCTGGTGTGGTGGCAAGCGTAATGGACTTTAGTCTATTTCTTGGATTAAGTCGCCATACAATTGTAATCCCAAGTCCTCTGTCTTTAATATTTAGACTACTAAGTGTCAAGTTTTTTCCAAATTGGCCAAAACAGATTAGGTAGGTGCTAGAAAATTCTGCAATATGAAAAAATATTGCTATAAATACCCATTCACATGCACGTTCTATTTCTACATACATTTCGATATTTTTACAGTATAGACTTGTCTGCCTTCAATTTCTTTATAAAAACCATTCACATTAGTTACTTAAGCTTAATTTACATTGCACAAAGCAAGTGCAATCCAAACTCAGCAGTGCCAGGCTGCCGTCTGAAGCAGTTATAACAAGTAAATGGGCTTGGCTAAAAAAAAAACTTGCCTTTTCATTTAAACCAAAGCAACTAAGCAACCCTTTTGTGCACTAACAGTGGGCATGTTATATTTCAAAAGACTTTATTCTTCCCAGTTATGTAACCTCTCAGTGTGCATTTAAGGCTACAAGGGATCGGCTGTTCTGTTGAGAAACGCTTTTGAGAGGTTGAAGTTTCACTGCAAATTGAAGCATACTTAAGACAAGCAAAATACAGTAAAGGATATGAAGTCATGCCACTCTGTCAACATTTAGACTACTAAGTGGAAATAAATAAATTGTCTTTATTAAGGTGTCTTTATGTCTCCACTGTGTTTTTGTTGGCTACATTAACTATTTGACCTTGTAAGGAAGGTTCATATGAACTTTCATTTTACACTGTTGGCTCTCAAGTGCAATTAGTAAACTCACCAACAGTAGCCTATGACTATTATTCCCTCGATTATTACTTTTATTAATAGTAAACTGTCTTAAAGGAATAGTTCGGGATTTTTTTAAGTGCGTTTGTATTTGGTTTTTTTTTATCCACATTCAGTGTATTTCCTGCAGTAGCTGGCAGTCGTGCGTCCTCAGCTTGGAGAGGCAGAGAGTTGCACGGAAGCGAAGCAATGTACTGCTGTTGCTGTTGACAGGTTCAGGAGTAAAACGTATTTTAGTCACCTAAAATATGGATATATGTCCCTTAATATCTCAGCACAAACTGTATTTTGTAGTAACGTAAAAAGCCACAAGATGGCAGTAGGTACATATCAGGTACCGTATGGGAACCATGCAAGTTAGATGAGTTTTTCACAACACGTTCCTGCAAAAGTTTCACAATAAAAGCCTTGTTAAGAAAGGAAGGGTTTCTGTCCACTAAAACGCAAAAAGCAAATTAAGACCTTAAACAAAAGCGTAAAGAAATAAGCCTGGGTTTGTAACAAAATGACGGCTTTAGTTAAATTAGAGGGAGCTTCCACCAAGTTAACATAACGTTTATGCATATGAACCGCAAGGCTACCCACAAGAACATTTTCCAATGCAAACAGAACCAAATGTTATAGAATATTGTTATAGAAGTTTGCACAACATTATTATGACTCACAGATGCATGCAATTCTCAGGAACGTATAATGTTCTTACTTCAAAGGTGCGTATTGCTGCAGAACTGTCTTCTTCAACACTTCAAAGCCAACGCAAAAGCTTCCGCGTGATCAGAATTGACATCTCCAAGAGCCAATGAAAATTGCGGGGGTCCACGGGATCGCCAATCACATCATAAGGGGGGTGGGGCCTATCTCGTGGGACCACAGGAGATCCTCGTCTATTAGTTTGAACCCATGAGAACACGTAGAGAAGAGTCTTAAAGTCGGCAAAATTACCCAATAGTGTCACTCACACATCTATCTAAAGCTTGCTAACATTAGCTACCATGAGCTACTAGTCACACCATACCAAATAAGACTGTAACTGCAAAACCGTCGAGTTTATTGGATTGAACAAGGTGTGTTTTATTGCTAATTTATCCAACTTTTCATTTGTCAACAAACTCTTCATGCACTAACTTCAGGTACTAGGTAGTAATTAAGTGGCAGTCATACTTTGTAGAGGACATCTGTTGATAATGAAATTTTTACACATTTAATGGTGATCTTACACCTGATAAGACCCCAGAACGAACTAATAATGCTAATAATCAGAGGTCAGAGTCATGCTGTTTTATTTTAACACTACAACTCCTAGGGATGCAAAACCCCTATAAATTAAGTGTAATCTTTTTCCAAATAGGCCAAAAAAGATTAGGTAGGTGGCAGAAACGTCTGAATTATGTAAAAATAATTTTATTTCTCATTATTGTTATTGAAAATATAACTACAGTATATTTTTACAGGACAGATTTGCTTACCTTCAATTTCTTACTAAAAAACCATTCACATTAGTTACTTAAGTTTAATTTACATTGCACAAAGAATCAGAATCAGAATGAGCTTTATTGCCAAGTAGTGTTTTACACATATGAGGAATTTGCTTTGGTGATAAGGTGCTACACTTAGACAAAAATTCAGCTGACATAAATAAATCTATATATAGAGAGATATGGAATAAACAATGCAAGTTATATAAGAATAATAAAAAGAATATAGAAAAATAATACAACTTTGCAGAGAAAGAACATCGCAGAAATTTACTCCGGGTTTTTGTTATGCAGACATTTTGCAACGGAAGAGAATATTGTGAAAGCAAGTGCAATCCAAACTCAGCAGTGCCAAGCTGCCGTCTACTTACTGAAAAAGAGCAGAGAATAAAGAAAGGGCACAAAAGCAGTTCTAACAAGTAAATGGGCTTGGCTAAAAGAAACTTGACTTTTCATTTAAACCAAAGCAACTAAGCACCCCTTCTGTGAAATAACAGTAGGCATGTTATATTTCAAAAGAATTTATTTTTTCTCAGTTATATAACCTCTCAGTGTGCGTTTAAGGCTACAAGGGATCAGCTGTTCTGTTGAGAAACAAAATTTACTTACAAGCAAAATTCAGTACATATGAAATCATTTGTAAATGTTCTATTGATGAATATGTCAACACACAAGTACATCAATTGTAAACTATTCGTTAAACTATGACAAAAAGCAGTGTTAAGGGATAATATTGTAAGTCTGATCAGAATTATTTGTCATATGACTTATCCACTTGCATTACACAAGACAATCACAAGCACACTCCTAAGTTAACAAATAGAAAACTGCAGCATATCTGACACTCACAAACATAATGTCTCTCTCTCTCTCTCTCTCTCTCTCTCTCTCTCTCTCTCTCTCTCTCTCTCTCTCTCTCTCAATGCCACATTGTTGATTATTGTGGTTTTGATGCCAGGACACAGAAATATTCCAGTTCATGCTCTATTTCAGTGTCAGGAGACGTGACTCCCATCTCATCCAGAAACCTGTGAAGCAGTGCAGTGATTCATTAATCAGCTCAGTAGAGAACCACAGAAAAAAAAGCAGGCAGTTAATATTTTACAAAATGGATGACTGAAGGATATATATTGTATTATTACAATTACAAATGTACATTTTGTGGTGTGTGTGTGTGTGTGTGTGTGTGGAGATAGGTGACCTCTTCTGAGTCTTGAGCAGCAGGTCTTCAGCAGTCTGGGGATCTTTTTTCTTGGAAGCTTGGAACATGGACCAGGTCTCAATGAAACCCACCAGGTTCCTCACAGAGATTGGTGAGCTCACCCGAATACTCTCAATCCTGTTGAGAGTATCATTATATTGATTTATTATTATTACATACACAATAACAAAAATACTGATATAAAACAAATATATCCTGTTCAGGTGAAAACTTACAGCAACTAGTGAAGGATGTCACTAAAGAAATGAAGAAATTAAAAATATGATTTGATAGAAATAAATTATCATTAAATTTAAATAAAACTAAAATAATGTTATTTGTGAATTGCAATATGAATATTCAGGTGAACATACAAATAGATGGGGTTATAATTGATAGAGTTCATGAAAAAAAATTTCTTGGGGTAATTATAGATGACAGAATCAGTTGGAAATCACACATTAATCATGTACAATCCAAACTATCAATATCAATTGCAGTATTAAACAAAGTAAAGCAGGTTCTGGATCAAAAATCACTCCACATGTTGTACTTTTCACTAGTTTTACCATATTTAATTTACTTTAAGATCTGGGGACAAAACTGCAAAAGTTCATTACATTCATTCTCTGTTCTCCAAAAAAAGATCAATAGGAATTATTCACAACGCTGCGTATAGGGATCACACTCATTATTCTTACAGTCAAAATGATTAAAATTCACAGATTTCTTCAAAACAAACAGGATACGGACAACCAGGAAAAGTTGTTGTATTTCAAGCTCTGGAGTAAAGCTACGGTACAGTCTCAATGAGGAACTAAAGCAATGTCCAAACATAAATCAGTTTAAAATCAGGTATAAAGATATGGTTTTCAATGGTTACAGGGATGAAGAAGGGAGTGAATAATCACAGAGTGTTTTGGGGCTAGTAATTATCTTCAGTTTCATTGTGTTGTTATTATTACTTCATTTTTTTCTGAGCTGCTGAAATTTATAATTTATTCTTTCCTATTAATTTTTTTTCTTGTTTAAATAATTGATGTACATTTTGAATTGCTTTGGGGTATGACAAAGTAGATGTGTAAATATTTGGAACGCCGGTCGATTATATGTAAGCTTTTGATTTGTGGATAGGGGGTGGGATAAAATCATTTTTTTTCGTCTTCCCACTCCTTTTCGAATATGTAATGGACATTGACAAGAGTTAAAAAGTCTTGGGCTGTAATACATTTTTTTATTGTGTTATTCTAATCACTTTGATTTGTCTACTTGATTCAATTTTCTTGTCGGATGTTCTTTTTTACATAAATCTGAAACAAACACACACACAAAAAAAGGTTAGATTATGATTTCAGCTTTGCACTAATCCTGTCTTTGACAAAAAGGGGCGCAAAATTCTACTTACACTATCCTTCTCCATGCCCTGCCCGTGCACCCACTGTGCTTGAAAATGTGTTTTGCGGGAGTGGCTCTGGACTTTAATTTGACTCTTGTTAGTTTCTCCAACATAGCGTAACTCAGGTTTAATCCTGTATCTGTCTTTAAAGGGCCAGCAGGCAACTGTATTGTATTTAGATATCACAGAGGTGTGTTTAATGTTTGATTAGGTACAGGAAGGGTTTGTGTGGTAATACCTCTCTTTGTCTGGAAAAGGGATGGCTGAGTAGATCTCTTCCAGCTTACCCTCAGATACAGCTACTTGATTGCTAGTGTGTGGCAACAGCGCCAGCTTCACCTGGAAGTGAATTTATAGAAATGTTTAACTCTTTCATTATGCATTGACTTTGTAAAGCATGTATTTTGTGTCTGTCTGTTTGTACAAATAAAACAAACGATACATATATACATACATATTATGGTATAGGTTGATTTTTGAAATTTGGACAGAAGGCTAGGTGTTTCCCCCTGCTTCCTGTTTTTATGCTAAACTAAGCTGACCACCAGCTTGACACCAGCATCGAAAAACTGAGAGATAAATTGTGGTATTTCTTTTTTTAATTGTTGAACTATGATATTTATTTAGCCCAACTTTTTAGTGTGTTTTAGCTCCCAAGTTTAGAGCTGATACTGCCACTCTGTGTCAACAAAGCATTGCACTGCTGATTAGGTTCAACACGACTCCCATTAAATTAAATCTACACCCACCTCTTCATAGATGTGAGTGAGTCTTTCTCCACAGTTCTGGTAGTGAAGTCTGGTGTTAGAGTCACAGAAGCCCAGCAGAGCCATGCAACCCCGGGGTTTTAAAACCCGACTTGCCTCAACTAGGAACCTCGACTGATCAAACCAGTGGGCTGCTGACGCTGCTGTCAGCAAGTCTACTGAGCCATCTGGAAAAGGAAGGACCTCTGCTACCCCCTTCCTGCAGGTGCAACAGACAAGACACTCTCCAAATACTTCTGGAACGTTATCATGTAAAAGTTTCGCCCACACATACAGAGTAACAAACACACACTCCTACCTGTATGTGACGTTAGGAAACCCTGGCACAGCTCTGGCCTCCTCCAGTTGACACTCGCTAATGTCAATGCCCACCACTTCCTGGAAGTACGGTGCCATTAGCCGGGAATTCTGACCTGTCCCACATCCCAGATCCACTGCCAGCACATGTGGCTCTTCCTTCTGTGGGTGTTAACAGATATGCAGAGATTTTTTGTCAATTATGTTGACTGTTGCAGATTTCTGCTTCATTTACTCAGAATGCCATATTAAAGTGCGTTATGTACACTATTAAACACAAAGTACTGTATATTTACAGTACATGTTGCCATAGCGTACCCTTTTGTTTAGATACTGAAGAATATAGTTCTTGACCTCATCTGGAGGAGTAAATCGATACTTTTGGTAGATGGAGGCATGAGCCTTCCCCTCAAACAGCCGGTGGGACATGGTGGTGTTTCTTTACTCTTCTCTCTCTGTTCTGTTGCCAATTTTGCCTTCTCTGACCTTTGTTCCTCAACAGTTTCCTTTGTTCGTCTTTGTTCTTTTTCACTCTCCGGTCTTGTTTCTCTTCAGTTTGTTTCCTTGCTTCCTTTTAGCCTATGTCTTCTCTCTTGTCTTGTATCTTCTTATCTTCCTGCTTGATCCTTTGTTAAAGCTGTTTTCTACCCGGACAAGCACGCACTTTGCACTCTTGCTAGCATTTAACTCTTCATCCACTTCTTGAAGTGTAGTTTTTCTGCATCTTTTTGATATCTAGCAGGCACACAAGGAAAGAATCACTGCATTAAACAGTCAGTTACAAAGGAAATCAAGCAGCAGTCTCTTACATCGTACAAATACACTTACAACTTTGAAAGTAAAACTGGTACTTCTGTAGATGCCAGGAGTCTGCAACTCAGCTGCAGATTAGTTGCGTCACAGAGGCAGGGCCTCTTGCTTAACCCTTTCATGGCCAGAGCATTTCTGCAGATTGTATTTTAACAGCTGTATATTGACACATTCATTAATTTAGCAATGAAATCACAATCTAAAATAGTGGAAATCGGATTTTCTACACTTTGCACTAATATATCTGCAACTATATAATAATAATGAGAAGATGGGCTGCTTCTGCAGGGCTCCTGTTTATTTAAAAACACCTAATAGCCTACCATGTAACCAGTGAAGATGCTCTTATTTGACTGCCAGCGCATTTGGCTATGTTCTTAGATCAGATGACCAAATGTGAGCCACTTCTGGCTCATATGTGTTGCCATGTTTGACTAGGTTTTGAATCTGGCATGTCGTTCATTATAATTCTGTACAATTCAGTACCTCTAGAAATGCAGTTCACTTTTAGTGCAAAGTACATTGCAAGAAAAAGTTTGTGACTACTACTGTCATAACGGTCTCTACAAACTTGTGCGGGGTCACTGGGTCAGTCATCTCTGGCTTTTCAAACCACTGACTAAACCTACTGTTGCTTACTCTTGTGTTTTTGTCAAAGTTTGTTGTTCATTCTCTTGACCATGTGCTAAACTGAAAAACATCTTTGTTTTGGTTTGGTTACCCAGGATGGCCCTCCAGGGTAGCGAAGCGTGCTTAATTGCTCTCGAGGGATGATGGATAATGACCTGTTGACCATTTCCAACTTAATTATTCTACAATATAATAACCTTTGGAGAAAGAAAGCACACAATGTCCCATCCCACGGGCTCTCATTAGTCTTGACATCAAACATTGCATCAGAGGTCTTGAGCTAATTCCATATTTATCTCATGTGTTTTCATATTTTTTTCTTTCACTAAAATTTTCCCAAAACATGCCAGTCACGGTGACACTAGTCTGCAAGCTCAGTTTCAGTACCTGGTGAAGATATGTTAGGGATGTCAGGGCAGTGGTGGGCATTGTAGTGGGCTGGAAATTAATAAAAGTCATTGCAGTAACCTTACCAGTAGCTTTGACAAATGTGTTATGGTCTGAAAGAAAAGCAAAAGATTTCATCACGTGTGTTTCATAATTCTTCTAATGCCTCTGAGTAACTCTATATTTTTCTCACTGTCAACAAATTGATTCATTGATCAATGAGTTGATATTATAAGAGGAGACAGGTTTGAGCAGAGACATGTGAAGGTAGGATGAATCTTCGTAGAGGCAGGTAACTTGATTTTGTCAATTTCAAATGGTGCCACAAAACAATGCTCGGAAACCCAAAGAAACCATGAATGGAGTCGTAAGTGTCGCCAACCTGTTTTGACTCCCTAGTCGTCACAAATGGATGCATGGTCAAGACCCGTCAGCGTCAGTTTGTAACGCAGTGGAGATCCCCATAGCTTTCACGAATCCCCGGCCTTCATTTATTTGTGTGAGATTGTGTATTTGTCTTTTTTTTACATGCTAGGTGCTTGGTGTGTTTTTGTTGTGTCTTGTGTTTATCTCCTGGTCGCTTCTCTGGCAGCGCTTTGGGGGGCGTGCCCATCTCTGGCTTCCCCACACACCTGCCTCTGATGTCTTCACCTCACCTGTACTGCATCAGGAGCAGCAACACATCCAGTCTTCGCCGGATTGTATTGAAGTATAGAGTATGTTACCTCATACCAGCCAACCTGTTTGCGATTTAGCTTTTTGCTACCTGCCAGTTTTTGCCTGCCTGAGCTGTTTGCTTCTCGCCTCGACTTTCGACCACGAGACCGGTATTTGTTTCCCATGCGAAACAAATAGTCAGCATTGAATTAAGTTTTTATTTAAGTTACGTAAATTGCATAAGTAGCGTTACTTTACTTTCATAACACCAGATGACCATGTCAGGTTCTCTGTGATGCTGGTTCTCAGGAACCTGAAACTGTTCACCTGCTCCGCCTCAGCACCACTGATGTAGACAGAAGTGTGTGTATCTATCCCCTTTTTCCTGAAATCAATAATCAGCTCCTTGGTTTTGCTGACGTTGAACAGTAAGCTGTTCTCTGAGCACCACTCTGCAAGATTATGAATTTCCTCCCGATATGAAGTCTCATCATTGTTTGAAATCTGGCCGATGATGGTGGCGTCGTCCTCAAAGTTCTCTCCATGTTGGGGGATGCAGTCGTTGGTGTACAGCGTGAACAGGAGGGGGCTGAGCTCACAGCCCTGGGGGGCTCCAGGGTTGAGTGTAATGGGTGAAGTTACTGGTGTCGTGGTGCTACATGGTGGTGGCATTTCTGGAATACTGAAGCTAGTTTCTTCACAGAAAAAAACTCAATTTCAAAGTATCCCTGTTTCTGCTTTCACTGTTGACATAAGATTGACACATTCATTCCCAAAGTCTGCGTCCTTGAATTGGAGGCTGAACTGCTGTTTCATTTCAAAAACAGTCTGTATCTGAAAGACACTAGTAGCCCCAAGGCTCAGTGATAGGCCCCTTCTTTTCTCAATTTACACCACCTCTCTGGGGTCGATCATCACATGGCTTCTCTTACCACTGCTATGTAGACGACACGCAACTCTACCAATCCTTCCAGCCAGACGACCCCACCGTCTTGGTGCGGATCATGGACTGTCTCTGAGACATTTCTGCGTGGATGAAGGCTTGCCACCTTGAACTAAACCTCTCTAAGACTGAACTCATGGTCATTCAAGCCCAGCAATCTATCCACTATAATATCAAACTACAAATTGACTCCTCAACCATCACTCCAACCAGGGTGGTGAGAAACTTGGGTGTCATGATTGATGACCAGCTGTGCTTTTCAGACTATGTTGCTACTGTCTCTCGGTTGTGCCACTTTGCTCTATACAGCATAACAAAAGACCTTACTCAGTACGCCACCCAGCTTCCGGTACAGGCCATGGTTATCTCTCACCTCAATTATTGCAGTGCCCTCTTAGTAGATCTTCCAGCTTGTGCGGTGAAACCCCTACAAATGGTTCAGAACGCAGCAGCGCATCTGATTTTCAGATCAAAAGGAATCATGTCACTCCACTTAACCAAGTCCAGTTGCCCTTAACTTTAACCTTCTTTGGGTAACTCTGACCTCCTGGATGACTGAGAATCTTCACAGACATGTCACTCCACTGGCTACCCATGGCCTCTCAATTAAATTTAAGTCACTAATGCTTGCACACAGAGGACTACTGGGTCTGCACCCATCTACCTAAACTCCATAATACAAGTTTACATTCCTTCTCGGCCACTGCGCTCCTCCGACAAACGCCGCCTGGCTCTGCCATCCCTTCACACAAAGCGATCCCAGTCCTGGCTGTTCTCATCTGTGACACCACGACGGTGGAACGAGCTACCACACGCCATCAGAGCAGCAGCGTCCCTCTCTAACTTCAAGAAGCTCTTGAAAACTCATCTCTTCCAAGAAAACTTCCTCTTATAACACCTCTAACTCCTAACATCAAACATGCACTTCCTCTGCTCTTCTTCTTCTTCTTCTCCTTACAGTTCTCTTGTATTGATTACACTTTTTTGTTAACTCCAACTTTATTCCCTGGGTATTTACCCCATTGATGTGATACGCACTATTAGCTTTTACTAGTATTTATTGCTGCCCTTACTAGAATGTATTGTCAGTTGCAAATCTCGTGCTGTATTTGATGCTATGTTGATGCTTGTATGTTGTTCCTCAAATATAAGTTGCTTTGGATAAAAGCGTCTGCCAAATGACTAAATGTAATGGTATCCCAGACAACGGGATCTCATCTCAACATCATAGGCGGAGCATGTGAGTCCACCAGAAGCGTCCCAGAAGTGGCTCTCTGCTCCGCTCCTCAAAGAATAGGTAGTAGATCTACTTCTGACACAAGCCGCATCAAGCAGCACAGAGCAGATCGAACCAGGCAGGAGGTCAGACACAGAACAGCATAGAGACTCACTAAGTAGCCTACTTAATCATAGTAGAAGCAAAAAATGAAAACACTGATTACCAAATCAACAAAATCTCAACATTTCAGCAAAATCAGGCAGGCAAAATGCTTTGATTTTGAAATGTTCCTTGTGGGATATGCCTGAAGTTGACGGAACGAAACAGGGTCACAATTAATAAAAGTCAATAACGTGGAGCAGGCTGCACATCTGCTGCTGAAACACTTCTGAGTCGCTTCCAGTGGACTTTGACACCGGGCTCTGGACGCATCAAAACCATGACACAGCTGTAACGTGCCGTAGCCGGAATCAGTGGATTCCTGGTGTTAGAGGCAGAACTTGTTCCTGTCCATGTTTTAGCTTGCAATTTTTAAGTACCGTGTCCCTGCTTACAACAACATACCTTACATTCCCACACACCCATTCACATATTCTATCTGGAAAAGAAATAAGAACAAGGACAGGATTGTAAATATTTGCAGGAAACTATGTTGCTGGAAACTATTTGATGTCTAGTTAATATAGACAATCACATGCACTCACCTAATTTCAGAGGTTGCCCATACAAGATGTGATTTACAGTTAATTTGGCCCTCTGATGTTGTATCTGAAAGTAATGGATTACAGTTACATTTAGTTTGTAATTAATTTACCTAAGTAATTATATAATTAGTTAGTCACCAACACTGATTGTATGTAACATTACTGGCTGTTATGTAACCACCAAAGGCTGACATACTTTCATTGAAAGAGATGAAGCAACACAGTAATATGGTTTACTTACTGGCTGAATCAGTGCTATATGTAAATACTTTAATTATGAGGTTGCCTTTAACCGAAAATAATGGAAACACATAAGTCTCTTTTATAGAGAACCCACATCACCGAGCTAACTGCTATCAGCCAACATTATGAACATTATGAACAATAATCTATATATCAAAATATAAACTATTAAAAAAATATTGCGTGGATAATGGTGTGTGTAGACATGAACACCAGCAGAATCTACAAGCTGAATAAATGACCCGGTAAAAACAAAAAGTTTGGCTTCATGGAGGCAACTGACAAAATTTAGATTAGAATCGGTTAATACCCCTTTCCAGTCTGTAGAAAATTCAAGAACAGTGTGAGTGTGTGCAGCATAGTTACTGTAAATGAACAAAATATTGTAGTACAGCATGACAACCAACTTTATTCATACAATGCAGTGCAGTAAATGGATGGCGTAGATCTTCAAATGTTTGTGCCATTGTGCCAGCAGTAATATGTATTTTACAATACAATACAATACTATAATGCTGAATTAGTCATTAGATTAGGCATTTAGATTTTTTCTGTTTGGAAAAGGGAAGCAAGTGGTAGAGAATTGTGTGTAGTGTTTAAAAAAAAATGTTTTATGCAATTGAAAACTGAGTGAAAGGCTGTGAAATAGTTTATGGTTTTGCAGATTTGGTGTGTAGTTTTGCTCTTAGAGTGAGAAGTTTAAAAAATCATGTGACATGTAAAGAGTTTGTCTGTAAGCAGTTGTAAAAATACATATATACATATAAAGTCAGTCAGTTTTTATTTTACAGTATAACTTGGATTACACTAATCTAAGAGCAAAATTAAGACTGGCCTAATGTAAATTATCTTGTCAAAATGGTCCCTGGAGATTATTGTAATAGTAATCAGCCATGACAGTGAAATTAGCATAAATACACCCTCAAATCCACAGTATTGTGATGAAAAATATATTTGGACATAACATTAAGCATAAAAATGTACAACATTGGTGGAGTATTAAACTCTTTCTGCCTTCAGGTTTCCGTAGTTTTTTAATGCTTGTACAGTGGATTGCAACACACTGAACAAAAGAGGAAAGCTCTTTCAGAACGCTGATTGGTTGGTTTGAATTCCCAGGTCATGTGTTTCTGTAGTCAGACAAAATATTAATGACAGTGAGAAGGGAGATCAGAGTGATACTGTTAGGGAAAGAGCTACCCATCACACGTAAAGGGTCCTAACAATGATGGATAATGTCTCTGAAATAACAATGTTTTTTCTTTCAGGTTTGAATGAAACGAATACCCACAGATTTACTCTCTTCTCTCTCACTTTACTGTGTTACTGTGTGATTTTACTGGTAAATGTTTCTCTTATCGTGACCATCATCTTGGATAAAAACCTGCATGAACCAATGTATATTCTATTGTGCACTTTTTGCATGAACGGACTTTATGGAACAACAGGTTTCTACCCCAAGTTTCTCTGGGATCTGCTTTCTCCTGTTCATGTGATCTCTTATTCTGGATGCCTTGTTCAGGCTCTAGTAATATACACATTTGCCTGCAGTGATCTGTCTATTCTTTCAGTAATGGCATTTGACAGATATGTGGCTATATGTCGACCACTGGAGTACCACTCTGTCATGTCAAAGCAAAGAGTCTTAATGTTAGTTTGTTTCTCTTGGGTAACACCTTTTTGCATTGTAGCCACAAATACTTTTCTAGCATCTAGATTAAAGTTATGCAGCCCATATATTGCCAGGCTCTTTTGTGTGAATTGGATTATTGTTAAACTTGCTTGTTTCCCAGCTGAAACATTTGTTAATGACATTGTTGCATACATAACATTAATGATATATGTCTTTCATGGTGTATTTATTGTTTGGTCTTACATGTATCTCATTAAAACATGTGTGAATTCTGCAGAAAACAGGGCAAAGTTCATGCAAACATGTGTGCCACATTTAACCTCCTTACTGACTTTTGTTGTGACAATACTTTTTGATGTCGTAAATATGCGATTTGGGTCAAAAGATTTACCTCAAACCTTTAAAAATGTAGTTGCAATAGAATTTCTTGTCATACCTCCTATTATGAATCCTCTCATTTATGGATTCAAATTGACCAAAATTCGCAACAAAATTCTGTATTTGATTACTTTTAAAACCAAATAATTGTTTGTCTTGTCTATATTAATTCCCTTTACGTGAGTATAACATCCTTTATCCTCAAGATTTAGTGTGTTAGATTTAGTGTGTTGAATTATATGCCTCCTTTTATTTGGTAGTACTCTAAATTGAGGTTGAAATGATGATACTTAAAATATGTCCTTTTTTTAGCAATTCTTTTGCAATCACATTTAGCCGATAGTTTAGTGAGTTGTACGGTGAATTATATTTTTTACATTTGTGTGTCTGAGATAATTTATGTAAATAAAATGTGATTCACAAAATGCACCTTGTGTGGTCACTTGACAGCTTGCCTTTTTGTGATTAGGAATAAAATCATTGAAATGAAACTTGAAATGTACTGTATATCATCCTATTATTGTAGCATATGTCATTGACCTGCTTCTGATTAAATTATTTAACACTAAGAAATAAAACAAAAACTGTGTGACTAAGGTTTCAAAGTATTTGTGTGAACATGTCCCCTTTAAAACAACAAATGAGCACTAAACCTGTCAAACTAAGATCCAGATGAATTGGTAATGTGAAGTGACTTTATTCAAATCAATTCTGTTTTATTTATACAGCTCCAATTCATAACAGAAGTTATCTTGTTGCACTTTTCATGTAGAGCAGGTCTAGTCCATATTCTCCCCACTGTTGAGCAACATATTTAACTGCGAATCATAGCCAAGGTGTGAAAAACTTCTAACTGCCATGATCGTGCTACTAACTTGCTGGTAGTCTTGTTCACTGAGGAAGTGGTTTCAGAGTAAGTTTTTGTTTCCACTGTAAAGGTCACATTATCAAACAAGATAGTGTGTACAATGTAAACATTCACTAATATCCACCTGTGATCATCTTCTGATCATTCTCTCTCGAATCATGAACTGACCGTTTGCTGAACCCCCCCAAACAGCAACTAGCTTTGGATTTCTACACTACCACTTGATACCTATTTTAATTTTACATTGTACAGGATGGCCTGCTGCAACAATCTGGTGTTTCGGAGGAATTTAAAAAGAACTCATAGGTACCGCTGGTAGTTTTTTAAAATTACAGGGGGTACCTATTTTAACATGAGCCTGGTCATCCTTGACAGGTGCACACAGGCCACATACAAGTGTCCACTATCAACATTTGCTGGTGAAATGAGTGGCAGCTGAGACTGTTGTCCTTGGAGCAGTTTTTAAGAGAACCAACAGAGGTGTTTTATAAAGAGTTTGTCTATGATTTTGGCATTCGTTCTGCTCAGATGTGGACAGAAGCTGAAATTATTGAAGTTAGTGTACTGTTGAGGTGTGCTGAGTTGGGTAAAATGTTTTAATTTTGATATTGTATAATGATGATAACTCCATACCAACGATAAATAGCACTCTGTGTATCAGCAGTGACAATCCATGTAAACCTGGACACAGTTTTAGCAGCTAGTAAGGGGAGTAGGAAGTTGGGTGCATACTGCATTCGGAAAGTATTCACAGCGCTTCACTTTTTCCATAGTTTGTTATTTACAGCCTTATTCCAAAATGGATGAAATTCATTATTTTCCTCAAAATTCTACAAACAATACCCCATAATCCATCCATCCATCGTCAACCGCTTATCATGCGTACAGGTCGCGGGGGGGCTGGAGCCAATCACAGCTGACAATGGGCGAAAGGTGTAATACCCCATAATGACAACGTAAAATAAGTTTGTTTGAAATCTTTGCAAATTAATTAAAAATAAAAAACAAAAAAAGCACATGTTCATAAGTATTCATAGCTCAATACTTTGTTATAGAACCTTTGGCACCAATTACAGCCTCAACTCTTTTTGAGTACAATACTACATAACAACACGTTCTCATCTCATAAGAATCTCATCTCAGGGCATCAAATAGGCCTTTTTATTGGAATAAACTAGTTACCAGGTCAACACAGTTTTTGCTTTGAACTTTGAAATTGCACAACAACAGTAAGAAACACAAAACTTGCTGGGTCTAATGCATTACCCAAAACACAGAGACCCTCCACATTTCTCACCAGTCATTGGTTAATACCGGTACCAAAAAGGGGGGGCGGGGGGGCGACCAAACCATGTGCCAGTGCAACCAGCTGTGAGAGTTAGTAGCACCAGTGCTATCAGTGGAAAAGCTTGTCTGGAGCCCTGAGAGGCCATACTAGGTCCTCCAATTCTTTGCCCTAACATTCCACAACAAATTGTATAAATTTCATATTCAAGTGTAGCATAGCATCCTGTAGTTTAACTAATGCATTCAAGAGATCCATTGGGCTTTGACCTAATTTGATAATAAACAAAGGCTGATCTACCGCCTTAGTTCAATAAAACAGCAACTCAAACTGATTTCACAACTACATACGAGCCAGGATACCATGTAAGGTTAGCGTGTTAGCATGCAAACATTTGCTAGCACTAAGTGCAACTGAGGCTGGTAAAAATGTTATTGGTTTTGCATGTACTTGGTTAAAAATCAAGGATTGGACGAATTCAAATGTTGAACAAAGATATTATATTTGATCCTGAGGGGGACATGAATGTTTATGCCAAATGTAGGTAGGTATGTAGATTTATTTTGTCACAATACAACAGGTTATAGAGTGAAATTTAGTTTGTAACTTCCTTCTGCTACGTAGCAGACAACTTACATCAATATAGAAGCAATTATTAAAATTATTAAAAAGGTCAGTGGAGCAGTGCTTAGCATGAGTTAGAGTTTAAAAGCCTGATAGCTTGGGGGGAAAAGCTGCTCTGTATGTCGTGTCAATTTAGAATCGGCACTCAAAACCACAAATGTCAAGGTGGAGCTAGATAAGTTAGGGTAGTTCGCCTAATGTCAAGGAAATCCATTCAGTAGCTGTTGAGATATTTCAGTCTGGACTAATGCTGCCAGCATGGCTTTATACACTGTGCATGTTTAAATGTTTTGAATAAATCCAAGATTTAAGAAACTAAGTTGATTAATTAAATGCAATCAACCTTTCATCATAAGTGTAAACTAGCATACATTTAACAACCATAAGCCACCAGTATGTTGTAGTTGAAATAGAAACATTAGCCATATCAGAATTGTACTGCTGATAATACAAATCCTAGAATAATGCTTCAGAGTTTTAATTCAGAATTTGGGCTTTGAAGTAGCTTGTGCTGTCAATACATTTTTGACAACACTCAAAACTCTTGTTCATTCTAATCTTCTTCATCAGAACTCAGTGGGAATACAGGTGTGAATGTGTGATATCAATTTTGGCCTGATATTGCCGTTAGATAGTTAGGGGAAATGTATATACACTTGCTTGTATATACGCGATTTATATTTATTATGATCAGCAAATGTTTTCAATCAAAGCTATGTGAAATTTGTGTTAATGTGTTTAGCACACATTAAACTCCCCAGTGATCACTGCAATTACATCATCGTGTGTGACAAGCATAGACTGAAAAGGCGACAAGGGCTCTCAGCTGCTCCTGTCAAAGCACAACGTGAGGAACATTTAGTAGTGGTGAACCAATGCATTTATACAGTAAGTATAACTGAGACTTTAACAGTTTGGTTAAACATACCTGCTTATTGTTTCTTACCTACTTGTAATCATTTTGCATCATTTATCACTGTGGAAATCTCTGTTCTCTCAATTGGTTCGGTGCTCTCAAAGTCAAAACCAACCCAGTTAACAAGAACTTGCAGCTGCATGGTAACTGTTCACAGGATCCAGCTGTGTAATTTTTTTTTTATTCGTCAATCACTGATACTGTCTGTTGGGTAAATGGAAAACAGTACTTATTTCAACCTCACCATGTTTGTGATATTGAACATTGGGAACTACCGCTACCCAGCATTTGTCTTGTGTTTCATGTGTATGCTTTTATTATCTCAGCTAATCTCACTATAATAGTGGTAATATCACGAGAGAAAACTTTACATGAGCCCATGTATATTTTTATTATGTGTCTCTCTATTAACTCTCTGTACGGCTCTGCTGGCTTCATCTTCAGATTTCTCAGAGACCTTGTGTCTGATACTCATTTGATTTCACGATCAGCTTGTTTCACTCAGATCTATGTCATTTACACATATGCATCCTACGAGCTCAGCATTTTAGCCATTATGGCATATGATCGGTATGTTGCTGTATGTCAACCTTTACATTACCACAACAAAATAACCTCCAAGGTGGTCTCTAAGTTGGTCGCCTTGGCATGGATCTATCCAGTCATTGCTGTTGCAACCCCTGTCTATCTCGCCTCCAGACTTCCATTGTGTGGCAATAAGATATCAAAGGTCTTCTGTTCCAACTGGCCTGTTGTAAAACTGTCATGTGTCACTACTGTGATTAATAATCTTGTTGGCATGTTTATGACCATAAGCACCGTCTTTCTTCCCCTGGTTTTTGTCTTGTATACATATGCACGAATTTTCCTTGTTTCTAGGAAACGCTCCGCAGAGTTCAAAGGCAAAGTCATACAAAGCTGTCTGCCACACATTACTACATTTGTCAATTATTCCATTACTGTGTTTTGTGATATTGCTCTCAGCAGAACTAATCTCGAAGAGCTGAATCCATTTCTAGCTGTCATTTTATCACTTGAGTTTGTTGTTATTCCTCCCATAGTAAATCCTGTTGTGTATGGCCTGAAGTTACCAGAAATTAAAGTACGTATCTTAAGAATGTTATCATGCTCAAAACCTGACTAACAAACTAAACCTTAAAAAGAAAACCAACATAAAAACCTGTGCAGCCTCTATAACAACCTGTTCTGATCTATACTCTTCTTTCATCATCACTCTAAAATATATTTACACAACTGGCTGCAGCAATGATGTGTGTCATAGTAAAGGGAGTGAATACTTGTGCAAACAATTACTTTTTTAAAATCTCTCATTTAAATCAATTTGTAGATATTTACTGTAAGTAAATATGTGTAAAATGTAAGTAAGTTTCTTTCTGTTAATCAATTTAAAAATAATAATAATAATAATTTCCTCTGTATTCAATGTTGTAAGGAATTAAAACATTGTGAAAGAGTTTGTCAAAAAAAAGTGTCGTTATCCTATGAAAAAGTCACTGGGTAAAAATTAGACAATGGATTATTTTAACATAAAAATTGCTATACCCATCCAACCATCCATCGTCAACCGCTTATCCTGCGTACATTTTTTTTATTACAATAACTGGGGTTTAATTTTTATTCAATTATAGAAATAAAACTGTGAATATTTTCTGTGAAGGTCATCACTATAATGACTTATGCATATATTTATTTAATATAATGTCCATAAGACATTATAACAGTATATAATCACTTACAAACATGCATTAGGTGCTCTAGTAAAGTTCATAACGTATTATGACCTTTTGATTTAATGTTTTATAACTAACAGTAATACCAGTTTATATCAACATGCGGCAAGATTCTCCGACCATGTTCCATAACACATTATAACCACCGACTCTGCCTCGTTATAAATACACTTTAGTCACAATTTAGAATTGGTGATATAAAATGGAATAATAGCTTATAGTAATGTTTAATGTTGTTAGCACGTCTTTGTTTGCTTTAAGTAAAGTGTTAAAATATCTATCCCTGTATAATATATTACAGGTGGACATAATACCATATGAACTAATTATAAGACCTTATAACACGTAATTGTTTGCTTTAAGTAAAGCGACACGCATTTTGTGCAGGAAAACAACTTTTATTTATGTTTCTTCACTTTATGAACAATCTGTATGAATTTTGAACATTTTGCAGTTTAGCACAAAAACACAACATAATTACATCCAGAAAACTCGTTGTCAGGGTGGTGAGAGATCGCTCAAGAGAAGACCGCGCGCATTAATATAAACTTGCATTACTATTAGTTGTAAAACATTAAATCAAAAGGTCATAATACGTTATGAACTTTGCTATAGCACCTAATGCATGTTTGTAAGTGATTATAACAACTGTTATAATGTCTTATGGACGCATTATATTGTGTTATAAATATATGCATAAGTCATTATAACGATGACCTTCACAGAAAGTGTTACCAGTTTTATTACTATAATTAAATAAAAATGAAACCCGTTATTGTAAAAAAAAAAATAATAATAATAATAAAAACGGGATGAAATTACATTTAAAAAATAATGAGTTTTGATAGTTTTAAAATAGTTTGGATTATCTAACAAGTTAATGGTTACATGAAATATCTTTAGTGTATATGGTAATTTAATACCCCTTTGGATAGCCATGGCCTCCACAAAAATGCCAGGTACGGTCCCTGGGACTAGTACAGTCTGTGCACTTGACCCAGTCTTGGCTTCTTTCACAAAAAAGGTTTTTCTTTTTTTGTGTGTAAAAAACATTGTGTCAGTTTGTCCCAGCATGTTGCTGTAGCAGTAAGAAAGTAACCCAGAAATATTCCACATTTTACACTAAGGATTTAATTTCAGCCAGGTACCCAGCAGAAACCCAGTTGGGGTCAGCCACGAATCTGCCTGGGCCCCATCACAGCCTGGCCTGCAATTCTAGGTGGCTGAATCTGTAACTTAATGTTGGTTTAACAAGGCTATAGCAGCAGAGGCGGTGCAGAGAAGAGAATGCACTGAGGGCAGACATGCAAGTCACGTTACTGCTTTTACACAGGTTGGTATTTGAAGTAGGCTATGTAGGGTCATAGTGTTTGGACATCCTGAACTGCTTGATGTAGATTCTCTCAGCCCTTTTAGTTCAAATAATAGCTCCACTGTCTCCCTCCAAAAGATTTAGAGGTGGTGATTAACTCCTTCATGACTTCTCGTCTTGACTTTTGTAACTCCTTATATGTGGGCTTAGACAAGTCATCCATTCAACGCCTGCAGTTAGTCCAAAATGCTGCTGCCCGCCTCCTGACAGGAAAGAAAAAGATGGACCACATCAAACCTGTGCTGCGCTCCCTCCACTGGTTTTCCTGTTCATTACAGGATTGATTTTAAAATCTTTTAACTTTTAAATGCCTTAATGGACTGGCCCCGCTTTACTTAACGGAGCTTCTTCACGTTCACACTCAGGCTAGAGTGCTGAGATCCGCCAATCTCCTCCTCCTGGATGTACCCAGAAGCAGGCTTAAAACCAGAGGCAAGCAAGCCTTTAGTGTAGCTGCCCCTAATCTGTGGAACAACCTGCCAGTCCATATAAGAACCGCCCCAACTCTCGAATGCTTTAAATCTTTGTTAAAAACACATCACCAATCTTTGGCATTTCCTTCAAGTTAAGTCAGTTATTATCCCTGGCAATTTTAACATCACTATATATCAAATACTGTATATTATAATGTTTTATTACTGAACTTTTACAGTGTAATTACTGTTTGTTGTTGTATATTTTTAACCTGTGAAGCACTTTGGTCAACCTTGGTTGTTTTAAGTGTGCTATATAAATAAAAATGATATTGATATTGATAGCTACTGCAGATACTGCACTCTACCTAAATAAAGGGTTATTGTCTTGGAACTGTGGAAATTTCTCAGTATTTTTTTAACAATTTCTGAACACAAGAGGGGAAGTGGGAGAAGGGGGCGAGCTCACCTGAAGACATACATCATAAGCAGCACCAAAATCGTCACCCCTCACCAATACACCATCCTTCCATATATAACCTGTACCTACTGTAATATTCCCCCAAACCAGCTGAGTGGTATGTGCTATGGATAAGTGCACCAGTGCAAGTGGATCAGTGTACTCATTTGCACTCATTTACTGACTCTATGGTGATCAGAGGTGGCCATGGAGTTCACAACAAGTAGCCTACAAGTCATTTCCACAGCAGTGTGGGATTAACTAACGCAGTGCTGACAAAATAACCTCACCTCAGCCATTAGGACAGTAAGCCAAAGTTAAGACTGCGTTAGGAAACATTGCTTGCTACAACAACAATGTCAAATAGCTTATGCAGCGCTGTATGACAGTCTCACTTAATGATAGCGTTGCGGTTATGTTATAATTTACTTTAATTGAACTAATCATCATCATTGTCACTACATTATGTCACACACCCAAAGTGTCACACAAAGTGTAAAGACAATAATACAAAAACAAGACAAGATAAAAGCAAGAAAACATTGAAAAGACTACAATACACGTTTAAGATAAATATAAAATCAGTAAAATAGAATAAAATGAAAGGGATAAAACAAAGTCAAATAAGATCGGGAAAGGCTCTCCTATAAAAGTATGTTTAAAAAAGGGACTTAAAAGAGTTCACTGACTCAGCCGACCTCATTTCCTCGGGCAGGCTGTTCCAGAGCCTCGGGGCCCTGACAGCAAACGCTCTGTCCCCTTTAGTTTTCAGTCGAGACTCTGGAACAGACAACAGACCCTGCCCGAGGATCTCAAGGTACGTGCTGGTGCGTATGGGACTAAAAGGTCAGAAATATAACAAGGCGAGAGGCCATGAAGAGCTTTAAAAGTGATCAATAGAATTTTAAAGTCAATTCTAAAACATACTGGGAGCCAGTGTAATGAAGCTAAAATAGGAGTAATGTGGTCATATTTCTTTGTTCTGGTTAAAATCCTGGCAGCTGAGTTCTGGACAGTCTGGAGTTGATCAGTAGATTTTTGGGTTAAACAAGTGAAAAGGCTGTTGCAATAATCCAGGCGTGATGAGATGAAGGCGTGTAAAATGGTCTCAGTGTCCTTAAAAGTAAACATAGATCGAATTTTTGCTATATTTCTAAGTTGATAAAAACATGATTGAACATGTTTTGTGGTGTGCTGCTCAAAATTTAAATTACTACCAGACACCAATGTCACGGTTAGTGTTGTGGAGGCAGGTTGGAGGACCCAAACGCAGGACACGTAGGCTAGCAGGTATAGTTCTGGTGGTTTATTAACAAAGGCAACAAAAGGCGAGCGCACTTACAGGAAGAGTGGCTGATCAAACAGAGTCCAAAACAAAGTAATCCAAACAAGAAATCCAGAATTCCAAATCCAAAATAAGCAGGGAGACACGACGAGTAGGCTGGCAACAAGGCAACACACTGAAACACTGCAACACAAGGCAACACACTGTAACACTGGGTGACAATAAACAGTGACCCGACAAAGACCAGATAGAAACACCAGGTATACACACACACACACACACACACACACAGGGACTAACGAGCAGGGCGGGAGCAACACAGGTGAAAGACATGAGGCTAAAGAGGCACAGGCAGGGAGAGAGAGCGCAGGGGAAAACACTCACTGGGGTAACAGACATGACAAGGGTTACTGAACACTAGACGACAGACAAGACAAAGCCCCAAAACCCAACAGACCAAAATTACTTAAAAGCTAAACACAAAAGTGCAAAACACGGCATGGCAGACAGGCAGAGTGTGACACTACCCCCCCTCAAAAGGACGGCCCCTGACGTCCTAAAACAAAACATCACAAAAAAACCCCCAGACAGGTCAAGCCGGCCCAGGGTGGGCGGAGGGAGGCCAGGCGGAGGGCCAGAAAAACCACAGAGTTCTTGAGGCCGTCCCGGAGGTCGACCCAACAGGCTGGGCAGAACAGGGAGGCAACAATGTTCGGGAGGCCGTCCCGGAGGTCAACCAAGCAGGCCGGGCAGATCAAGGGGCAACAGAGTTCAAGGGGTTGGCAGGACGGCCAACAGTGAGGCAGCAAACCCACTGGGGGCCGAGCAGGAGGCCGATGGCAAGACCTCTCTGGAGGTTGGCACCCAAAGCTTGGGTGCTCTGGAGGCGCAGCTGGTCTGAGGACCTCGGACTGAGCAGCTGGGCTGAGGACCATGGACCGGACACGAGGAGCTGGAGTCGGTCTGACCACCAACTGGACAGCTGGGCTGGGGACCATGGACCGGACACGAGGAGCTGGAGTCGGTCTGACCACCGACTGGACAGCTGGGCTGGGGACCATGGACCGGACACGAGGAGCTGGAGTCGGTCTGACCACCAACTGGACAGCTGGGCTGGGGACCATGGACCGGACACGAGGAGCTGGAGTCGGTCTGACCACCGACTGGACAGCTGGGCTGGGGACCATGGACCGGACATGAGGAGCTGGAGTCAGTCTGACCACCGACGAGGGAACAGGAGTCGATGGGACCACCGGCGAAGCAGGTGCCGGTCGGGCCACTGACGAGGGAACAGGAATTGGCTGGGCCACCAACGGAGCTGGTGTTGGTCGGACCACCGACAGGACACGAGGAGCAGGAATCTTTTATAAATTTAATGCCGACATACAATTTCAGGTAGACATCGGCTAGACTTGTGCGAATACCAAACTGGATAAAACACCTCAAGTTCTTAAAATAACTCCAGCACAGAGAAAGCAACACAAAAATAAAATCGTGACAGTTTGGAAAGTTATTAAAACATTTCAAGCGAAAAGAGCTGCAAGACTCACGTCAGTGTCGCCTGAGTGTCGGAGGAACGTGATGTTTAACGAGCTTAATTATCTGCTGTAATCAGCTGTTCCGCTTGTTTTGGAGAGGAGGAGACCGACTTCGGCTCTGTGTAAAAACCTCCTGACTGATGCAAACTTAAAACAACAACTTAGGACCCAGTATTTAGCGTAAACACACCGCTGCAAGCTGGCTGCTATTTCCAATAAATTTATTGTCAACATATTATCTCAGGCAGACATCGGCGAGACTTGTGTGGCTATTGTTGATTGTGATTTATTGGTTTGCAAACAACGGTGGAAAAGAGACTAGCAGTCGTAGACATTCTCCAGTTAAAGCCAGTAGCCTCTACTCGCCCATTCAAAATTTCACTTAAGGCAAACCCCCCCCCCCCACAAAGTACCCGGTACTTTCGGAAAGTACTACTACCCCCCCGAGCAGGGACTTTTTGGGGGGTAAAATGAAGACCCCAGAACTACATTTAGACCCCGGTCCCTTCGGTGGAAAAACAGTGAGTTCCTCCAAAGGTTCCTAGTTCTGGGGTATAGTTCCTTTGGTCGAAACGCAGCTTTAGTCACTCTGCTCCGCTGTCACACGCCTCTTCCTCTGCCTGGCAGTGGCCACGGCTCTTCTTTACTCCTTAAAGTGCCTGTGCCTGCACTACGTGGGGTACTGCAGCTGATGTTGAAACTACTTCAGGTAGCAAACATAAAGGGTATTTTTCACGCATTTGGCGGCATACTTCTGAAGAAGTTTTGATTTTTGCCATAATGCAGCCCTACATTTAATTCTAATTGATGAAATGATATGACTTTTGTTGTGTGAAACTGCATCTCTGCCTTTTTTCTGTACAAATTAACCCTTCATTCAAGTTTCTTTTAATTTTTAACTTCTCGAAACTCAAGACTTGAGACTTGCCTGTCTTGATCGATCTGGACTTGGGTCTCGACTTGGTCCCACTTCTGTTAGATAGCTCTTATCTCAGAAGGTTTGAGCATTTAGATTTTTTGTGTCTGGAAAATGAAAGCAAGTAACTTCCTGTTAGGTAGAGAATTCTGTACAGTGTTTTTAAAAAAGTGTTAAAAAAGAGAAAGGCTGAGAAATAGCTTATGGTTTGTAAGCAGTTGTCAAAAAAATCAAATAAGTCAGTTTGTAATTTTGTGAAACAATATAACTTGGATTACACTAAACTAAGAGCGAAATTAAGACTTTCCTTATTATACAAAGCAATATAAATGATCTTTGTCAAAACGGTCCTTGGAACTAGATTATTGTAAAAGTGACAGTGAAATTAGCATAAATACACTTTCAAATTCACTCAAATCCACAGTATTGCGTAAAAATATATTTTTGGACATAACATTAAGCATTAAAAATAGTGTTAAGAGTAGTAATAGTTCAGGTTTTGCGTAGTTTTTTAATGCGTTGCTTGTACAGTGGATTGCAACACACAATGATGGATAATGTCTCTGAAATAACAATGTTTTTTCTTTCAGGTTTGAATGAAACAAATACCATCAGATTTACTCTCTTCTCTCTGTCATAAAATATGACATTGTTTAACAGGTACTGTTAAATGTCTGATAGTTTTGGGGGTGTCCTGTTCATTTAACGGCTGAGGCGTATACCGCATAGCTGTAAAGTCCCCGGTTTGATTCCTATTTGGGGACATTTGTTGCATTCCATAGCTCTCGCTCTTTCATTGGTTCCACTGAAAGCCAAAAAGTCTTTCCGAACCAGCGGAAAAGCATACAGCCATAGTGGGTGCGCGAAGGCGTCCAGCCACCACAATGGGGTCGTCCCGCGGGCTAAGTGAAAACCACAAATCACACTAAGCGTTCTCTTGGTTGGCAAACAGATCCACCTCTGTCACACCCAACCTGAGTCAGATCATGGTGGAGGACATGATGTCCGCCCCTCTGTTCAACATGCCAGGGATGTACTCAGCTCTGATAGAGAGCAGGTGAGTGTACGCCCACAACAGCAGCCTCCTGGCCACGCCCAGCAGTTGCGCCGAGCACACCCTGCCCTGGCGATTTATGTAGGCCACTGCAGCCTTTTTATCGGTGCAGACCAACACGTGCTGCTCCTGCAGCAGGAGTGAAATGTCGGACCACCTTCCACACCATAAGGAGCTCCAGCACGTTTAAGTGGGGAGGCATGTGGCCCTGCCACAGACCGCCTACCTGAGAGAGGCAGGTCCCGCCCCAGCCCATCAGGGAGGTGTCTGTGAAGACCAAGTTATAGGTCGTGACCCTGCCCAGGGGAACTTCGATCGACAGACAGAGGGGGTCCCGCCAGTTGGTTAGATCCAAACCCAAAGACATAGGAACAGCGACTAGACGCCAGCTCTGTCTCACCGGGTTGACAAGCAGGTGGATGAACCACCGCTGTAACGGTTTATAGCGCGTGTAACCGCTGTAAACCGCCCCCAGCCACTATCTTCGAACCCGACCATGTCACGGAAGGGGCAAGGGCAGAGAGGATATGCAGCTTTGCAACAAGCCCTGGCTGCTTGTTAGCCGTTTGGCTAACACACAGCTGGCTCACACAATGTAGGTCAGTGAGAAACAATTGTAATAATCTCAAAAACGGCTGTTCTTTAAAGTGCAACACTCGGTCATGCAGTTTACAAGAAACACATTTTCTCCCTGTCGTGCAGAACGTGTTCGCCCGGCAGATTTCTTCTTCAGAAGAATATCTGTACAGAGTGTGTATGTGTTCTGTCCACACAAAGTGTAATGTCCGCTCTTGTGGGCTCATTGACAGTTTCTGTGAGGAGGGGCCTCTGAATGTGAACAGAGAGTGGACTGCTTGTTGCTTGAGCTCAAGCTGCAGATTAGACACCTGGCTAACGGCCAAGCACACATTCCCCTCACACAGTGTGGGGAATGTGTGCTGATTCGACTGAGACAGGCACAGACAGCGTTTGTTCAACAACTTCCACACAAGGAACAACAAGATTACAACACAGTCCCGACCCATAGCTTACCGGTCGTCTGCTCTGAGCGTCGAGGGTCGTCCAGCAGCAAGCAATCCGGCTGCTTAATGTTGTTAGCCACAGCTACTGTGGAGCAACGTACACACATGGGGTCTCCCTGGTTGGCTGATGCAGGAGCAGACCACATGTCAGCTACAGCATTAACTTCCTGTTAGCTTAATGTTTGCTTCCTGTTAGCTCAATGTTAGCCTGACGTTAGCGTCCTGTTAGCTCAACGATCACTTGCCTCGCCTGTGCACTACTGACTGAGCTAACCGCACACTCAATAGTTATTTTGAAGTTATGATTTGCCTATGTTCTGGCCCACCATTAAATGGCTTTTGAAAAATTGTCCCGATTCCAATCTTATCAACCAACCCCTGACCTACAGTGTTAATAACACTGAAACAATGTGACAATGGTGGAGGTAGTGCTAGATATTCAGTACATACAAAGTGCTTTAAATTAAAAATGAAACTCTAACAACTCTGTTTCCACACATTTGTTTTTAACGTATATCAAACCTGCGTGTTGACGATAACTAAATTCTAAAGTCCAATTTCTTTAGTTTAATACATTTTACTTAGGTGTGTTTTACTTTTGTTTATTTTTCAATAAATGCTTGTGGATATACAGTTCATGCTGTTCTGTGATTATTCTCTAATGAACATATCGCCAACCTCTTCCATGTAGAACTCCAAATCCTTCAACCAACAGGCTATTGATATTTTAGACTAAACATCGCACCGGGACGATAGAGTGGTTTGCCCGTTAATCAAAAGGCCGGCTGTTCAATCTCCGTGCTTTGAGTGGTCGCAAAGACTAGAAAGGCGCTAAACTAATGCAGAGCATTTACATTACATTTAGTAATTTGCTTATAGTTTTTAATTTAATTATTAATAAGAGTTCCAAATTTATAGTTTAGTGTATTCATCAGACAAATTAATTGGTTATTAATTTTCTCTTTGAGAGCGGTGCCCCGAGGCGATTTGTTTTTTTAAGTATGTTTTTCTTCGTCCTTCTTTGATAGGACAGTGGATAGACAACGGAGGAGGGAGAGCAATAGGGCAAAACATGGAACAAAAGGCCGCCAGTTGGATTCAAACCTGGGCCGCTCCAGTAAGATCTCACCCTTGTACTTGGTGAATTTAACACAGTTTGACACAATTGAACAAGTTAAATTCTATTATTAATAATCAAATCATAGTAATAAAATATATAAATATTGATGCCATTTAAACCCTAATATTTTCTGGCATTATCATCTCATATTTCCCTATAGCTATAAGAAGTATTAACCCATAGAAACTAGTGTTGCCAATTGTCCCAACTGCCAATTTGTCCCATACGTGACCTCTTTTGTCCCGTTTTTTGACTACTACGCTGATCCAACCGCTGACTGACACAACAGCAACAGCAGCAGTGCTGATCACGAAATTAGTCATCGACACCTGTCATCATTCAAGTTCTGATGAATGCCTGAAAAAGAATGGAACTGGAAATAAAACACATCACAAGTAGCTATATGCTTTTTAGTTTATCATATGTACATGAAGGGGATTAGACAAATAATAAAGGTGACGGCTAGTGGTTCAATTAAAGAGCTTTGTTAAAGGTACCTGCTGTAAATAAACTATTATTAAAGCTCCCAAATATTTAATTAAGAGATTACCTATCATTATGACAAATTGCTTAAAATAATACACTGTATATTCGCACAAAATCATACTACTACTTAGATTACTGCAGCAGTCCACTTTTTGTCCATTATAGTGACAAAGTTGGCAAACCGTCCCCGCTCAAGAACCATTTTTTCCTTCACCTAATCTTTATTCAGGCAATTTAGGTTCCTGTAGTAATTTTTGGTTCAGTGTTCTCTAGTGTTTCTGCAATAGCCTGCTACCTATGCAAATCTGGAGTCACTTTCATTACAGGGTTGTTAACTGTGAAAAGCAGCTGAGTGGGCTACAGCATTATGGGCAAGGGTGTTATCTATCTGTTCTTATGAAACATTTGTAGCTGAACTGAGGGACGTTTTTGACCATCATGTTCAGGGAAAGGAATCAGCGGATAGACTGCTCACTCTTCAACGGTGCTCTCATTCTGTAGCTGAATATAGTCTGTGGTGTTTAAAATTTTGGCTGCTGAAAGTGTGTGGGATGATCTAGCTTTGTAAAGGCTGTTTGCGGGTACATTTACATTACATCTACTCAGCTGCTGCTTTCTCCAAAGCGAATTACAATTGCTATTTATGTCAGAGGTCGCACGCCTCTGGAGCAACTAGGGGATAAGTGTCTTACTCAGGGACAAGTTGGTGGACATATCACAGTGCGACACTTAATAAAGGATAAGTTGGCTGCTAGGGATGAAGCCAGCTCTCTTGACACACTCATTTTCCTGTCTATCAGACTAGATATCTGGTTACGTGCGTAGGTGCCGATTTATGTTCCTGCCGGTGGGTGCTCTAGATGGTCAAAATAAAATAATAAACCTTTTGCTAAAAAACAACAACATACAAATGTTTCTTGTTGATATACAGATTTAGAGTAGGCCTCAGTATTCAAATCACACATTTCATCACAATAGGAAAATAACAGGGACAAACCGACACACGCACAACGAACTGGGATTTGAGATCAAAAGTTTAAGAAATGATACACACAATGAAACGAAAGTCATAATCAATCAAATTTTGAAAAAATAATTTGGGAAGATTCTCAAATGAACATAATCATAGGCCAAGTGTACAATCCAAGACAAAGCCGACATCGCTGCTGAGGCACAACAACAAGGGGCCCACATTAAAAAGTTAGGCTAGGCTATAGGCTAACCTACATTCAGAGTAAAACAGGCCTACATTACATTCTTTCCATCAACATATAGGCCCACACACAGCTACTGGAGGTTAAAATTGGATTTGTTTTCACTTACCATTGATGTTGCTTCTTTATAAGGAAAGTGTTTCTCCTCGCAGTCGTGCACTTGATGAATCCATCTGTGATTACGTCCGCGTTCCTATTTCGTGATACATTCTTATGACAGTTCAATACAGCAACATGATTCAGTCTTGTTTGTCCCATTGTTGACCACAGATAGGTCACCACAGGCCTGAAAATAACCTTTCTGAACTGCAGTATGTTACAGGGACAGTCAGCGGAGTTTTACCAGTTTGGTGATCTTTTGCAACATGGTTCTCAAGTGCTCTCCCCGATCGCCTTTTAGAAAGTCCACAACATCTTGAAAAGTAGCTAGGCAAACTACTCGTCGTTTGGCTACGCTCATGCACATATCATGATGCAGTGTGAGCCTGGTCTCATCCAAATCCTCATCCTCATGTACCTGTATTGTGTTTTTGCAGTTGCTCTTTCCGGTCACAAAATCCTCAACATCTTGCATGTGTTGAAATGCAGAACTAAATCTGCAGTCCAGGGATGCTGATGCTGTATCACCATCCATGATGTAGAAGTATTATTGTTGAAACATTGCTTCTGATGTGGCAGCGCACCTCCATCTTCCAGTCGGCAAGGCATTTTTCTTGGTCTGGGCACAGTTGGGCTCTCCAAGTTCAGGTCATGTGCTGCTGCAATAGAGTTTTCCGATAATTCTTGGAATCCTTCTTCACTAGGACACTTTATGTCTCCTCTCAGTGTGTTTCAGCATGAGTTTGAAGGTGAAAAAAGTGCTAAATTTCTGCAGATGCAAAAGCAGACTGTTGACTTTACCACCTGCGTCACCTCTGTCATTTCAACACAGGTCCTCGAGAAATTCTTCTACCGCGCTGTAATTGGAGGCAATGGACTGTAAGAAGGCCGTTGTCATGGTCCAGCACGGGGCACAGAGGTCTTAAAGCCGGTGTTTCTTTGCCTTGAAACTCTTGGAACCAGCTGAGACGCTCTGGATCTATTTCGGACGAGTGTTATCATGTCACGTATAAGTGCCATGAAGTTGGGACCTGCAGGAAAGTCTATCTGGTCAAAACTAACGAGCTAGAGCTAGGCTCGCTCTATCTACCTTGGCGGTAAATTTGGCGTACACATGTGTGGCGCAACCTAGGCTGGGTCAGGAAGAGTTTGTCTGGCTTAGACCAGAGCCGTTAATCAACCAGGTGGCTGGTGATCTGTTAGATTAGCGCTCTGTGATTTGGTTAAGGGCAGGGGCCCTTAAACAACCAATCAACCAAACCATGTAAATTTGGATAATGACTGTACGCTGCTACATGTGGGTGCTCGGCATTCTCTGTGGGGGCTCGGGCCCCAAAGCAACCATGGATTAGGCGCCTATGGTTATGTGAATGGGAGAGAAAAAGAGCTAACACCCGAGCAGGGAGTTCTGGTCTCCCCTATACCAACAAACCTACTCGCAAAACTCTCCAGTGAGATTCACGTTAGTCCTTCTCCTTATTCTAGGTCTCCTGCTTCTACTGAAGAGCCTATGCAATTGGGCATCTTCCCACCTCTAAGCACCAGTGACAGCTTAGAGCAGGACAGCGTATTTATGCAGACAGACAAGACAGACAGGCCACCTGTATATCTCCTGTCCTCAACTAGTAAAAGCCCAGGCCCATCAGTAAAGGAAGGGGTCCTGATGAGCCACACTACTACCTTCTCTGATTCTCCTTCCCAGCGTATGCAATTGGAAGCTCCTGTCATGTATGCTAACCTGAATGTTCCTCTGCTAGCCTTAGTGGACAGAGCTGATGACAATTTCATTGACTTCTCATGTAACCTAGCTGGTACCCCTAGTGGTATGGTTGATTCGCCTCTCTACATCCTCAGTAGGAGCTGTTAGTATCACAGTAAAGAACAAGTATCCACTTCACCTCTTTGATACAGCCTTTGAGTCCCTACTCCAGGCTAAGGTGTTTTCTCATGTTAGACCTGATTCTAATCTGCATGGAGGATAATAGTAAACATGATGATCTCTCTCGCCAGTCTGAACACAAGATGTCCAACTCTGAGCCGGACACCATCCTTCCCTCCTCCTGTCTAGTGGCTGCTGCAGCGTGGCATGTGGAAACTGAGTTTTGCAATGCTCAGCAGAAACAGCTGAAACCAGGTACTGTACCTGCTATTTGTTTGTATGTACGTGACTCTGCCAGATTCCAGGTTCTCTAATGGGGCCACTGCTCTAAAGATGTCATGTCATCTTTGTAAAGATGGCATGTCATCCAGGACATCACCCTACCCTCTCTCTCATCAAACAATGCTTCTGGTGGCCCTCAATAGCTTGTGACACACGGCAGCCTGCTCCATCTGAACACTGTTCCCTTACATGACAAAATAGTCCATAGCAAGCAAGGGACATCACCCACAACTGATGGTACAGTTTTTAAAATCTAACAATAAAACAGATTTTTGTGGTCATCTGGAGATAGGATTAATTTCTAGATTATAGCAATCTTCCATGACTATGAAGGTGGAGTAAATGATTCGATTTGAAATCCAAAGCCTGGACATGTAGGGAAAAAATGAATATGTAATTATGTATTTCTTGGATACAAAAAGAAGTTGAAAAAAAGTTGGTGGATAATTCTACTCTCCAAGGGCCTTCGTGTTTTATTTTCTACAGTGCTCAAAGATTGCAATATATGACAAAAGATGAAAGCTCTTCTGGACCACTGATTGGTTGGCTGGTTTTAATTCCCAGCTCATTTGTTCATGTAGTCATTATTAGTGACAGTGAGAAGACAGGAACAGAGTTATCATTTACAGGGGAAAAAAAACTACAAGTGCTTTTGCTATGATGGGTAATGTTTCTTTTATGTTTTTTCTTTCAGGTTTAACTGAAACAAAGAACCACCTATTTACTCTCTTCTCTCTCACTTTACTGTGTTACTGTGTGATTTTACTGGTAAATGTTTCTCTTATCGTGACCATCATCTTGGACAAAAACCTGCATGAACCATGTATATTCTATTGTGCACTTTTTGCATGAACGGACTTTATGGAACAACAGGTTTCTACCCCAAGTTTCTCTGGGATCTGCTTTCTCCTGTTCATGTGATCTCTTATTCTGGATGCCTTGTTCAGGCTCTAGTAATATACACATTTGCCTGCAGTGATCTGTCTATTCTTTCAGTAATGGCATTTGACAGATATGTGGCTATATGTCGACCACTGGAGTACCACTCTGTCATGTCAAAGCAAAGAGTCTTAATGTTAGTTTGTTTCTCTTGGGTAACACCTTTTTGCATTGTAGCCACAAATATTTTTCTAACATCTAGATTAAAGTTATGCAGCCCATATATTGCCAGACTTTTCTGTGTGAATTGGACTATTGTTACACTTGCTTGTTTCCCAGCTGAAACTACTGTTAACAACATAGTTGCATACATTACAATTATCATTTACATATTTCATGGTTGTTTTATAGTTTGGTCTTACATGTATCTCATCAAAACATGTGTGAATTCTATAGAAAACAGGGCAAAGTTCATGCAAACATGTGTGCCACATTTAACCTCCTTATTAATTTTTGTTGTGACAATACTTTTAGATATTATGCATATTTGATATGGTTCAAAAGATTTACCTCAAAACCTTCAGAACTTTATTGCAATAGAATTTCTTGTGATACCTCCTGTAATAAATCCTCTCATTTATGGTTTTAAATTGACCAAAATTCGAAACAGAATTTGGGGGATTTTTAAGATTCAAATGAAATAAAATGTATATACTTTGATCCTTAATGAAACTCAGGTGTCTCTACTGTCAAGTCTTTACTATGATATTATAGTCATGTAAAAGCCTGATGGTATATTTTGAAGTTCTGAAAATCTGTATATATGTCAGCAAATGTTTGCTTAATATGATTAACTGATTTGTGTGTTTTATTGAATTAAAATGTCTGTAAGTTTTTACTCTTTATTTAACGTGCTAATCTAAAAGCTTATTCTGGGTGTTCTACTGTACTCTAAAAATGTCATTATTTGACTTTTGCTAAGTAAACTGCAGTCGTTCCTACAGTTGAAGATGTGAACATGAGTGGAGAATATGTTGGTAGCATCTAATAGGCCTATGTTTTTTTTCTTTTTCATTATTCTCTGTCTTTTAGCTTTTAATTTTTTTTTTTTTAATCTTAAATAGCCTGTTTTGTAAACCATGGACTTGTTGTCTGTAATAGAGGTAAAAGTCAACATGAAAAGAAAAATGCAGATGAAGCAACAATGACAGGCTATGATGTGGAAAAATAGGCCTACTACTTAAAGGCCTAGGCTATATAACTTGTAAATAAATAATTGGAACAAACAGTTAAAGTAGGTCGTTTGCAAACCTCTGCAGATTAACCTTTAATTTTGTAGGATACCAGAATTTGTCAGCATAGTGTTATGGCATCATCGCACTTCTGATCCATCTTAGGCCTATATCTCAATCTTATGACTTAATAAAGTGCTTTACGCAGACTATTTTTAAGACTAAAACAGACAGGCCAATGATTCTTCTTTATTTTCACCGTTAATCAGCATATTGTACACTTACTGTTCTCGGTTTTATTCTAAAAATCCTGAGGGAAAGTCATGTATACCGACGGTAAGTCGACACTAGGAGAACAGCCCTGACAGACCAGACCAGTCCTACCGACTCCGCACCACTCGGCGGCGGTGATGCACCGTTTCATTTCCCGACCGCGACAACATTTCCAGAAGAAGAGGGCCGACGGCAGTCTGTGAACACTGCAGTACATGCGACCCTACAAGCGCTCTCATCCTGTGCTCGTTTTTCTCCAACGCCAGCGACGACACGGAGGAAAACAGTCATCTGGGTCTCGATGTGAAGTGGCGGAGAATATTTTTACGCATCCGGAAATCCTAACTTTCCCTCACAACGCGAAGCGTGAGTAAGGCTGTTTATTTTGGGGCTGCGGAGGATGAAACAAACGGGGTTTGCTAACATGATTTGGGTTCCGGTTGTGTTTATGTAATATATTAGACTGGTAATCCTCCTGAACAGTGCAAGACCTGGCGACTCACCGGTTAACCCAAACATGTACTTCTACTACCTGTGTAATACGCGTTGTGAAATCACCTTGCGTGTAGGAAGCGCGACAGTGGGATTTATGGCTGTCATCTTACCTCAGCTTACCCTGTCAGTGGTGCCTGTGAAGGTCTGCCCGGGAGACCGCAGCGTGTACAATTCAGATACACTGACGTTAATATTGACGCTGTGCTAGCTGCTGCTACATAGTGAAGTGATATGCAGGTTGACGCTGCAGTGTTCAGATCTGCTCGTGTCGCTGCACACGCGTTTGCAAGAAGAGAAACAATGAGTGAACAGCTATGCATATCCGGACAGTAACAGTTCAAGGTATTTGGAAGTGCCTCTTTTCAGGCTGCTGTATTGTGAAAGCTAAAAGTGTAACAACTGCGTTATTCAAAAGTCATTAACTCTCAGTCTGATTCCCCTGTTAGTTCACTTAAAGGGAAGAAGATCAGAGAAGAAATTTTCTGAGAGTGACGTTTCCCACATTGCATCTTAATCTGTGAATATTGCATGTGCCTGTGCCATGTGAGAAAAGTACCCAGAGTTTCTCTTTTGTGTAAAACTGTGTGCACATCTTTCGCAGGTGTTTCTTTTATTCCCTAACACATTGCTTATTACGGAGCCGTCAGTTGTCACTTGTCCTGCTAAAACTCTCACAGTTTGAGTTGCCTGTCAAAGTGGCACTACTCCTCTTATTCCTTACTATTAATTATACAATCATACACTCATTTTCATACACCACTGGTTTAAACCATTCTGAAACTTTTTTTTTTCTGTGAAAAATGCATTAACCTGGGCAATTAAAAAATGACTGAAGTGCTTAGTAGGGGTTGGTGATATGGCCAAAATCTTCTATCACAGCATATGTTATATCACAGTAACAATATATAATTAAATTGATCAATTATTAAAATATAATAATTGTTCTGTAAAATTTGATAATTTTTCGTCTATACAAACTAAAACAGCTCCTTCTGCTCTGTATTTACAATCCTCCTCATCACTCTCTCCTTCTATGGTTGTTGACAAACGAGCTCGCGAGATTATGTGAATATATAGCAGAGATTTTATGGGATTTTACGTTCCTGCCGTGGAAACGCAATGGCCAAATCTTTACCAACACATTTCTACTGACGCACGGTATACACCGTCATATTGCCTAGTACCTAGATTTGTAACAGCTGTGGTCAGAACTATATCCTGACTGACTGACAGAGAATTTTTAAAAGTAGATCCCAATATTATATATTTGAGACATATAAGAATCTGATAATGATATGGTAGCAAATAGTCTGTAGTCGTTTTTGTCATCATTTTTTTTTTTTACAGAAACACAAACAATTTGAATAAATTGTGCCTCAAATGAGTTTTTTATAGAATTGAACGATGTTGATACTACCTCAAACATTCAAGTAACAAGGCTGCATCCCCTTTTGCGGGAAAGAATCAGGCTTTCACATAATGAGAGAAACAGGAAAATGCAGAAAAGCTGTTGCGTAGCAGATTGTAAAAACATATGATCTGATTTGAGGCTTATAAGATATTGAATATTCACTGCGGTAAATAGTTACATGATTCCAGTGACAGTTAATTCTGATGGATAGCTTGCTTGGGCCTAAAGCACATCAGACTGTCATCGCCAACGAAATTTCAGCCTAGTCTAGCTTAAACAACACGTAGCCTAAAGACTGGTGATTCAATCAGAGAAGCAATATCTGGTCACTACGTTGGATCATTGACTAAAAGGGCATTACTGCTGACCGATCAACCTTAATTCATTAAGGTATCGTGGACACTCGGGTTCAGGCAAAATCAAATAACCAAATAATAATTTGGCACATAAAACAAAGGATTTGTTAACTTGCCAAAATTGTAATACAAATTCACCTCAAGTTGACATCTAGGCCTATAGGATCTTAGGCTTCCTGTTCTCCAAAAGGGGCACGGGCATGACGTTTTACGAAGTATCCGTATGTGGCAGTGTAATGTATTTTTTTGGCATTTCACAGGGTTCAGTTTTAGGGACACTAGTGTCACAACTTAAACAGGCTTTCACATATCACAGAAGTCTCAATGTGCATTCCTCAAACTGCTGGCAATACATTTAATTTCAAGTGCTTGGTTGAAAGCATCTCATCATTCTAGCTAATTATTGTAGCTAACCCGTATTTGACTTATAATAACTAATAACTTAAATAAGTGGACTTCATCAACCTCTTACAAAAGATGATGTGATGTTATATAGAGTCACATTAGCAAGAGAACTGTACTTAGACTACACTTGAATGTGGAGACACAAACTACAAGCTGCTGCGTAGCACTGCACAGTTGTTTGTTTGTATGTGGTGTGTGTTTTGGTGTCACCAATGCCCTGAAGAAAGACTGTTTGAAATACTGAATGAGTTTAAAAATGACTGTATCAACATTTGCTCTTGAGTCGAGTGGTGTTTCCCTTTGCAGGTACCCATGCCCAAGTTAGCGGTGTGCGGCGTAAACAAGTGTAAAGACTCTCATTTTTCCTCAAACAATGCAGCATAGTTGGTTAATTTTGCAGAAAAGCAACGCAGGAGAAGCACTTTGCTGACAAACACTTTTTGTTTAAAGAAATTGTGCGGAATGATTCGGTGTGTGTGCAGCTGTGTAGGAAAGGTAATTTTGCTGATTTGCTGGGTTAAAGGGAGTAATTGAGGATTTACAGGACTCAGCTAGAAGAAAACACTGTCAGGGGTACCCTTAACAAATACTGATGAAAATGAAGTTGAAGGGCCAGCTACATTAGGCCTTACTTTATATATGATGAAAATGCTGCAGTACTGCTCCACTTGCTGAGGTGACAAGTTTAAAGAGCTGTGTAAAACAGCTTAGACCAGGCACTGAGAGTACCATGCCAAAATGACCGTGTGGCTATGTGTGAATGTATGTGAGCAAAGTTCATTTAGCTCTGCTGCATTGTGCCATCTCAAGAAAGCTGCATGCAGCTGAGATGCTGCACTGGCTCTTTGTCAGTGGACCCATGCAGCAGCCGCAAGAGCAGCAAGAGCAGCAGCTGCTGCTACTCGTGCTAATAAATTGTTACTGGTTGTCAGAGAAAATAGAACGCTACTTTCCTTTCATGCTGTTATAATTCATCATAATCATCAGCTTTTTAAAACGTCCCTCAATACTGCGGCAAAGGAGACTAGTTATTATGCTTTTATATACTTAACCAAAACACAACAGCGGTTACACAACAACGCCATCGTCTCCAGTGTGACGTATAATATGTGCGTTGGATGATCTCGTCTTCTGCTCTTGTCTGCTCGGAGGGCAGACAAGAGCATGTGGACGGAGCAGCGTCTGTCATCGATCCTTATGTTCTCTGCCCTGCGTTCATTGACGCATTAATGTTGTTTGCGCCCCGATGAATGCGCAATTGCTACATCATGTGGATAAGGCGCTAAATAAAGAATAATTAATAACTTACAGAAACATTGCATGCTGTATTCACCTTCCACCTTCTCTTCCTTTCCATTCTGGCTAGAGCGGCACTGTGCATTCCAGCAACAAGCGCATCCATTGAGGGTGTTTTCAGCCCAGCGGCTCGTGTGTTCGAAGTGCGTCAAAATAGGTGAAATCCTGGAACTGTGGACTACATTCTTATTCTACACAGAGCAGCCAAACGCTGGACTAATAAAGACGGTAAAGACCTACACACATAGGCTACTATTTTGTTAAAGTTCACTCTGAAGGATGCATCGTTTTTTTTTCTGTGTGTGAGAGAGAGTATGATGTATTATTGCTCACCTTCAGCAACTATAGTCTGGTGTAAAATACACGATGGATGACCCTAATGTGACCTCTAAAACTGAGAATCAGCCTTCAGAGAAATATCTTGGCATTTTTTTCTTTAACAGCTTGTGTAACTTTGCTTTCCCTTCCAGTGTCTACAACAGCTTGTTTGATGTTTTTATGATGGTCACACCCGTCAAGAATTCAGGTATTTGCAGACAAAATGAACACCTGCCAAGCACCACATTTGGGCAAATTGTCCCTTTGGCGAGAGGAGCGCCTGCTACGCTGGCCGGTAATTGTTTGCAAGCAAAATATTTGAATGCTTAGGTTGAATGAAATTAAATTGCCCTGGTCCTGAAGATCTATACTTTCCCTAGCAGAATAGTGTTAGTGCAAAAACACTAGTCCTAACGCAAGGCTTCTAGGGCCAAGCTCAAGGGTTCAGCGTTAATGTCAGAAATCTACTTGCCCAAAGTAAATTTTTACTTCTCTGAATTCAGATTGTTTTATTTATTAGCGTTTATCAAAATACAACAAAGACTTAAGTTAATTGTCATGTTTTAATCTTTATTTGAGTAAATAAATCAGAACATCAATGAACTTGCCGTTCATGGTTTATACTTGTGCTGCTTATCAGTGGCCACTGGTATGCCATTTCTGACTTAATACTATTCATTCTTCATCCTGAAACACACCAGGCGGCATCCTGTTTCCTTCTCACTCACTTAGGTACTGATTTATCTAAATAGCAGCTAGTATTTCATGGCATTGCGTCAACCAGTCAGTCCTGTGTGACACTTGGTGGCCTCCCTACCTTCCTGTCTCTTCTTTTTTAAGTTGCTCAATACCAAATATCAGGAAAGTTCTTCTTTTTGTCCTTAGACTCCATTTAAGAAGAAGGGAGACACACCTCAGCTGCCTAATTTTCATTTGAAAAGGAAAGCGGTTGCTCATTACCAGTAATCAGTTTCGAGATTTAAAGTGAAGGGACGTATGTACATTTAGCAACATTTAAATCAGAATCTGATCACAGTTGGCGGATTTATTTGGTCACTGTCATCAGATATGATGATACCATGTCCACAGTCCAGATGAAGTAGATTAGATGGGTTTTGAGTGTTATATTCTTAATAAATAATACCTAAAGATGTTTTTTAAAACTTTGATTGTTGCTAATTTAGTCTTAAATACTCAGGGTTGTTCAGAGGGTTTTACATAATGCGGTCAAACTGTGGAGTTGCCTAAAATCGGTTGTTGTTGAGCCTCGTGCACTTATTGCTGTGTGTTCAGCAGTCATGTGCCCTGATATTTCTGCAGTGAAGTAGGGCGGAAAATAAAGAAATAAAGAAATAATTTTTCTTTGATCACACTATGATTTGTTATTTTTCTTTTATGTGAATTCTGCTGTGACAGTGATGTGTGTGTGGATTGTGTGGCTGATTGAGAGGCTTTTGTAAAGTGCTTTGTCCTACTCAGCTTGACAATCACAATTTAAATACAGTGTGCCTACCATGCAGGCCATGAGAGTTTCACATCTTTGCCATACAATAATGAGGCTACAGATGACCTCGCTGTTTCACGCTTCATCGTGACTGTCAAAAATCGCCCCACAATAGCGTTGTTCCCCACGCCGTTCAAATCACAACTGAAATGGATTTTGGCTTAATTTTACATGAGTGGCCAGTTTCAATCAATGAATCAGTCTGTGTAAAACATACTTTGCTTTAGGTTGCTGTTACTAACTAGACCGTTGAATGTTTAGCATACGTCATGTACTCACAGTTGTGTACAGAACGTATGAAAGTATATTAGTATGTTTTTACATTATTGTTAGACTGTTTGGCAGTTGTGGTTGCCTTTATTAATTTGAATTACAAACTGTTCTGCTGAACCAGTGGAAAGGAAAGGATTAATGGTACAAATCTGTCTGTGGTGTATTGCGCAGATTTAATGATGGTTTTGAACAAAGCTGTCTCCAAGGTGTTGTGCTCCCATCATAATCATTAGCTTTAGCTTTATTTAGGACTGGATATTGTTGAAATTGGTTTGGCTTAATCACCAAACTAATTTATATGGATGTTTCTGCCTGTGAAGTACTACACACCACCAGAAGATAAATGTATAGTATAATGTATTTGCGTGTATAATTTTTGTAGCACTCCTAAAACCCTTTCAGAAGCCAGACAGTAGTAATATATTTTAAAAGAAATAGCATCGAGATTACAACAAGGCTGTTTTAAGTTGAAAGTTGAAGGTTTGTTTGGGGAACATGGGAAAGTCAGCCAGTATCGGCTCAGAGTCTTCACAGTTTGCACACGACTCAGTTTCTATCTGTCGTTCCATTTAAATAAAAAACCACAAAGTGTACTAACACAACTCATTTCTTCTTGACCTGCAAGGCATGCCATGTTAAGTGCACTTTGCATTTTAGGCCATCAAAAAACACTACATGTGCAGATGTGTTTACCCATTCCACCTTGCAGTCTCATGCACTCCCAGCATTTGTGGATCACTTGGGAGTCAGACCTCGTACTTAACGACGATGGGGCTACGTCAAACTGCCAAACTAGGCTGAGTAGGCACCAACTTTCTGCTAGCAATCCCAGACTTTTCTCTATAGGATACAGGCTCAGAAGGCCAAATAGGGGAATCTTCCATATCAGATCCTCTATCAGCACAACGTACTTCAGCACAGGACGACTGCCTGTAATTTTGGAGGACAGAGTGATGATGGTGCAGGGTAGTTTTGTGCAAATAAAGCAGCATGACCCCTGCATGCTAGACTGAGACATTCCCCAAGGGGGGGGGGAGCACATCAGTGCTGCCCCATCACCCTTGTCACCATATTGTAAAAAAGCAGTGGCCATTATTCACGCAGTATACATTAAGATTGCTCATGAATGCATAATGTTTCACTCTTTACATTACATTGGGGGAAACTATAACTTTTAAAAGTGTAGGTAGGTTGCGGTATGTACTGTTGTGTGCGCAGACATCCTAATGTGAATGTGAGGACAGTCTGAGGAGAATCATTTTTAAGGCGTTTTGTAACCTCTTTACTGTTACTGGAGATGAGTTCTCAGTGAAAACAGAAGAAAGGGCTAATGCACATGCCAGAAAAGGTTAGCATCAGAGCGTGAATGTGACATAACAGTCAATGCCGTACGCGCACGCTCACGAGTCAGCAATACAAAAGGCAGGACAAGGCCTCCATTAAACCACCAGGACTATGCTCGGTCATAGCTGACTGGACCTCTCGTCAGCAGAAAGGACAGATGACTTACTTAGGTAGGCTAGTCTGTTGTCATTCTTTGAGCATGTGTGTAAAATAATGTTTTCCATTCAATGCTAATTCAATTCAGTATTCTAGGTTGATGCGTTGCTGTTGCAAGAAAAGGCACATGTCATAGAATACATGTGAGAAAACGCTTCAGTCGCTCTGATTTGAGAATAGTGTTCCTGCTGGGCTGAACATCGTGTGTGTGCTCCTTATGATAGCATTCTTGTGTGGGTGTGTTACTGATTTGCCATTAGCGTGTTGTCATTTTTGGAGTCCCACATTAAATGCTGTCATGAAGCATTGAAAACTGAAAGGAGTCACTGCTTTTCGGTGAAATACATTATTGCTAAATTAACTACTGCGTGTTAAATATTCAGCATTCCAATAATATCCATTCAAGCATTTGGATTGTAGACGGGTCAGAACGTTTATTTACGTTCTGTAACCTTTGCTGGTTGTGGTGTGTCTGGCTGAATATTTATGCTCTCTCTCTTCTGTACTTCACATTTAAATGGTTGCACTCGTTTATAACTGCAGGCTTTACACTCCAGCTCCCAACTTTGTGGCCACATAGCTGCTCCACTAGAGTAGGTTGGGTTTAAATACTATGGTGTAGGAAATCTAATTGGTACTTAGTGAGGAAGGTAAGCATGTTGGTCATTGTAAAGGTTGATGGTGGTAAATGCTAGCTCTTTGTTGCTGGTTATTGACTTTTAATTTCAAGCATCTGACTCTCTATCTATATTGCTATTTCCTTGAGCATGTGGCAGCACTAGAAACCCCAATTTCTTTCTACATATTTTTTGGAGAATGACAGCTGAAGTTGGCCCTGAGTGTCATCAAGGACAATGGAAATAAGTCTTCATTATCCATGACATCTGTTATGCTTTATTTCAAATAGATAGTCAAACAGATCACATTAAAAGTTGCGTATTTTGTCACAAAGGACTAAGAGCCACCTTGCTTCCCACAGTGATGTGTTCAGCTTCACTAGCAGAATTAATAGCCTAACACAACTAACATATAACATAACTATAACATTGAATACAAATTTACAAATTCTGTGGTCATTAGTTGAACTCAACATTATCTCTCCTTCATTTTGTTCATGGGAAAACTAGCTGGATTTAAAGGTGTGGGGGTTGTGGCATGAGCGGTCGATATTGACTACCAGCTCGATACGGCGTGCTAATCTCGACAACCCAGCTGTCGTCTAATGTTAACATAGCTATCCGTATTAGCTAGGCTCCTTATTAGCTTGCTAATAACTTATTTGAAGGTGGGTCTCTGAGATTGACAGGGTTGTGTTAAGAATATAGATACACTAACTTATCAGAGTTAACTTGATTTACCCATATTTAATAGTAAATAAATTTAAAATCAAATCAGTGTTGATATTGTGGTGGGCCTCCACAAATAAATCAATGTATGGGAAACACTGCTATTCTTAAAATACACATTTATTCACCTCCTGGCCTAAAAAGTGAAGCGTACGCGAAGTCCCCTAAATCTGCATTTCATCGAACGGCCAGCAGGGGGCTTCTCCTCTGGTTGCAAAAAGAAGTCCGGTTCCATTAGAAATAATGGTAAAATAAGGCTACTTCTCAACTGATTTATTTCCTCAGTAAATACTTTCATAATGAGTTTATGGTCTCAGTCGCTAGTTTCAGGTCTTCTTTAACACAGCATGATGTTCATTTAGTAAATTATGGTCCAATTTAGAGGAAAAGAGACCATAAATCAGAGTATGCTTGAGGCCAGGACTATGTTCTGATTGACAAGTCGTTACCATGGTGACCTGTCACATCAGGCTGAAGTGACTCGTACCCACGGCACTGTGTAAATTTAACCAGCGCCGCTGAAAAAGCTTATTAGGAGTTGACTGTTCACTTTCTCTGGTGAGTACATTTAGTTCTGTTGTTCGCTAGACAAAATTATCAGGCCGGTTAAAATGACCTGAATTACAGATGCATCTTCCTAACCAAGCTAGCTAGCTCCACACAGAGCCGTTGGCTCCACCGTCTCGTCCAAATATGGTCACGTCCGGTGCCGCTGGTTGCAAGAGATCAACATGGCGGCAGCACAACTGCCAAACTTGCGGCTTCAAAAAGGCAGTCCACAAACCAGCGGGTGATGTCACGTCTACTTCTTCAATACAGTCTATAGTTTACACATCTTGTATTGACCTTACACTATTTTTCACATCATGTACCTGGCCAGCCTTGTTGCCTTTCTAGAAACATAATTTTGCATCCATGCAAACCATTTACTATTAAGTTGAAATAAAATGCACGCAGTACATCACTTTCAAGCTGTGGCAGCACGCTCCTGCTTGACCGCCCCCTCTTCATCTCTTCCAGATGTACCTTTACATTAGCTTGGAGTAGATCTCCAGCGTACTGGAGACAAAGCCACATTGCCCTAAGGTATGGCTATAGTGGGCTGCTGTGTTATTCAGTATAGCCACTGTGTGCTTTTCCAACACTGTCTCGTCAGACTTTGTGAAAATATGCAAAAGAACAGACATCCTCACAAAGGTTTACGTCCTGGCAGTTCACTGTGTGTGTATCACCCCCGAAAACATGGATTGTGTCATGATGTGGCTGTACATGTATTCACAGTGGATTAGGCTAAGCCCATCAATAATGCAGGCCGCATGGAGTAGCTGTGAAAACACTATTTTCTTGTTTTATAAGCTCTTCTCTGCTGCATGGCCTTGTGCTTTTACAGAACGTATAGTCTGACAGTAAATCCTCTACCCATGAACAACGAATTGTTCTTTAAACTTTTGAATTTCTGAAGCGTCTGTAGATGGATAAATGAGTGAAATACCCCTCTCTTCCGCTTGCTTGTCATTTTCATAATCATCAGTCTTCTCCGTTTCCTTCTCGTCTTCCATATTCTATGGAGCTCTGCACGGAGCCCTTAGTGATCTGGCTATATATAGAAGGAAAAGGAGGAGCAAGAATAAGAAAAATAAAGTTCCTTTTAGTACGCTGTCCTGGGGATCTCACTGCAATGATCCAGTTTGAAGGGGTTAATATAGTTCAGAGTTTGCCAGTAGATTGTTTTTGTCTGTTCTGGAGTGACTCAGGGTGAAGAGGTCAAGCCTCGGCGGTCTGAGATAGACTTCCTCAATTAGGCTAACGACCATACCATGCCCTTTGTGAAAGAACAGCCTTTCCAGCACCTAGCTTCCTTTGTTATTATGGCTATGAAGTTTAACAATGGAGCAAAACCTGTTTTGCTATAGAGCCCATTAGTGATATTAACAAGGTCAAGGATTTTATTTTTCTGTGTTTTCTGTTGTGGCTAGTAAAGAAAATAGTATTTATTTTTATTTATTCCTAAGTCAGATCAGCTTTACAGGTGTCAGTTGCAAGATACAGTTTCACCATATGTTAATGTTTGGTTTTTAAATGTTTCCAGTAGTTTCATACATGAAATCTAGGTAAAAAGTCAAGGTAATCCTAGTAAGTATGATAAGGATAAATGTAATAACTGTTATTTAAGTCAAACGTTTTGGCTCCTTACTTGCCAGACTGCCAGATGTGTTTGGCAAACATAACTCTATCTTCGGTTGGATGGTGTTGCAAGAGTTTAAATCCAATAAAAAGCTGGACAGACTTGCTGAGGTTAATCTAAACTAAACTCTAATGGTATCTGGGACTAGCCTCTGTGCTGTGGGGAAATAGACGGAGGAAAAATTAAAGGAGAAAGTTGAATAACAGAGTGGAGATGCATAGCAAATGCAGATGCTTCCTGCCTTTACAGTCACAGATATCAACCCAGCTGAACTTCTACAGAAGATTTTGGACCAATGTGTAAGACAATGCTCTCCATCACCATCTTTATTTAGTCATGTCTGACTGTCTCTGATGCTAAATGTTGTTTTGTTATATCTGGCTTTGTTTGTTTTATTTTCTCTATCTGCTGTACTCTCTTGCAAAAAAATCTCGATCTCAACGAGATGACCTGATTAAATGAAGGTGGTATGAAGGAACATCTGTCTTGGCAGGGAGAAATTAAGCTGTTCTTGAGGTTTGTGGGGCCTGACTCCAAACTAAGACACTGCTTTTTCTTTTCATTTGTCACATGGCTAGCAAGCAAGTTCATTTGCACCATAGGAAAGAACAAATAAATACGATGTTTTGAAAACTGCTAGCCACGCTGATCTGTGTTTAAGGGAGTTAGTTTCTCACTCTGGCCAAGTGTTTTTAGAACTGATAGAGATGCTACAGTGGATGTTAACACGATTCAGAGAGGGGGGGTTGCTGGGATCAGAGCATAGCAGGTGCTGCTGGCCCATGGGGACATATTTGTGTACTCTGCTCACTCAGTGGGAACATTTTAATTTGATCCCTTTGTTTCTATAAAACAGGTCAGGATTTGTTCTACCCCTGGGCAATTTGTGTCAGTGCATGTACAGAAACCGCTGTAGTGATGCGGGAGCGGTGCAGATTCATGTGTTTTCGGAAACAGTCGTCAAAACACGCACTCGGTGTCTTAATAAAGTGCTCCGTAGAATTGATTAGGTTTGGTCAGCACAGGCAACTGAATCTGTCTTACCTGGAGCGCTCAAAAAAATGACACCATGCCATATGACATAAATCTTGCTAGGCTGGCCATAATATTAACCTAATGGACGTGTATTCATTCTGAGAATACTTAAGACAAGTGTTTTAATTGCTGGCATTTTGTTGCGACCGATAATGTCAGTATTGTTTTTTCAGTTGTGGAAAATCCATGTACGCCACAGTGGAATGTTCTCTGTTTTCTGTCTCTGGTGTGCCTAAAGTTGCAGGTCAATTGCTCTGCAAAAGCAAATCATCACAAACAAGATATAGATTTTATTACTCAATAACACAGTATGTATCCATTTTAAATAAAAAAATTAATACAGGGTTTGCAAATTTCCCACTGGACTTTCATTGGGACTGTTATAACTATATTTGGAAATTTAGTTATGCACATAGTTACTTTGCTGTTTCTTTACAGTGAGGAGTTTCCCTCTAATTAATAAACTAGAGCAGCGAGTATGGATGCTGTTAGGCAATCAGTCTGATAAGAACTGATACTGATGATTGGTTTAAATTACTGATTAGTTTTTAAGAATTCTCACATAAAGGTTTAGGGAACCTAACCTCCACGCTTTTGCCATTTTTAATTTTATTTTGCAATCTTTAATTTTTCTAATTTTTAATTTATCTAATTTTTCTAATTTTACAAAGAGAAGTGTGTCTCGCCTACAGCCAAGCACGGTGGTGGGAGTGTCATGGTCTGGAGCTGCATGAGTGCTGCTGGCACTGGGGAGCTGCAGTTCATTGAGGGAACCATGAATGCCAACATGTACTTTGACAGACTTGTCTCCAGACCTAAACCCTATTGAGCGTCTGTGGGGCTCCTCAAACAGAAGGTGGAGGAGCGAGCGCAAGGTCTCTAACATCCACCAGCTCTGTGTGATGGAGGAGTGGAAGAGGACTCCAGTGGCAACCTGTGAAGCTCTGCTGAAAGCAGTGCTGGAAAATAATGGTGGCCTCACAAAATATTGACACTTTGGGTGCAATTTGGCCATTTTCACTTAGGGTGTACTCACTTATGTTGCCAGCGGTTTAGACATTAATGACTGTGCGATGTGTTATTTTGAGGGGACAACAGATTTACACTGTTATACAAGCTGCACACTCACTACATCACTACACTACTGTAGCAAAGTATCATTTCTTTAGTGCTGTCACATGAAAAGTTAATCAAATATTTACAAAATGTGAGGGGTGTACTCACTTTTGCGAGATACTGTATGTGTGTACATGTTTGCAGGTATCCAAATCATGTGTAACTCTATTCACATCCACCTGTGATAAAGAAAAAGAATATTCATAAAGTTATAATTACATTGTAGGACTCCCAATGTGGCCTTGCTGTTGAGTAGCTCGTTATGTTGTCAGTTCAGCTCTGGCTCTCAGCCTTTGACTGCTCATCTGACAAGTCAGTAGAAAGACCACGTCAAAGTTCATCACTTTACTTTACCTTTATTTCCTGTGTTGGTGCTTCTTCAGCCAAGCTGATAGTTAGAAATGAAATATTAGTATTATTTGTGAATCAAATGAAGCATCTGTGTTTTCTTTCTCTGTTAGGAGGCTTCTGTAGTGTCACTTGGGTTTTTCCTTCTGTCAGTTTTTCAACTGCTTGTGTGCCTAAGAGACATCTCTCCATGGACGAACGCACACACACTCACAGATGCACATGCTCCTTGTTATTCCCGGGGCTGAGAATTTTTCTCTCCAGGCAACACACTCACTGAGACCAAGTGGTGATGAAAGATGTGCTTAAATTAGAATGTTCTGCTGTACCAGAGGCAGGTGTGCGAAATCTTACACTTTTCAAATGTGCACTGCATTGTGCTGAACTTTTCATTAGCGGCTTTTTTCTTTAAGGCCCCAACCACACAACTGCGTTTTCGTTTCAAAACGGAGACCTTTTGCTACGTTTGCACCTCCCGTCCAGACTAAAACAGAGAAGTTTGGAAACGCTGCCGACCCCGTGTAGACTCCGTGTAGCGTTTTAGTGTGTACACTTGTACTGTACATGTCGCCTTTTACTTTGCTACGACTCCTGTTTCCTGTTTTCCGCCGCCACACTCCCAGCCCCAGCTTGTTATTGGTCTAATGTTTGCTGTCATGGAAATGATATTCCTGGTGAGGGGTTGAGCAAATAATTGAGTTACAACAAACCATTGTCTGTGAAGAATTTCTTTAACAAAAGACAATAAACAGGACACAGTCACTAACATCTGGCCCCGAACAAAGGGCATAATCATGCATAATCATTTACACAATCTAGGTTTCTATGTTTTGGGGAACAGAGATTCTCTCTCAGCCTTGAATGAACATTCCAGGAGAGGAGAGGAACAACAAGAGGGGGACAAAAACCAAAACAATCTCACAGCTCTGACCTAAACCCTGAGTATAGAAGAAGGAAAGGTTAAGGATAAAAAAACAATACGTAAATATCTATAAGCCATAATGATAATAGTAATAATGATACTAATAATAATAATATTAAAAGATCATACATAACAGATTAAATGTAAGAGGACAGAATTTTCTGTATACTAACATATGAAAGAAGATAAATTTACGGAAGGGGGGGGGGGGGGGGGGGCAAGCAAAAGTACTTCTTAAACAATGAAATTAAATCATCTGTAGAAGCTTCGAATACTAAAATCATCGTTAGCTGCAGCCCTAATTGAGATCGTAAACTAATTAGGAAAGTGTTTATTGAGGTAGCTTAAAAAAAAAAGTAGGGTCATTTTCTCATAGACTTCTATGCAGTCAGAAGTGTCGCCCCCTGCTGGCCAGTATAAAGAACACATGTTTAAGGCAGTTCCACGCGGTTCACTTTTCAGACCTGGAGGTTGCCCCTTGTGTAAAGCTCATTGTGCTAAAGACAGTAACCACAACTACAAAATGCGTTTACCAGGATGTCTTTCAATTAGGTGAGACGATTGAGCTGTGTCGTAACGCAACCTGATGACCTAAATAGAGCGCAGTCACGCAGACAGGATCCAAACAATGACCTACACACACATGCACAACAAGTGTTGTGCTGCCTTTAAATGGCAGTGGAACAGCATGGGGCATTTGAAAGTCTGGGAACAACACTTTCAGTAACACTCTAGTTTGTTTGGGATCAGCAGGGCAGATGGCTGCTTCTTTGGCAGTTTGCTGATCCACTTGTCTAGAGAGACTAACAATGATTACAGTAGTAAAATAAACAACCATCACTTAAGTAAGCACAGGTCAAAACCATAGGAGAGTATTTCTGTTACAAAAATTCTTTTGTACAAAAAGGAAAAGAGTTTGGAAGTGAAACCGCACATGCTTCAAACATGGCATGATTATACATCTGCCACTCGGGACATCCACACTTTGGAAAGGAGTGCTTGGTCTCAAATAAAGGAATGTGTGCCACTCGCTTTTTGGTCAGTTTGTTAATCGTACTGAGAGTAGCTTTTGTTGCAACTTGTTTCCTTCCCCAGTTGAACACAAAGCTTTTTGTGTGGAACTGATGGCCAGCCACTCCACACTTCCCATCAACAGCTATGTGACCCTGTCTGTTCACTTCTCATGGAAAAATATTCATTTATTATTGAATTTAACCAATTTTTCAGTCACTAGATTTCTTATGATGCTTATGACAACATTATCACTTCAGAGAAAGCTCTGCTGTTATATACTTTGACAGAAAATGTATAGCTTATTGTAAATATTTTTGATAAGTGATCATTTAAGTCATTTATATAAGCAAAGATGCCAAACATTCGTGTTTACAGCATCTCCGATATGAAGATTTGATACCTTCCTTTGCCATAACTATTGTTTTTTCTGTCTGTTGATACACATGAAATCTAGGGCTGTAATCTAATCGAAATCGCGATGTCATCATGTGCGATTACATAAAGGCTACGATTTAATAAAACAGTAAAAGTATGTGTGACGCTCTCTTCTGTGTGTGCGCTGCAGTTTGCTTGTTATCTCCGCCCCACCAGGCTCTCACATATACCTCGAAAAACATGTGCAATCAGAAAAATGATTAATGAGAAGTGTGTGGGTAACGTTTAAGACAACCTACTGTAACCTCCTTCCCCGCCCCGCCGCTAATTGCTCACAACATAGTCAGACTCGCCACTGGAGCAATGAGAGAAATGCTGGTGCTCCGGTTGCTCTGTGACAGAGACAGAGAGATGTCGTCAGCAGCTAAAGTGGTAAGACAGGAGAAAACTGGGAGAAGATAAGGAAGGTTTGTGTTCGGCTCGCTGGCCATTTAACGTTAGCTGTATCGGTGCCTTTTGTTGTTCAACATCTTCACCTTTTCATTAAGCCGACGTCCTTGTTAGTCACTTTTTGTCAACTGACCGATCGCAGTCTAGATAGGGCGTACTACAGCAAACTTTACAATGTTGAATGATTAATGACACGTTAGAACTTAGCATTAACAAATTGGAGACCAATGTAGAGCCTTTTTCCTTTACAAAGATTATATAAAAAAAACCACAGGAATGAAACCGCTGAAACTGTAGGCTAAATAATAAACTAGTGGTAAAATTGTAGCCTAATATATTAAATTATAATAAATATAGTAATTAATATATTCGTGTTATACTAACAGTATACTATTAACTGAACATTATGCTATACTCTTTATTTAATGTTATAATATTATACTAATAGACTCATGTACAGTGCTCCTGAAAGCAATACGCTGCCCTTGTTCTGTTGGATCTGTTTTACTAGTTATTATATAAATTATTATAAATATTGTTTATAACAATATAACAATTATTGTGTGTGCATTTTCCTTGATAATCAAGCAAGTAGATTTCTAATACCATTTTTTCCATTATAATCTAATCACAATCGCAAATCACAATATTGCCCACAATAATCGCAATATGACTTTTTCTCCAAATCGTGCAGCCCCAATAAAAACACAGGACTGGCCCCATCCATCCATCCATCCATCCATCCATCCATCCATCCATCTTCATCCGCTTATCAGGTGTCGGGACGCGGTAGCACTGGCCCCATTGTCTTCAGTTCTTGTTAGGTCGATTGGTCGATAAATATGAAATGAATCTGCAACAGTTTTGATAATCATGTAATCATTTAAAGTATTTTTTTTAAAAGCAAAAATACCAGACATTCACTGGTTTCAGTTCGTCAAATGTGAATATGTGCTGTTTTTTGGGGGGTCATTTTCAGTATACTCCCTCATTCTATAGACCAAAGTGATTAATTAGTGATTCCCGCCAGTTGCTCTCCTTATCTGTAAGTAATGTGTACTTTAAGAAATTTCTATGTCTGTATCTAAGTGATGAAAGATGGTCTTTTTAAGTTTCATTAAATCAATCCTCATACAATATACTGATGGTGCACCCAGAGTCTGTGCAGTAAAGACCTCTTAATATTCATCAAAAGCGTGTCACATTAAGGCTGGCTGCTACACTCACCAGCCCATATGAAGGAGGTGCTTGTATCCCGCAGAGGAGCTTTGCATCTTCACAGTTCGCTACAGGCTACAGAGCAGAGGATTGCAGACTCCAGTGGAATGCGTCAGCGGGCAGGCAGGCAGCGCTAGTGCTTTTTGGAAGGAAGATGTAGCAGTCCTATTACTCATCTCTGTAGCAGGGATAGTGCTGTGTTGTGCCTCCCAGGGGTTCTGTTCAATCATTGGCGCACACTTTATTACCTTGTTCTGTGGAGGTGTGTGTGCACTTGCTGCAGAGCCCTCTGCTCTTAACTTATGCGCTGCGCAGGGATTTGTTTTTTGTATTTACACCAGCGTTTGGGCTGGTTGAGGTGCATTTTTGTACGCATCAACCTCTAAAAATGCTCCTGTATGTTTTAGATCCATCTGCCACAGGTCATGTATGCATGTCAGGCTTCATCCTTCTTCTCTCCTCCGACGACACCAGTGCTGTGATGATGGTGCTGCTGCAGCTTTCTTGGCGCAATCGCCACAGATGTTGTTGTGACCCCAGTGGACAAAACAGGTTGTCCCGTAATTATTTGAACAACATCTGGGCACAAGGCAGAGAGGAGGCGGAAGAGGACGTTCCTCCGTAATCGAACTGTAAATAAGACATGGCTCAGGGGATGTGGGATGCTTGTGCAAGCAAGCGTGGGTTTGTGTGTGGGAGAGAGGCCATTTCAATAGAGTGTGTAGCAGGGCAGGGGGGAGGGGAAGAGGTGGAATCTGCCATATGGATGTGAGAGAAAGACAAAGGGAGAAATGGAAGGGAGGAGAGGTGGAAGGAGAAAAGGGGGAGACTCAGCGGCCCACGTCAACTCACTTAACACTCCCTGATGGCCCCGGGGATGCTGACAGCACAGTTTTGTTGATTCATTCTCCCTTGCCAACTAGTTCCCCCCGTCTTTTGCAGTCAGTCTCTATTCCTGTTGCCCTTGTGCTGCTCTATTTGTGATGCTCCCCCAATCTGTCTCCTTGTACTCTTGTATGACCTTGCAAATCTAGAGTCTTCATGTCATATTGTCAGGTCTGCTGATGCATATGCCTCATGCCAGAGAGTGTCTTGTGTCTTTAAAAAAAAATTAAAGCTGTGCACATTATGTAATCTTCCCCACAGGGTACGAGGTGAAGGGTAAAGCCAGTGTGCCACAGGGATGGGTTACAAAAAGCATTTCCAAAAAACTGATGGATGGATGTCATTGCTCTAAGTATGAAGTGTTCTTTCTTGCAGGCTGTGCTCCCACATTTAACATTGGAGCTGGCTGGATTACATACTGTACTTTTTAAAACTGCCACGGTCATTTTGACCTGCATATTACTTGCGTAATATAAAGTTGGGATGAAAACAAACTTCCTGAATGTAGGGAGTCTTAGCATGGCAAGGAGATGTGAGCATGTGGTGTCTGGTTTTTGGAGAGGGGTCACTCTGCAGTGAGGATAAATATTTTCACACCTTTTTAGCAAATAGCAGGCACCATCTCTTCGTAGGTTCAAATGTAGACTAGATATAAGTGCAGATTACACAAGACTAAATTAAAACAGGTTGTTATTCAGTATTTGTGATGTGCCTGCAAAATTTCCAGTGGTTTAAAATATTTTTTAAATGATCCATATCATTGGTTTCGAAACCTTTTTCTTTAGGTATTTGTGTCTTATTATTGCATTTGTGATATCTTAAAATCTTTTAATAACTTCTGGCTTGAATTCCAATATCCTGAGCCCCTATGAAACTTGATGTTGCTGCTGGTGATACTTAAAAATTAAAGATGATGATCTGACCTAAATCTCTCTTTATTAATTTTCGGAGTCAATGAAAATGATTACCTTGTCTCCATGTATGTCTTGTTTGCTGAGGATTCAGCATTCTCTATTATGGAAATGAAGTGTGCTCATGAGGCTGGAAAAAGCATGATATGCTAACTGGAAGTGGTGTGAAATAGCGAACATCATTTTGTTAATGTTTTCCCAATTAAGATGTCCTAACTTGCTCTGTGCACCAGCGAACAGGCTAAGTGAAGTGTCACTTGTACAGTATTGTAGTCTCATTATAAATTCTTATCATGTTGCCTTTTTTCATGTAACATACACATCTTCAAAGGGGAGTGGATTATCAGAATCAGATACGTACAGATTTATTCATAAAAATTCTAGACTATTTACTAATATATATTGTATAATAAATCAACCTGTGTGGTGTGTTATCGTATCTTTAACCACAATATCTATTCGCTTTTTATACATTATAATTATGCCTTAAAAATGTTAATTTCCATGTGACAAATATATTTCACCTCTATTTTTTTCCCATTGAATTGAGTAAAATGCATTTCTTTTCGACAATATACTGTATATAAAAATCTCTAAATCTCTAAAATGTAAAAAATGCCCCCCCTTTTTTTGTATTAGCTAGATTTAAGCTTAAAATCAACAGTTCAGGCACATTAGAACCTCAATAGAGTCTCTCATTTCTTGATTCTTGAATAAAAAATAATTATAACACAGATCTGTACCATTAGTCCACACTGGACAAGGGGAAGAGAGTTTAAACAAACCCATGAAAAAGAAATGGCTAAGAACAAAACACACAGAATGAAGGCACAGATTGGACACACATACCAAAAAAAAACCTTAACAAAACTTTAAAATACTCTTTTTTTCCTTAGGCAAGTTTGGCGGCATAAGAGTGTCAGCACATATACAAAAGTAGGGTTCCTAACCAGAATAAGGCAACTTATATACAGTATGTTGTGATAGGGCCAACTTGGGGGGAAAATTGGGGGGAACCTTATACTGAAAGTATCTATTAAGAAATGTCAGCAGAGGAAATTCCCCTCTCAAGGGTATAAAGGCTTTTGATCTAGATTCCAGTTGCAGAGGGATGATAGTGTGCGAAAACAGACATAATATCGGGCTTCTCTTTCCTTTGAAAACATATTCTTTTATTTTAGGTAGCCCACTTAATTCTTTATTTATTTATTTTTGTACTGTAGATCAAGACAGGGGATCCACGGATGACATGTGCTACTTGAAAACAAGCTTGCGAGGGTGACTTCACTGATTTCTTTTTATTTCTTTTTTTTTCAAGCCAAACAGGGCATGTACGCACACACCAAAGCACAGACCAATTAGCAGCCAGGCCCTTTTTGAGCACATAACACAGGGGGCATAAAGTCAGAGTGACAACGTGTAAAGCTGTTTTTATTACTGGGTCATCCAACCAGTTGCCACTGTCAGCTAATCTGGAGGTCAAATGCCCGCTATAAATATTTTTCTTCAGAAGGCATTTGCTGAACATAATGTACACCTTGATGCTAGAACAGTGGGCGGACTGGAAAAGAGGTAAACCTCACATGATTACACATAAAAAAAACAGAAGCTTTGATCAAAAACCATGTATGTTTTGTTTCCTTTGGTCTTTTCTCTTTACTTAAAACAATGTGTTTTGCCATTAGCCTCCACGTTTAACTAGGGGTTACATTTAACTTACAAACCAAGTAAAACAGAAGCTGCGACTTTATTTGGCCCTTATTTATTTTAGGTTAATAATAATAATAAAACCTGGCAGCAGTCAGGAAGTAAGCAGAGATATACATGTAAACAAAGGCCATAGTGACAATATCAGCAAGTTTTTACAATATCAAGCACGTTTTTTGTATGTACTTACAAACTTGCTATCAAATATGTTTTAACTAAGCCCCCTGAAACCAATTGATAATTCAAGCAGGCACAAGCCCTTCAGTGATTGAAGGCCCTTTGAAGTCCCAAAATAAAAGGGAATGACATTTTCAGGGGACTTACTTTGTGTCCTTGAGTATCAAGTGTTGCTATAGCAGCATCTCTCTTATGAACTGCAAATTATGGCTCTGGCTACCAGAAAATCAGATCTGGCTTTGGTACTTATACACTGCTCAAAAAAATAAAGGGAACACTTAAACAACACAATGTAACTCCAAGTCAATCACACTGAAATCAAACTGTCCACTTAGGGAGCAACACTGATTGACAATTTCAATTTCACATGCTGTTGTGCAAATGGAATAGACAACAGGTGGAAATTATAGGCAATTAGCAAGACACCCCCAAAAAAGGAGTGGTTCTGCAGGTGGTGACCACAGACCACTTCTCAGTTCCTTTGCTTCCTGGCTGATGTTTTGGTCACTTTTGAATGCAGCAGTTCCTGCAAGAGGAAGGCATTGATGCTATGGACCGGCCCGCCCCGTTCCCCAGACCTGAATCCAATTGAGCACATCTGGGACATCATGTCTCGCTCCATCCACCAAAGCCACGTTGCACCACAGACTGTCCAGGAGTTGGCGGATGCTTTAGTCCAGGTCTGGGAGGAGATCCCTCAGGAGACCATCCGCCACCTCATCAGGAGCATGCCCAGGCGTTGTAGGGAGGTCATACAGGCACGTGGAGGCCCCACACACTACTGAGCCTCATTTTGACTTGTTTTAAGGACATTACATCAAAGTTGGATCGGCCTGTAGTGTGGTTTTCCACTTTGATTTTGAGTGTGACTCCAAGTCCAGACCTCCATGGGTTGATAGATTTGATTTCCATTGATAATTTTTGTGTGATTTTGTTGTCAGCACATTCAACTATGTAAAGTAGTGTTTTCTCAACGAGGGGGCGTTCCGAGGAAGATAGGGGGTGCTGGAAGCAATATTTTGGAAGGGGGGGTGCTGAGCTGCTTTTGGGGGGCGTTTGTTGGTTGGAAATTCTAAGGCGAGTTTACATTTAAGATTCACAACAATACAAGTTTAAACTTTAAACAACTTGCAAAAAATTGTGGTCTGCAACATTAAAAACTGCCAGTTTAGTCCACTGCAACTGGATGAGACTGTATATTTTTTATCCGTCAGCTACTTCTAGTGCAGCTTCATGCTGCCTTCAAGGGAACAGGAAGTCAGAGTATCATCTCTAAAATTTTACCCACATGGCGTTTACTGTGTAAAACATTGACGCTCTCTTTCTTGGTGGAAAAGTGTTTATTTCTCTGAGGAATACACCATGAACGTCTTGTTATTGCAGTGGTTACACATTTATAAGAGGGATATTCCACTCTCAGACTCACCCTGAAAGCAGCTTCGCTGCGTCACCAGCGAGTGACGTGGACCCACCTCGCGCTGTGAGTCGCAGACAGTTTGTGCCAAAGCGGATATATACTGTAGTTTCAGTAGGCCATAAAAATGTAAACCAAACTGAAGACCTGTCTTGCTCTGTTGTGGAATTATTCGTGAGCTTTCTGTCTGATCACAGGTGTTGTCGGTTAGTTTGGTTTTCCCCCGGCATGAGCACCTCCTCGTCTCATTCAGTTTAGCGAATCAGTAACATAATGCAGTATAGGGCATGTAGTTAAATATTATGAATTCTCTTTAAATAGGCTAATGATGTTAGTCTCCCATTACGTCTTCCCATTTTTCAGAGAGCTCAGATATGTGGGAGAGATTCTGAATGTGCAGAAAGTTTTGAACATGAGCAGATAAGTTACAGTGTTTCCCGTACGTTCATTTATTTGTGGCGGCCTGCCACAATATCAACACTGACCGCCACATATTGATTTTCGATTTTTACTAGGCCTATTTAAAGTCGTATTTGAGCTGCAGGCAGCGCGTTTTCGCGCAGCACATCCTCTCGCTCGTCTCTCTCATCCGTCCCTCAATCTTTCGCTCTCTCTCCCTCTTGAACACAGCTGCACAAATCTGTTCAACACAATGCTGTCAATGTCGAAGACCCAGCTATTAAAAGTTATTAGCAAGCATGTAAGGAGCTTATAGCTGGGTTTTCGAGGCTAGCATGCTGTATCTGTGCCACAGTTACACTGTCATTCTGTGGGAAACACTGAGTTATGATGAATTATTAACAGATGAGCTAATAAAGTCCAGTCAATAACTGAATTAAAATGGATTAATTTATTACTGAGATGAAAAGGGGCCACAAAGACATTTAAAAAGGTTACTTCCCCCCCCAAAAGGTGGTAAGACTTAATCATGTGTGTTGACTCAGCAGGAATGATATTAAATAAGTGTATCTACAGGAGAAAAATATTTAAAAGCAATGAGAATGCCTGAGAGCCTCACTAGATTATATTCTATTATAATTATATATTTGAATTGTCACCTGCCGCCTGAATTTTTAGACATTTCCACCATAAATTAGTGCAGAAAAGGCAGAAATTGGAAGAGAAAGTTTCACCAGAATGCAGGAAATGAAGTGTTTAATGCTCAAAATCTTCTGGGGTGCCCCATCCAAGAAAACAGTACCTGGCTTCACTCACAGTTTCTGGGAGGAATATTCACTTATTAGTTATATATCATAACTTTTCACATGGCTTTTTTGTTACCTTTTCCATGTATTTAATAACAATAGTAACAATAAAAAAAATCAACAATATTCAGGGCAAATAGCGAACATCTTTTTTGATTGGGGGGGGCGCTGGCCCAAAAAAGGTTGAGAACCATTGATGTAAAGAAAGGAGTATTTAATGAGATTATTTCATTCATTCAGATCTAGGATGTGTTATTTTAGTGTTCCCTTTATTTTTTTGAGCAGTGTACTTCAGGAAAGGAAGCACGTGGCATGTTGCCAAACACTGGTTTGGATTAACTGCCACTTACTTGAGAGACCAGATTTGAAGACTGTCTTTTACTGATATAGGTGGGTTCTGGTGCCCAGTCTGCACAACACTCTCTCCTCAAACATTTTATCTGTCCTTTTTATTTTTTATTAGCAATTGGCAAGATAATGTTGAAAGTGTGCAGGTAACGTTAGCAGGCGCTGACCAATGTCACCAACTGTAGACTAAATCAGCTGTAGCTAATCAAACAATAACGGTGGCCCAATGGCCAGTAAAACGTAAAGTCGGGACAGTTGAACTAGCAACTCACTGGCTCAAAAAAATGTGTATTAAAAAAACTAAAACAAAAAATTGTGTTAGAAACTCAACATTATGCAGTTGTTTTGCAGCTCTTGGCACACACTGATGTCCAATCCAGAGCTGTAATGACGTGAAGAGTGGTTGTCAAATGATATTTCTCTAATCTTAATCGAGCGGCAGCCTCTGGGTCTGAAAGTGAAACCATGCAGACGGAACTTAAACCTGCAGTCTCTCTAATGGACAGCAGGGGGCGAGTCCGCTGGTTGCAAAAAGAAGTGCAGTTCCTTTAGAAATACTAGTTAAATGACCCTACTTCTCATCGGATTTATTACCTCAGTAAACACTTTCATACTGAGTTTATGGTCTCATTTGTTAGTTTGAAGTCTTCTTCAACACAACGTGATGTTCATTTAGTACATTTTGGTCCTTTTTAGGGGGAAATAAACCAGAAAGCTTAGTATGCTTTAGGGTGGGAATACCTTGTGATTGACATGTTGCTACCATGGCGACCTGTCAATCAGGATAGAGGCGGCTGCTCTGTGTAAATTTTTTTTATTAAATGGCTGTTAGCAGGTGAGAGTTAATAACTTTTTTATTAACCTTTTTATTTTTTTTATAATTTTAACTGATTACATTTTAGTTTAGTTTTTTTATATTCAGGATGTATTTAATAAAACAATTAAACATGTTAACAGAGTAACATAACTTATAAGTCTTCGGTTGATAAATAACTTAACAGTAAAAATTGTCTTTGGGCCAGTAAGTTTCAAACTGACTGGCCCGGTGGCTAGTTTTTGATGTCCACTCTTGCATTTTCTATATAGATATGGTTTTGCAGATCACAAACACGTAAATACAGTCCCTTTTGAATTTTTTATGCATATCAGATCAACATGTTGAGCTCATTAACCATATCCATTTACCATAGTTTTGAATCCAGTAGTTTCTGAAAATCAGGTCTAAAAGTCAGTATGTGCAGCAACAATCAAAATCAATCAACAATTTCAAATAAACTGATAATTTGACAGACTTAAAAGATAAAGTGTAGTCAAAAATATTTAAGGAAAGTGATTTTAGAAGCATGTGACCTGCTTTTCCATTCATTTTGGAGGGGCTTGCATTCCTGATGCTCTCACCGGTCTGTTACCTTGCTGCGTAGGAGCTCTCAGAATTAGAAACTTGATCTGCAGAGGAGTCCTGTTCAGTGTCTACAGCTCCCTGCATGCATGAATGTCTTGGGTTGGCTGGGCTGAGAATGGGTAATCCCTCCAGAATTTTGGAATTAATCTGTAGCTGATATCCAGCTCATCCACTGCTCATGTAGAGAGTCAAGTTCCTTAGAGAAAGTGTCTCCTTCCCTGCCGACTGCTTGTATTTTATGTTACATGAAGCTACAATATAATGGCTTTTTAAAATCAGACGTTTTAAACAGTTTACATTTTCGCACTAGACGATGTGAAAAGGATATTAAATAATAAAGGGAACGATTGAATGTGATGCAATAAAGAGAGTATAAAACTGGGGGAAACAGCTGCCAATGAGCAAAAAAACAGTCCTGTTTGAGTCGCAGAGATTGTGAATTCTGAGGTCTGGAACAAGGCTAAACTACACAAACTACAAAGTTTGTGAGTGGGTGGTACCAAAGTCTCCATTTTTAGTAACACTTTATTTTCATATGTCAAGTTATATAGGCTTTGACAACAAGCACTTGTCTGTGTAGGGTGCAAAAAAACTAAAATTAGATGCAACATAACGCCGCCGGAGATCAGCTGTTTGGGTCAGAAAGTGCTGTTGTGGAACAGACTGAGATCAAACTTCGCTTTTCTGAAGATTTAAAAAATGGTGCGTGTTTTGTCCGGGCTGTTTGAACAAAGACGTGTCCTGGTCGCCATAGGCCTATAGATTTCACCGTGTTCCTTTGAATGATATTGGGCTTAGAAAGCTGCGGCTATTTGCTCCGAATCTAGACATAAACACTCAACGTGCAGCATCGAGACAGCTCTGTGTTTGGAGTGATCACTTCTCTGAAGAGGATTATGCAAAACCACGGCCAAATAAGCCAGATAGACACTTGCTGAAGAGTACTGCTGTACCTCTTCTGCAAAAGTTCTTCTTCTGTATACTCTGGTTTGGAAAGGTATCCCTTGTGTCTACAGTGACCAGCATTTCATCGTTGCCGCTCATTTTAATTTTCTTTCATTCGCTGTCTCTTCCATAAACCGCGGAAAGTCCGACCCAAACAGCTGATCTCGTAATACAGCAGCAGAGTAAAGAGTGCAACCAAGTTATGCTTATGCGTAGGAATATGGAAGTTCTACTATTGAGAAAATGTTGTTCCAAAGGAAATGAATGTCTGACGGCAAGGTAGAGCGCTGCAACATATAGCGTACAGTTGAACTGATGCTGTATTTTTTTTTCTTCTTTCAGGTGGCTAAAATACGTTTTGCAGCTGACCCTGTCCACAGCGGTACATTGCTTTGCTTCTGAGGCACTACAACTCTCTGCTTCTCCAAATTGGGTACGCGCCGACTGCCATCCACTGCAGGTAATACACCTAACTCACAAACACACTCAAAAACTATCCCTTTAATCCTAAACTGTGCATCTCTTTTCCACCTGTGTGTGATATTTACAATGAAATTTAATGTAAAATGTAAGTCTTTATTTTTTTTAAGGGGAAACGCCCCCCAACCCACTAAATATGCACTTTACTGGAGAATTTCTTGGCATTCATCAAATTTGGTGTTGACTCAATGTACAATCACTCGGAAGTACGCTCATCACCCTTAAGGGCATTGCTGTCTGTTTGAGAATAGCGTGCTGTAACTCAGATACTTATTTGTAGAAGTCAGTTCAACCAGGCGCGCGGGAAGACATTTTCGCTTGGGGGTGCTGCACAGTAGAAATGCACGCATGACACGACTGTGTGTGGGCACGCACTTACACACTTTCCTTCAACACAGAGTGGTTACAGGCATGGTTGTATGAGGCCACCAGGTCCGGACCTCCGTAATTATATGTGTATATATATGTGTAAATAAAATCAATAGAATAAAAGCCACTGATAACACGATCAACTTAAATGAAAGCCATGCGGGCGCAGCTAATTATACCACCGCTACCCTCATTTTAACTTGACAGACTGTTCCACGCTCTTGGGGAAACACATGAAGCACATGAAAACATTGCGGTGCAATAACTGAGAGCGCCACTGTTTGCGGGCAGAGTTTTGGACAAAACATTTTGTGAATTTCTGGGTGGGTGAAATAGGATGAAGCGTCTCAGCTTTAAGAGAGACGCTGTGCGCATTTACGCAGGAGGCACAGCAGCATAACTTCATATTTAAATCTCTTGACACGCTGACAGGATAAGTGAGAATCTAACATTGATTAATAGTTTGTGTTCTTCTCCACGTCTAAAAGGTCTCCCACACAGTCCAGGTTCATACAGTGAAACTGTTTGGAGTAAAGCAGCTGTCCTCCTGATCAATCCTGAGCTCCATCAGAGCGTCACAATTTTTTTAAAGATATAATTTAATTCTGTTTCCTCCTGCTGAATCATTCATCGCTGGCCTGGGGCTGAATGTGAAAATATCACTTATTATTATTATTATTAATATTATTATTTTATGTAGCCATTTTGCTACAATTAGGCTCCACACAACAGCTGTGGCAGCCTCTCTACACTGTTTCGACTTGGCCTTTCTTTTCTCTGTGAGATGGAAGAATTTAGAAAGCTGCGTGGCGCTGCGGAGAGCCTGCAGCTGCAGTAGTGCCTGGATCATGCATAAAATTCATCCAGTTGGAACAATCATGAACCGTTCACAGCGTGCCGGTTGTACTAGCGCCACAACCCATTGTAGGTACCGGCAGAGGGAGTGGGGCGCTGGAACATACAGGGCCAGGGATTGCGGAGTGACCAGGCGCCTGCAGATGGTCGGTGATCGTTCCCTCTGGCTGGATGAAGCCTGATGCTCTTGATTTTACCTATGATCTATGATGATACAGAAATGTAAAAATTAATGGCAAAAAGGCATACTGTCAATATTTGTAAACCCCCTCAAATCATGTTTTTAGGGGAGCTCATGTCTTATTAAGACTTATTAAGGCTCCCATAGTGTGCGCCCTGCATGATTATTCAGATATTGTAAACCCATATGTGCATCACGCCAGTGTAGCTCATGAAAAAAACGGGCAAACAGCTACTGACGTCAAATTATTAGGCTGTAATATCAACCAGAGCATCCTATGAATTCAGCACTAACCTGCTATATTTTATGTTATGTCATATAGTAACATGCTTGAGTTCAACTGTAGCTAAAACTTCAGTTGAACTGAGCCATTTGTCGTCCATTTAACCCTGTCTTCATCGCTCATCTTGAACCAACTGAGGGGTCAGAGTGACCTTTTTACATGGAGGATTACTCCTAATATAGATGTCAAGGGCATAGCTCTAGCTTTGACCTGTGCCTCCGGCAGGCCTCACTCATCTTGTTCATCCCATCTCCTCCATGCGTCACTGCTTCAATAGTTCAACAACGTGACTGCATGCGGTTCTGGAAGACAGGCGGTGCTTTTTAAAACCATGCCCACATATTCTTAAAAGATGTTTTTGTGAGATGGATTGTTATGAGGATTTAATGCCAAGAATGAAGACAGAATTTCCGCCAAGATGCAATGTCGTCCATGTTGATGAATTGCGAAAAGTGGGGGATTTTGTCTGATAGACAAAAGCTGCTGTATCTATTGCGTGCACTGTTAAATGAGGATGGGAATCTATTCATCTGCCTGGGTTGAGTAAAATCTTGGAACAGACTTGCGACCATCAGTTGGAACAGATATCAATTACAGTTTATCAATCAGGTATATTACAAACAGCTCCAAATTATTTTAGCAACAGTACTAAACCATGTGAGAACATAATAATAAACAGTTTGGCTCTGTTTCTTAAAACTGAGCAGTGGGAAAGAAAAAGGAATGAGGAATATGGAATTCATGAATCATGCAGTCCACTGATATGTTTATACCCTCTTGCAAACCTTTGTGAATCAGGATTATAATAGTTTGGACGAACGCACCATGCAGTCTGTCATTAGCGAAAGGAAATGCCCAAATAATCATGTATATGAGCCGTAATCCTCATCCTTAATCCGTGTACAAATCATCTACTTGTGCAAAGTATACATCAGAATACAGGAGGAAAACAATCCTATTGTAATAATGCATCGGAGGGATTACATGGCTCAGGTCAGAGAGATCCCCAGGACAAGCTGGAGAATGTTGCAGAGGAAAAGGTCATGTTTGCTGCCCTGCTTATGTATGACCATGACAAGGATGAACTATTGCTGCAAATTTATTTGCTTACTAACTTTTCGTGGAAACGTGCCCAGAGAAACATAGAGCCTAGCAGAGAAAGTGTGTCACTTGCAGCCACTGGTCTGTGCACATTGAATGTGTCATGAATGAAGCCTGCCATAACATTTGGTCACATGTTGGAAGTTACTGTCATCAATAACTTTTTTTTTTTTCCTCCACAATGGCAATACACAGAGTTTTGTATTTACACTTTTGACATTTGGCATGTTGTTCACATTGTTTTTCCAGACCTCTGACACATGTCTGAATGAAGTTAAGTTCTGCTGTGTTGGTGAAAAGACCACAGAGGATTAAATATTTATCTTGATGACTCTGGCTGAGGTCTGACTTGTGTCCACAGCTCAATGACTCTTCTAATATTAATTTTCCCTCCACTCTTTTGCAGTCTGTGGGCAGCTAACAGGAGCACAGACAATGATGACAGCTTTTATGATTTATGAGGCCAATGTTTGATCGCTCAGTGGCAGAGACAAATGGGATTGTGGTTAGTCAGCCAATGAACTGGGCCTCGTCTGTGCGTGTGTGTGTGTGTGTGTGTGTGTGTGTGTGCGTGTCTGCATTTCTGTTTGAAGGCATCTCTTGCAGTCAAACATGACCCTTTCAATTTAGCCATCATAAACTCCAAGACAAAAGCTTTTGATTGATTACAGTGACAGTTATATGTCCTGTCATCAGTGAGCTGGTTACTGCGTGGAGATAGATTTGTTTTAAGCCAGTGAATCAGAGGTGTGGCAGAGCATGTCTGGTCAGGAGACTGGTGTGAGTTTTGTGTCCTTGAGGCAACTTTTAGAGTTCATTGCGGTTCGGCATTGTTACCACTGCTGTGGGGGTGAAAGAAAAAACACAGTATGCCTTTTTTCTCTTCATATACAACCAGAGATCTGTCCCATCAAGGGCATTATCAAACCTATCGTTTGTCGGCTCTGGTTTGAATGAACGGATGAGTTGGTAAGCTTGTTGCCTTTTTCCCCTTGGTTTGGTTTCTTTTCACACAGGAAAAAAATCCAAGCAAACCAAAATGCATCATTAAAAGCCATTCGAGAACGTTCACACAGCTCATTGGTCAGATGTGTCTGGGGGCAGGAGTGAGAACAGGAAAAAGGTACTGACAAACGTCCTATCTGCCCAAATATCCAGAGGCAAAAAACTATGTTCCTAGAACCCGATTCGTTTTCTGGCTAGCTGCGAGAAATGTCGTTTTGCTCATCTGCATCTCCATATGCAAAGCGCACCTGGCTATGGGAGCCAGAAGGCAAACCGAGACCGCCTCCTCTAAAGCAGGACGTTTTCAGAGTCCTAAACTATGGGATTTGCATAATGGGTAGGGGATATTATCGCTCCTGTATTTATTATTTGTCTTACCTCTATTTGGGGCATAATCATAGTAAGTTTTGAAAGTATAGTTCCCATAGTTTGGGGTCTTTTGGGATATTAACAGTAAGCATAATGTGGCCATGGAGTCAGAGAATTTAATGCAATGTGTGATAATTGGGTGCTTAAAGCTTTAAATCCCTTATTTGCACCCATGAGCTGATGCAGCATCAACTGATCACTATGATGATGAGCGTGTCAAATCAACGGGCCAAACTACAATAACTAGAACACACACTGTTTCTAGAACAGCGGCATGCACCTGTCCCTTTAACCTGATGCAGCATCATCTAAGAAATCTCTACTCTGAAGGGCCTCAGTGCACTCGTTGAGTACGATTGATATATTCAGATCTGCCCAAACCAAAAATTTTACCAAGGGGGTAACTGAACCAGAATATGTAAAAAATGCAGGTTTGAAAACTCCCCAAGACTCTGCGGGCTTTTGGACAAGCTCTTGTCTGAGAGAGAGACTCACAGACTCATTCAGCTGTAAAATGAAGAGCTTGTCAGGCAAGAGAAAAAGACACAAGGGGGGTTCCTTTTGCAATATCAAATCACCACCATGGCTGCAATATTTTAATACCGCCACATGTTGTCAGTTCAGCGGGGTATTTATAGTAGTAGGACTGATGATGTAAATAAGCACAGCTGCAGTTCAGTCAATTTGTACGCAGTGCTGTAAATTAACACCTGATACAGGACCGTATTAAATGTGTCCCCAAAAGGATGTGTGTTTTTCTACTGAACTATTTGAAGAAAAAAAAAAACAAAACAATAAATCTATTTAGATGTTTCAGTCATTATTCAGTTACCCAGGCCTGCTGTAAGCTGCAAAATGTCCAGAAAACACAAGTGGTAAGCAGCTGAGGAACAGAAGTGACATCGTGTGGAGAAAAAGAAGTTGTTTTGTTGTCCCAGTGCGCAGAGAACTTCAGTACTCCTGCACTGTTTTGGTCATCAAAGTAGTTTTTAATCGCTATATAGATTTTACGAAATACTGAAGATGAGAAAGGCTAATGTTGTGTAATCTGTCTCTCTCTTGCCCTGACCAACTCTCCCCATAAAAGCAGTCTTCAACAGAAAGGCAGGTTTCACACTTGCTTCTCCCAGAAGTTAAATCGCTGATTTAACTTCTGGTAGAAGATTTCTGTTGGTTTGGTGTTATTTAGACCCAGAACAGAGGAAGACATAGACAGGTACTGTAACGGCTAACAGACCAGAACCAGAGGACCCTTTCTAATGTTTTATGTTTCTTTTATTTTTCTAAAAGAGGAAAATTAAGTGATCCAATGCTCTTCTGTTTGAAGGTGCAATAACATTTAACTACTTAGTTATTTCCTTATGGTAACTAAATACATATTTATACATTACTGTACATTTGTACATCCAAGAGCTCCATTTTGGTATTCTGCTTTTTAATTACCCTTTTAACTATACCACTTGTAATGGCTCAGCAAGAAACAATAGACAACCAAGTGTAGCTTAATTTGAATTATCCTCAGAGAGTCTCATTTACCCAGACATAGCCTATAAACTCGGCTCATGATTCCCAGCAACCTGATCCGAAGAGCAACTTTTATTGATACTGTTAACAGCCATGTTAAATATGTTCTTTCATGGAGCTGAGAGCAGAAATGCAGCTTTGAGGCACAAATTAAAGTTCTGGACGTGATCGGCTCCTGGCGGAGGGTGAACCGTGCATTTCACTAGGCCTAATTGATATTGATTTAATGACCACGTTTGTGATTGCACTCAAGGCACTACACATTCTTGCATTGTCAATTAATTGGTGGTCCCTGTGTCACATCCCCACAGCTAGGGAACATGCCTTGATTATGGGGACCGGACATAAGTGACGTGTACTGCTGGCACTGCAGTGGCTTATTGTACCTCAGGGCTCAGTCACCTGCAGTTTAACTTGCCTCTCTTCTCCTTGCCTCTTTTGTTTTACAACTTTCATCTTCCTTCTTCCAGTAGTTGGTTATATTATAGTCATATCACAGCATTTTTTTTCATGACACTTTTTTTTTTTTTTTTTTCATTTGTTTAGGCATGTTATCTTATTGATTATGTTTTAATTAAACCTGTGTGGACTGTTTTTTCCCCCCCACTCCATCCTGGCATTTGAACAATTAAACCAATTGGCCCAAGGCTTTTCTCCATTGTTTGGCCATGTGTCACAAGTGATATCTCTGACACGGTTGACTGGACTTTAAAAGCACTTGGAGGGATGATGACTTTTACCATTGCATGTTGGGATTTACAAAAGCCTGTGGCCATAATAGAAGAAGGGTTTAAAACATTCTTATACCATGTGCATGCTAATTTTCAGAAACTCCATTCATATAATAATGTACTTCTAGTACCTAGAGCCACTGAGCAACAAACATATGAACATTTTTTCCCCCCTCATCTAAATGCTCCTCTGTAGCATCTAGTATAAAGAGTTTCATTCAAGGGCACCAAAGCATTGCTGATTGACCTTTCTAATCTGGAGTTTCCCTGCTGGCATTGAAACTCTAGCCATGACTAGCTGCTTACTCTTTCTCTTAACTCTGAATAGCGTTGTAATTATAGGCAAGACATTTGTGTAATTGTCAGAGCCAGAATTACCAGCCCTAGTTGTGTCCGATCACAAGTTGCTTTTGTACCTTGGTCCCATTTTTCAATGCACCATTTTCAGGTTATAAACAAACATTAAGCTTGAGTGTCTCCATCCACACGGCTTAAATCATTTCCATTTACTGTTTTGTAAAAGTGTATTTAGTTTCACAAACAGCCACCAATTTGACTTTGCTTTTAGCCACACTTTATGGCAAGGGATGAAAATGAGTGCACATATGGTGCATCAACCAGAACGATGACAACAAACAAAAATGTGGCTCCAAGGGAATGACTCAGGACTCAGGCAGAAGGGGCTCCGTTTCACGCATTTCCAAATTCAGACACTGTAGGATGCAACATTTGGGGTAAACAATCTAAAAATAAATGTTAACCTTGGTGATGGCAGGAGATGCCTGTTTGTCTGTGCACATACAGTATAGCAGTGAAATACTTGCTAAATAGAACATTAGTGGAACTTGCTGATTTCTTTTGAAAAAAAAAAGTATGTCAAAACCATTTAGCTCCCCGGGACATGAGATTTCAGTTTGCCTTCATAATGCCATTGCCATCTCCTTTTGATCTTGTACTGCATTGTATGGAGCATGCCACATAAGCATTCAAGGTAAGAAGTCATGTGACCTGCTCCAGCCAGATCTGGCAGTTACTAGAGTGGTTGGGGGAAACACGTTTTGCTTTTTAAAAATGGGTGACAATTCCCCTTTAAGCTATTGAATCATCAACAGACATTGCTGAATCACTGAGTTCCCATTCATGGGTTGCAAAAAATAGCTGAGTAGAGTTCTGCACAGAATTGTAATTCAGTACCACAATGGATTAGATGTAGAACTCTTTCCTCAGCAGCTGGTGACTCTGATATCATGCTGCAAATTACACACACACACACACACCGGCAATCACTTAAGCACACTGAACAAGGAAAGCTTTCTCTGCTATGTGAATGAGTAGCTATGGCTGAATGGTGAATGGTTGAGTGTGTCCTCTGTCTCTGTGAGGTCGACAACCCAAGAAAGATTAGTAGGTAGCACATCAAATGAATGAGAAAGGAAGAGAGGAGGGGGGGAAAAAGGTGATGGCTCAGGAAAACCCGCTGCGTTACATGTACTTTAGGGAATTATCTCTGTGAGAATTCTGCAGGGTCAAAGAGTGGACACAGGCACACACACATACAATATCTCCAAACTTAAATCTCTCATTAAATCTACATCAATCTGATCCACCCATTTGCAGTTCATCGTAGTACCTCTTTTTGTTTCAATTCCTCTGCCCTCTTCTCTTACCCCTGAACTCAAAGTGCACATTCACATTTATTTTTGTAAATGTGTTTCTGCATTATTCATTACTAGCCTTTGGCATACCTTATGGGTGGCCTATATACACTGGTTATGCTCTTATCTTCTCACCTGCAGGTCTTTCTGTATATCCTGTCCTGGCACATTTTGGAAAAAAAGCATTTCTATAGCTGCCAATTGTGAAATCCCATGAAAGCTGCTGACAATAACAAACGGTTTGTTGTTGACTGGGTGCAGGACGCTAGTAAAGAGAGTCTTTGTCACTAACTGGTGGCCAATGTAGTTGGCAAGGAAGGCGAGGGTGGGGCTTTGTTGTAAATGGAAGCACGTTTAAAATAGTCAAGTCTCCCAGACATGCGTCACCACAGCCATGCCAAAACACAGCTCCCTGCTCCTTCTCCCTTACTGGTTTCCATATGTTCAGCTGGCACCATGCTCTACACTGTCGCACATCTCCCAGCTTTGCATGTAGATGACAAAAATCCCTCTTACTGCCTTGAGTATCTGAACAAATCAGAATAATAAGTTAATTTATTTGGCACCAGCTTTAAAGAAAATGTAGAAACCAGGGCTGCACGATATGGTAAAAAGACTCACAATTTACATTTTCACTGAAAAAACTATTAAAATCATGAAGATGTGACATTTATTGGGATCTGTACCAAACATGCATGTTTTCTTACACCTGGAGAACAGGATTTGTAGGCCTGGGCATCTCTGCAGCGCTACAGTACTTCATTATAATGTCACACATTTTACCTTCATCAAAAAAATCGCAGCTTCTGCGATTTGGATATTGCACTTGGCCAAATTGCGATTTTGATAATATTTCAACTAATTGTGCAGCCCTTGGGCAAACTTTTAATTTCTTCATTTATTTTATTTTATTTAAGATGCCATCCCTAGAGCTAGCATGGTGTATCGGCCAGTTGTTGCTGGCCCACCACTTACACGCCAATGCTGAAATATATATATACTGATATGCAGTATGAGGAGCTGGATACCATGTTGTGCCAGACCGATTTTACTTTAACAAGATAGTAATATACTCTTTTGTCTGTTTGTTATTTATTTAATCATGTATTGTTTTGTCATTGAGCCGGACAGAAATTGGGGTGGGGGGCACAAACACGGGGACAACAGGAAACAGCAGAGGAGAAAAAGAAAGAAAAAGGAGAAACAGTCAAACAAAATCAATAAACAATACAGCAATATAACAATAAATTTTAATAAGTTTCTTTAAATAATTACTAAATAAAAAGCATAAAGATTTCATCTAGTGCCGCCATCAGATCAAACTTTCAATTCGTCCAATACTTCGTTTTATGACCGAATACCAGGAAACCTAATGACATTCCCATCAGCCTGAACTCTACTTTGTGTTTAGTTCTAATCGGCAAATGTTGGCATGCTGGGACATTAAACTAAGAGGGTGAATGTGGTAAACATTATACTTAGTAAACATTAGCCTGTTGTGATTGTGAGCATGTTAGCATGCACGTGTTAGCATTTAGCTCAAAGCACTGCTGTGCCTAAGCAGAGCCTCACAGGGTTGCTAGCGTGGCTGTAGATTATTGGTCTTGTTATGAGATTTACCTAAACCTGTAATGAAATCATAGTATGTTTGGTCAATAGCAAAACCCAGCAGCCAGACTGAGCTGCTATTCTTCAGCTTCTTTGCTGAAGTATACCAGCTGTCTGATGTTAGAGAACGTGCTCTACTAGTGTTGGTTGGGGTGGTCCAGCTGGGGATAGGATTGATATAATATGATGATTGTAACTGTGGTTGCAGATTTTCAAATCATGTGGTTTCCATTAGCTTTACGTCATTCTTCTGTGTTTCCATATTCCATATCTGTGTTTATAGCTGCCTGGAATGTCTTGCATCATGGAAAGTAAAGATTGTTTCATTGTTCGTCCAGTCACAAAAAAATAAGTTTTTAGAATTGGCATTGTCAGGTTGACCCTTTTGGAAGAAAAAAACCCTCGGCTAAACTCTGCCCTCTACTCTGACGTTTGTACTGACCTATAACTTTAGTAAACCGTTCAATCCCTGAACTGATGCTCTTGGCATTTGGCAGCCACCCAAAGTTGAGCATTTAGGAAAGCCATTGACAATAATAGTTGTGATTTAGGATATCAAAAGCAACTCTTGCCTCATTTAAATTGATGTGGGTAGGAGACAAGTATGAATACAACTCCTGCAGGGTCTTGACAGTAGATGTACCCAAACCTTCATAATGTGAGCGCAGAAATTAGTATTCTTATACACAGACTAAAATATTTGTTATTAAAGGGGACCCTTTATTTTCTGTCATATATATAATGTCACAATGTCGGATCGTACACAGCCTTTTGCTCATGATCTGACCTCTCTGGCGGTCCAAAGCTCCTGTGCTAGCAGTGCCATCACAGTCAGAGACAGCTAAGCTAACAGGGCTAACAGAGCTAACAGAGCTAATAGCTGCACGGCTAACTGAGCTAAAAAGTTAATAACAGCTAGTGTTACAGCTAGCAGCAGGAAGCTATTACTTTAGACTTGTCTGTCTAAAAACTCCATAAAACATGAACCAGTTTTACCAAACTCAGTTGAGACTTTAAACTAAGGGGCTGCATAAAGGGCCAGTATAAGATAAATAAGGATTTAAGAAAGGAGCTGCGAATCATGCAAAGCTACTTTAAATCCTGGAATAGAAGTATAGACCTGGAAATGAGCATAATACGTCAACTTTAAATTGGAATTACATTAAATTGTTCAAATATTGATACTTGATGTTTTGCACAGAGAAAGAAATGTGTCCTCTAAGTACTGTAGTTTCACAGCTTGACTGCATTATGCAACATTATTTGTCACAGTCTACTGCAGAGAAATACGTAGCATAGCTGCTTACAGTATACCTCCTTCCTCATGCTGCGTCCTTTCGTGACTGTTGAATTGAGAAGTGACCCTGTCTCTCCTTAGCTCTCCTGTTCATCATGAAGTACACTCAGCTAATATCCAGCTTGATTTACTGTGTTCACTACTGTCACACAACATTATGAATACGGTTTGATGGGTTGTCATAGTGACATGAGTAATGTACACACTGGAGGATTGTGTCATCTGGAAAAAGTGATGACAGTAATAAAATGTGTCCAAATAAAAGCCATTCTAAAGGGATTTCAGCCCTTCAACATTCAATGTGTTCGTATTGTACTGAATGAATTACCCTACTTTAAACAAGGTTAAAGTAAATCATTGAGTCAAGTTTTTTAGTCAGACTAATGCGTGGGTTGATGGGTAGATTCAAACTTCTTCTTGCTACCTTGCCTTAATCACATTATCTTTGTATTCCTGGTTTTGTTAATTACAAAATCCATGTTTTCTCAGACACGCTGAAAGATTGAGCCCAGATTTCAGGGTAATTGGTCTGTTTTATATTTGATTTAGGTCAGGACCTCATTTGTCTGTGTTTACATGTGGTACTGGTGCAGGAAGAGCGAGTGCTAAACCCTCCAGGCCACAGAGGATGTTAACTAACTGAACCCATCTGTTGTATTTGTCAAGTGTATACCATGCTAGTTCACCATAAAAGGTTACTGCTTTGGTTTTAACCTGTCATAGAGTGCCATTGTTTTTGGTAATCTTAGGGGCTCTAGAGATGGGAACGTCAGTCAGTTTGTATGCCATTTTGACCAAGTCTGAGAGATCTGTTGGATGGATTGCCATGAAGTTAATACAGAATTCATTAACCCCACAGTATGAATCCTCATAACTTTTGTGATCCCATGACTTGTTTCTTTAACGCCATCATAACTGTTGGATTGATTGCGACGCAGTCAGGTATAGACATTCGTGTCCCCTCCAGGATGAATTTTTTTTATCTTTGGTGGCCCCTTAACTTTTACTCAAGCGTCATCATCAGGTCACAATTTTAATTTGTCCAATACTTTATGACCAAATGCCTGCAATACTAATGACTTTTCTGTCAACCTCAACTGTACTTTGTGTTTAGCGGTAATTAACAAATGTTAACATGCTAACATGCTAAACTAAGATGGTGAACATGGTAAACATTACACCTGCTAAACATCAGCATGTTAGCATTGTCATTGTGAACATGTTGCAATGCTGCCCTTAGCATTTAGCTCAAAGCACCACTGTGCCTAAGTACACACTCAGACCTGTAGACTCTTAGTCTTGTTCTGAGAACATCTTGTTTTTCTTTATTCAACAGTGTTACATCACATGGATGTGACTTCAATAAAAAGTTATTTTACAAATTATGCCATAATAAAAAAGAACTTGTTACAAATGGCCATATTTACATTTACTTATCTTTCACATGAAATACTTTGCAGTGTGTATCTCAAAATTAACTTGGTTGTATTAAACAATGATGGAGTGCACTCCTCAGTCACTTGGAGTGGAGTTATGTGTGTGTGTGTGCAGATAACTGTGTAGCGTACAGTCACAAGTCTGATAAATTAAAGAGCCTGGAGACTCGGACTCCTGAGAAGTGGTGTGCAGATATTTTTTTAAGTTAATGGCCTGGGCTGTAAGCAAAATACATTGGTCTTGTTCTGCAGGTAACATTTATATACATGTATACCCACGCACATATACACACACACACAGTTTGCCCGCGGTGACACCACAGGGTCACAATGTATGTGATGGAGTCAGTCAGCTGAGAATGACCTCTTTTAATGCAGCCGCTCTGTTTAGCCCCCTTCTAATGAGTGGTTGTGACTCATAATCTATACTGTGTTCTAAAGCCGGAGGCGTGATCAGCCTGATGGTGTGTTTGCGTGTGTGTACAGTATGGGTAGCTCGTGTCAGATTTGAATTGTGCAAAGTAGCTCTCAGACGCAATTTTTCTTGACTGATAATTGTATATGAAGAGTATTTATGAACAGTTGTACTTTAAAGACAACCGTGGTGTTATTACCAGTAGCTGGTATAGTAAAGATCATGAAATGCAAGAGGTGTTTGTTTGCTCTTTGGCCAGAAAAGCTAGTTGTGTTGTGCTGACAGAGCACCTGTTTTTTAGTTTTTATTATGAAATTTTTTATGATATTTATTTTATTTTTCCAACTAATTTTAAAGCTATTCTGTGTGACTTTTTCTAAGCAGTGGGACCAATGTGGCCATAAGATGCATTTAGAGGATGAGGGCAAATGCTAAAACATAGTAGAAGTAGCACAAGTAAAGCAACTATATCAAATGTTTGATAGTATCACCTAACATTAGCCACATTAAGCTACTGGTCACACAAGACTAAGTAAGGATATAGCAGCAAAACATCAAGTGTAAGTGTCTGTTTCTCTTTAAGATTAGTCATGAAAAAGGGACCTTTTGGGGAGTTTTAACTATTATCAATCATTTAATGGTTTAATTTGTGTTCCAGGGTTGGCCTTACTAAACGATTTATCCTTCGTCCACACGTTTAACTATTGGCCTTAAATATTAATGCCTGCTTTTTCAATTTAGTCAAGGATCAGCTGAAACTGAATCTACTGCAGCTCCTTGTGGGGGTTGCGCTGAAATGTGTCTTTTGCTGCCTCGTGTGCTGGCAAGATGCACAAAACTGTCAACAGAGGTGTCAAAAGAGTCAAAAGTTTTTTTGAGTATGCAAGAAAAGTAGATGGCTAGGGAAAAAGAAAGGATGTGGATAGACAGTCGGGAAGGAAAAAGAAACAAGATAGGCATTGGAGTGCTAACTGCAGTGGCACACACACACACACACACACACACACAGAAATACATGCGTTAGAGTTTTTAATCCCTCATTTACTTTAGCCTCAGGAAGGTTCATTCTTTTAAAATAAAATAAAAATACCTGGCTTAGTGCTTTGTTGTTCTTAAAGTATTTCATTATGACTCTCACTTGACACATCACATTTCACACTACTGTTGCGTCAGTATTGCATTCATGTCACATTTTGACATTAACAGGGCAGCTTTGATCACATTCCTTTAATTGAAAGGTTGGAGAGGTTTATCCTGCTACATTTATCTCAAAAACTTCATTAACCCGGGAAGGTTTGCTGACCGTGCGCGCTTGTTCTTAGTGCTGCCTGTATAATTCACATTCACACAGCTGCTACATGTATAGCTTTCTGCTATAGCCACTGAGCAGCTCCATTGGACTGACTAGATGTTAATTTTCCAAAGATACCTATGCAGCAGTATTTTGAGGAAGTGAGTGAGTCTTCGCTTGTCCCTCACAAACTTCCTCAGTCTGTGACTTCCATCCTAATTCCTGACTTGAGTTTTTTTTTTAGAAGTGATCACCACACATCACGCCATCCGCTGTCACGCCATCTGTATAATGATGCTTAAGCATGCTGAAGTTTGTTGCAGTCACTTATCACCATCACAGCATCATCTGGCACGTCAGTTTCACCTGCTGAAATACGTCACACTTATCAAATAGAGTTTTAGGATCATTTAGACACACAATCTTTCAGAGAGATTTGAAAGCAGAACAACAGGAGATAAGTAATACAGTAATAAATAAAACAAATAACATTTAAAGGGTGATCCCAAGAAGTACTTCCAACCAAAGTGAATAATTACTGCCAGTGGCACTCGGAGGTCACGGAAAAAAGGTCATGTAAAATTAAAGGATATTGTCGCCTGCCAGCTTACACTGTCATTCATCATTAATTGCAATAGAAGCCTGGTTTTTGTTTACTTGTGCACTCCATGATTCACTTGCTAGCTCCATAACACTGTCTGCTAGGAAAGGGCTGGGGGCGGTGGAGAAGGCGGTCACTCAGTTTTTTTGATAGCTGGAGTGCCCAGAGTGTAACAGGATACCATAAACAAAGGATCATAAATAAATGCAGCTTTACAGAGCAAATACCATTCAGTTAGAAATACCTTGAATAGTGCTGCAGAAATATTTATTGTGTTGGATGACGAGCTTTATTAGTTGGTGATAGATGAAGCACATTACTGGATACATATGAATGAGATAAAGATAATACTTCACGGACAGTAAAGATACTGAAAGTCTTTCACCAATCAGGAGAGAGGAGTGTGACGTTGCCTGCATTTCTGTCAGTTTGGTCTGCAAACCTTTCTGTAAATAAGCAACATGAAATAATAAAGTATCTTACTGAGATTGGGTTTGTTTTATTTTCTCAACTTGATTGATGATTTGAGAATAATAATAATAATAAACTTGATTTATACAGCACTTATTAAAACAAAGTTAAAAAGTGCTTTACAAGATCCAACAAAGATTTTTAAACATTTCAGGACACAGGCCATAAAAAGTTTAAATAAAATGAGCTTCACATGGTTTCTTCATTCTTTCTAAACGTGTGATGTCAGACATTGACTTTAAATAGTGACATTGCTGTTGTAAACGTTAATGTTGCTGCTCTAGAAACAACATTGGGTTCTATTTAAAATATAAAATTCTAATTTATAATTAATTTAAAAACAACCAGGCAGCTAATATTTGTTTATTTATCGCATGTCATATGTCAAATCAATATATACCAATGTTATCGCACATTGAATACGTCTCACCAAATAACCATCACCAAATAATAGTAAAGTACTCGCAGTGGTATCAAAGAATCAGATCATTAAGCAGTCTCATTAATAGTATCAATAAAAATTAACAATCCCCATCCGTAACAACTAGAAATTAGTAAAATGCTTTTTTTAAAAGATATGTTTTCAGAAGTAATTTAAAAGATGTCCCCGATCATGCAAGCCTCAAGTTCTGGGGAAGGGAGTTCCAGAGCCGAGGGGCCCTGACTGCAAAAGCCAAGACTTTTAGTCTTGAGCTGGGACTTGGGAACAGTCAACAGCCAGTCCTGCCCGAGGATGTATTATGAACCCACTGAACCAGTATAGCACCTTTTTTGTTATTGGTAGCAACAGCATCCCTCCTTAAGTAGTGGATTAAACAAGAAACACAGATCATTGAACACTGTTTGGGGTTTCTTCCTCTGGGAAATGTCATGTCAGAAATGCAGCTGAACTTTTGTTTGCGTCTCTGGAAACAGGGTTAATTGCACTGTGATGAAAGTTTGGATTAGCTTAGAGCAGGCTCCATTAACAGCAGTTGGGACTCAAAAACGGTTTTGTCTTCGGGTTTCACAAATTAAGAAGCGCCATGACGTGCAAAGCCCATTAAAGAACCAGCAACCTAAGCATTTTGTCCCTGCTTCATTAGCATTAAATTGCTCACCAGTTGTTGTCTTTCATGTATCACGATTGACATCTGCCACTGTGTTTGGCTGCTCATTTGGAACTGCAGCGGCAGAATGCAGAGTCTGTGCAAAAACCACTGAATCAGGAGCTGCATTCAATAAGATCTGCAGCTGCTTAGGATTTTGTAACAGACTTAGCATCACAGTGAAAACGTCTGTCAGGATGAACCTCATGATTGCAGATTCTCTGCTACTCCTGTGGGGGGGGGGGCAAAGGTCAGCTCTGGGATACAAGTTATTGCCCTTCATTTCAGCAAAATAATGCATCTTGATGCAGTGTTATGATGAGATTTCAGCTTGATACAGTGTTGTGTTTCTCTATAGTCATTCTCATTGTTTAACAGCAAGCAACATTCAACCTCTGCTATCACCACTAGCCCTCAGATCTTTGTACCTTCTGCTCTGGATAGTTCATGGAGAAGGCAAGACAGAATCTCCAGAGCAGATGGTGGCAGATTGATGTATTCACCACTGCAAAATGAGCAGTAGTTGTATCCTTAGAGACTAAGGTGCGAGAGTGCAAGCATAGTCTGTCCTCCTCTTCTGTTGCATTACTTGGTCACAAGACATGAGAGAGAGAAAACAAGGTGCATAGCAACTTACAACAGATTTATGTAACAAATTGTAAACTCTTTCAACAAAAACCTATGTAGATGCTCCTGTTTCATTGCTGACTTCTTGATGATCTTTTGTCAGCACACCATTGCTACATTTAATTATTTTAAAGCTGGTAAATGCTGTGTAGGGTTAATGAATGTAATAATACTGTGACAATGACATTTCTCATTTATTGGTATTTTGCATTCAGAGAATCCTTCCATGGCCGTTCGTACATAAAAAGAGTTTTATAGATTTTTATCAGTTTTATCTACAATGCATCAATGGTTCTGGACCAGATCCAACTTATTCTAAATATGAAGAGCAGAAGTGAGGAGTATTGCATTTGATTTTAGGCTTGTATTCAGTAGGTTTAGCATGAAGCTGTGGTGTTTGAATTTATGTTTATTTTGAGATGTGCCATTGGTGTGGAAACAGTACTGACCTACAGTATTTAGTAGGGGTGTGACGAGACCCTCGAGACGAGACGAGATTTTAACACTATTTTTAAGAAATCTTTAATGCTGAAATATATGGAAAATATATGGAAAAATTTGTGCATTAAAAACTTTATTTCCTGCATTCTGATGATTTTTTCTGCACCAGTTAATGGTGATTGTTTTAATTATTTATATAAAGAGAAACACAAAATTCAGGTGGCAGGTGACGATTCAAAATCTATAGCCTAACTATAACAGAATATAGTACAGTGCAGCTCTCAGTCATTCTGTGCCACTTTCAGATCTGTTTCTCTATTAGATCAACTTATTTAATATCATCCCTGCTGATTCATGATTTGGTCTTCCCTCATCGTTGTGTCTTTGTTTGTCGAAGTAACTTCTTCAAATGTGACAGTGGCACCTTTTCACCCTAATGATAAATTATTTAATTTTAATTTAGTTAAAAACTCCAGGACTTTAATAGCTCCTGTGTTGCAGGAGATTTTCTGCTCATGGTCAAAACTTTCTGCACATTCAGAATCTCTCCCACGTAGGCCATCTGTGTTCTCTGACATGTCCAGAGAAAAGGCAGAATATTACCAGACTAATGTCATCATTATTGAAAAGTCTACCTGCCCTTTACTCTGCTGTGCATAATGTTTTTGATCCGCTGGTAGTAACGTTATGCCCTTCAGACCATTTGACCGAAGCAGTTTGGGACTGCAGTAAATGAAACACTTTTGATCGGGCAGAAATCTCAACCCAAATCCACACAAGTTAAACGTTAACTTCCAGTGCAGCTCACAGTCCAAAACAGAGCAGGATGCGCTTCAGTTTTTAGATGTTTATGTTGCAACACTTGCTGCGTTACTACTCGTCACAGCTGTCTGGACTGTTGACTGAATGTAAAAAGGTCTGGACTCGCAGCACGAGCAGGTTCAGCAGATTACTATCACAGCGTATGCTGGTGTCAGTCAGCTGGGCGGAGTTGATTCACTCTGTGAGTCTATCTCAACAGTTACACATTTATATTTCACTGCGTGAGAAAATGAATGTAATTTGCGTGAGTCTCGCAAGACAGCTTTTTACCTGACGACAATTCTTGTCACAATTTAATCTCACACCCCTAGTATTTAGACATTTAGGGCTAGCCTTATATAACCTAAGCTGTGCACACTGTATGCTTAGATGTGTATGACTAATATGCTTGTGGTCACTTTTTCTAAACTTGGCTTTCAGGTTTAAGGTTCAGTGTGTAAGTTTAAGTGGCATCTAGTGGTAAGGGTTGAGAATTGCACCCAATGACTCACTCACCGTGACCCCCTTGCTTTGCAAGCATGCAGGAGAAGATACGGTGGCTCTTGTGCTAAATTGAATTGAATTTATTGAAGGATAGCCCCTTGAGAGGCAGAATCTCATTTTCAAGGGGGTCCTATAACACGAATACATAATGAACAATTACAAAACAGAAGATTACATAACTACATATAGTACACATACACATATACAGATAACTCTCACACCCACTCTCACCCACACCCAACACCCTCAGTTAATACAACGAAAAACAACAAGTTAAAACAATCCTAAAACTTTAATTATACCAATTGAAAATCAACCAACATTTAACCCCAAAACTACTCAAGTTGTAAATTACTCTGTGTGTAAGCCTAATGTATAAAAAACCAACATAGCGATACCTGATGGTATTAATAACATGAACATCCTGTTTTAAGAGACAGAGCTAAAGACGCCAAGAAGTAGTGAAATGTGCTGATAGATCTTGGGGTAGGATGAAGATTATTCCAATTACATGGTGCTTTACATTGAAATGATTTCCGTCCAGCTACAGTAAAAGTTCTTGGTACAATAAAAAAGGGATGTTACATCTGTCTGAGTGATTATGGAACTCTACAAGGAACTAAAAATTGTTTAAAGTTTGGAGGACAGTTAAAGTAAACACATATGAAAATAAACTTTATCCAGTGAAATTCCCTTCTTGCTTTAGGCTGTAACCAATTAAGCGACTCGTAAATAGAGCATTGATGAGTGTTAAATGGACACCTCATGACAAATCTTCAAAAACAATTAAAAACAACATTAAGAGGCCTAAGAATGGTATCAGTGGTGTTCAAATAGATAATATCAGCATAATCTATAATCGGCAGTATCAACTGATAAATAATTATTTTCCTGACTTGAAATGTAAAACAGTGTATTGATCAGTAAATAGAACTTAAATAGCCATAGATTTTTTTTATAATGAAGTCAATATGCAATTTGAAGTTGAGTTCAGTCCAAAAGTTAATATGCAGATGTAAAGTTCTAGGACGATTATGCCTTGTTCCGAACACCATGTTACAGAGCTTCTTCTTAATTATTACCAATTTATTAACATGAATCCAGTTTTGGACCAAATTGAAATCCACTTGTAAGGAGTTCTGAATTTGTAATATATCTGAGTTCGAGGTGTAAATAACTGATGCACTGAGCAATTTTTTGCAGATTTTGGATAAACCATTAATGAAAATAGAAAAAAGGTGGGGACCCAAAGTGGATCCTAGGGGGACACCCTTATCAAGCATTAATTATTCTGACTGGAAACCATGGTAAACAACACACTGATGCTTCCCGTGAAGATAAGCATTAAACCAGAGTAGGACATTTTGATACAAACCAATGGAATAAAGCTTATCAAGCAGCAGGTAGTGATCTACCATATCGAAGGCCTTAGAAAGGTCAATAAAGATAGCTACACTGTGTTGGCCTTTGTCAAATGCTGAGAACACATCATTAGCAAACTTTAAAAGAGCTGTGGGTTTTGAAAAATCTGGTCTAAAGCCAGCCCGATTAGAGGATAAGATGTTGTACAATTGTAAGTAATACATGTGGTCCTCCATTTGTCTAAATTTCTCTTCTCTTCTTAATTCTAACAAACCAAACGACTGCTACTACTACTACTACTTCTTTTTGTTTGTACGTATTCAACATAGTGACGAAACACACTCTGTAGAGAAATTTGTCAGATTGGGCTACTGTAGAAACACGGCGACGCCACATGGTGACTTCCATGTAAGAGGACCAGCATTGTATGTACATAGAAATGGCTCATTCTAAGGTTATTAAAACATAACAGTTCATTATACAGTTCTTTATACACCACTGAAAACATAGTTATGTATATTTTATTGTATTTCTGTCAAGCGATCCACCTAAATATTACACACTGGACCTTTAAGGGTAACTTTGCAGAGAGTGACTTTTGTGCAGAAATGCTTGTGGCAGCTCAGAGAGTTGTAGAGCACCTTGGTGGGTGTCTTGAATACAGATGATGGACACACACTCTCACACACACACATATCCACAGGACATTGGAGGATGCAATAGGCTACCAGTGTCTTGTTTTCCAACCAAGTTGCCCATATGCCCAAGCAGATACCATATGGTCTGCACCGCTCACCCTGCTAGCCTTTTTTTTTTAAAAGGACAAGCCAACTCTTTTCAGCCTGGAACTGCTCTATTAGAGTGGACGATGTAAGTTTAACCTTAAAGAAGAATCTAAAATATTTGAGTAGGATCATGAAGTTTTACATTTTGTTCTGAGGTTTTCACAACATATATTATTATATGTGTATATGATATGTGTATATATCTTCTAATGTTGCCTGGTATCGTAATTAAATAGTAAGAAACCTTATTTATATAGAACCTTTTATAACACAGCTTACAAATGTGCTACTGATACTATTCTTGTGATGCCTGAACTTGTATCTTTAGGTTTTTTCTCCGTGGTTGGTTAGTTGGTAGGGTAGTGTGAGGCATGTAACTTGATATTAATTTATTTAGAAGCAGGCAACTCAGCTTCAGTCGATGATAAACCTTGCCAGTGTCACCTCCATTTTTTGTTTTCAAGATAGCCCTCTGTCCTTGTGCCTGTAACAGTGGCATCACTGTCGCTAATGTGACTAGACATTGGGGCAACATCTGCTCCCTTTTCCCACATCTGTGTGGATGCCTTGGCTGTTTACTGCCACTCTGTTTTAAGTGCTGTTTTGTTGTGGTATTGCTGTGGTTGGTGCTGGATAGAGTCCAGTTGCCCGGGGCAGGGCCAGGAGGTTGTTGGCCAGCGTTTTCTTCTTATGTCGTGGTTCTTCGTGACATTCTACCGTCTGCCTGCAGAGATCCTTGGCCTTGATTCTTTTTTATTGCGGCTTGGGGTTGAATGTGCAACATCTCCTGAAGAAACTCATACGTCAGCTCCTTTTTAAGGACTCATGCATCCTGTGTGTGACACCAGTCAAACTTTATTTCTGCACTACAGTTAAAAGAAGGGTGTTCCTGTCGACTGAGTACGGCAGATTTCCTGCAGGATCACTCAAAGCCAGACTCCCATTAGTGAATGAAATATTTTTTGATGGCATATTTGAAGGAAGAATTCCAACAACCTCAAATATAACTGTGCATTTAGCTATTATGTAATATTTATTTTTAAGATATGGACATAGTGACCTTATACTGTATGAACAAGTCCAGAATACGTTATGTATAGTGCCTCATCACGCATATATTAATGATCTACTTTTTTTCCTGCAGTTGCTGTGTGCGGCATTTGTGGACTGCAAAGGATTAGCAAATAAAACAGCATTCCCCTTGACTACGCAGTGGAAAGGTGAGTTCATAACTGTGATATTTCAGGCATTTAGCTGGCACGCTTACAGGTGCAGCAGTGGGATTCCTAAATGGCCAACATTTCAGACAGATCGCATTGTGGACATATTGCTGGGAGTATGACCAAACGAGACATAAGTACTATAAGAGAACAAACAAATGGGGTATTGCGTCTGAGCTACAGTGGGCTGACTACATGACTCTTTCAACCCTGGAATTACTCCCGTGACCGGTGTGCCAAATGAGGAGTAATGTTACCAGTCATTCAGAAATGAAGAAGGTTCATATTAAGTACGAGACAGAGTTCATAAACAGTGGTGTAACTCATACCTGCACCTGATGCCAGCTCACATCACCCCTAGTGTTCACCTTTAAGTGAATACACGCAGTTTGTGCTCTCTAATTTCTTCCTTTGTTGTTTGAAGACTTTGAGGAGTACAATTCATATCTCTGCTCCAGTGTGACTATTTTTAGAATGGCCCAAATATCAAGGGATCCTGGACTCTTCCTCCCTCTCTTTTTGTCTCTCTTTGCCTGTCTCCTCCAGTTACCCCCATTCGATTGAATCTCAAAACCCTTGCTCTGTTGTGTAAGGATGATTAATTATTGGGGATGGAAATGCATTTATGTACAATACATGTACCGTATGTATGTGTGTCCCTTTAATATTCATCTTGTGGGAATGAGTCAACACATCATGAAGGGACAGTTTACTTATCACTGGGAGTGTTACTCGGCCTGTGAAAATGATTGTGTAATATCCGCCGTGGCTCGAGAGGAGCTTTAAAGTCTGAAAACAATAACCCTGATGATGTCATCGTGACATCATCAGGTTTTTCTCAGCTTGAGTTTGAGATTTAACATTTTTAACTGTAAGCCTTTATTACAAACTTTGCATGGAGAGCTTGAAAAACGTGGGTGTTTTTCAGGTGGCGGGGTTACTTTGAAATATTCTTTCAAGTAGCATTATAGGAAGTGTAAGATCTAGTGCTTTAGTCTTGGCGTCGTTTGCATCAGTTTTGACCATTATTTGTAAATTTTGGTCCTATCAAATCTGTCAACTTTATGGAAGTGCTATACTAAATCCTTTGCATAGCTCTTCAGATGTCTTCTTTTTGTTAAACTCTTAAAGTGACATGTAGCAGTTATTTTTCACAGAGAGCCAGGGATAGCTCAGGCACTGGCAGTGTTATTGACAAGAAGAGACATTTAACGTCCTCCTTGCGCTCTTCTTAAATAGTCTCCATTTTCCTGCTGGGTGCTAGGGGGAAGGAACTGTCAGGTAGAGAAGGACGGCCACCTTGAGAAGATTCTGATCACCACAGGTTGCTACATGGAGGCTGTGCCCAGTGGTGCTCAGGTAATGGCACCATGCTGTCTTAGTAAGGACTTTTTTTCATTTCTCCCAGGGCAAGGGTGGAGAAAAAGTATAAAAAAGCCGTAAAATAATGTTGTCAGCTCTGCCTGACTCTGTATCATACTGGCTCCCTCATCCTACCCTCCTGTGCAGCAGACACTGTTAACCACAGACAGCATGTCTGTGGTTTGTATCAGCACCAAACACACACATATTTTGCATTTGGCAATTTAAGCACATATTTGTTTGCTTACATCATCAAACTGCAAAAACATGCATGCAGACATGGCAGCCAAACCTGCTGTTAATTCCTTTAGTTATAATGTTGAATGTTTAGCCAGTTTCCTATCTTCTGCCTGTCCTGATATTTGTGAGTGTTAATGGCAGCAGCTTTCCGGTAGCCTGTGCGGTTAGAAACCCACCCTGTGGTATCTTGCCCTCCTGCTTCCACCTCCCCTCCATTATTGTAATGAATATTTAGTGCAGTGTTAGCAATATAGCCAACACTTATCCAGTCACCGTGTGCTGTGTTGCTACTGGGTAGTAAGAGAGGCATTGGACTGCACTCCAGTTGTATATTTTTAACATACATTTCAGTGCGTTGCTTCTGCTCGTAGTGTTTAAAATTTGTTTGTGTGGCTTTTATTGCACCAGAGCACAAGGTATATGGCATTCATTTGATAAATCAATCGTAAAATAGCTATTGGTGTATAATGTACACATCCCTACGTACATTGTGCTGCCTCTGATGATTTAACCCTCGTACCACCCGGAACTAGGCCAGCAATATTTCATCTGTGTCATGAGCAAACAGTTTGTTTGTGCGTCTGAGCAGTGCACGAATGAAAAAGCAATGGGAACTGCTGGAAGGGTGACCTTTGGTCCTTCAGCTAGGACTTATAATTCAGGATTGGGTGGTGTTGCGTCATGCTGTCACAAAAAGAGCTGCGTTATGTATAAAGCTGAGATCTGCTACGTGGCTGGACTAGTCAGTATCATGATTTGAGTTTACTTTGCCATTCATCTGTTTACTTTTTCCCTGTCTGATGACACACACGAGTTTATAGTATTGTATGCACACACACCGTATGTACTGTATGTGTATGCTCCTCAGATTTTATGCTCAATCAGGAGCAATGAAGAGCATTGCATAAAATGTGTTTAATGTCAGTCTCTCAAAATACTGCACCAGAGAAATTCTCGGCTTATATATTTAATGCCTCTGCTGACCCTCTGGTCAGCAATGTGGAGGTTCTGTTAAAATTTTGATAGCAAACCTGCTGGGCTGATGCACATTAGGTAAGGACCATTAAAACTGCTCCCCACATTGCTTTGGACTCTATTAGTGAAGCATTTATTGAGTTCCAGCCCCCTCAAATGATTAAAGAAATTACACAATTTTCAGTAAAAACTGAGATCGCCCTCTGCTTCATTATAATAATAATAAAAAAAAATCCAATTAAAGATTACCTGCAATTAATATCTCCCACCAGAGGTCGGACAATTTGGGCACCGCTCATACAAAATTGTGATTTAGTTTGTTTTTTAAAGGTATGCTGAATAAGCTATCAGCAGTTCCTGTTTCCTGTGGGTACAACTATCATTAGATTACTGTACTAAACAAAACTTAAAAGAGACGGTATCCTTTGAAAGTGTCAGCCTCACTGAATCTAAAACAAGTGTACTGTATCATGCATGTCTGTTTAGTTATGGCTCTGAGAAGAACGTAACTTGGGGCAAGCAGGCGCAAAGGGTTGTGCCTTATTTCCTCTTAGGGCTGTGTGTACTACGATAACTAACTTCCTGTTATTTCCAGAACACCGGCATGCCCATGTCCCTTTCACCTCAGCAACATGTCTCACATCTCTCTCTCTCTTCACACCATGAATGCCTTAATTGGGCCCCTGTTCAAAAGTTCCTTCTAACACCTATCCTTTTCTCATTCTCATCCTCATAAATCATTTCCCTCTAATGTTGCTTTTGGAAAGCTGCTGATTTGGTCTCCACATGACTGTGGTCTAATGTGAAAATCAACATCAGCACTCTAAAATTTTCTTAAAATAAATATTGAACTGGGTTTTAATAGAATTCTATTACTGCACTTTGGCTTCTCTTTCTTCAAATGCTCCAGCCCCATATGTTCTGTATGATCCAGTAGCCAGAGTGCTTCGCAACCCTGCATCACACTGATTAGCGTGTATTTATGTATTTATGTGAAGAATTCATCTGGAAGAGTACCTGGGTTCTTTCCCACTCGGCAGCCACACTGTTGATCTGTTTCTCACTCTCTCTCACATTTCTTTTTTACCCTTTGCTGTCATACAAAAGTACATTGTACTGTACATGGACACTGGCTTCCAGCCATCTGACTCCATCCAGGAGTTGATGGATCCAGTATCAAAGCACACCACATTTGTTTTAGAGCCTGGAAGTGGAAGCGGTGACCAGATGCAGAAACAATGTAGTCATTGAGGCGACGCTGTAACAGAGGCTGCTATCACTGAGAGTGTAGATTCGACCCAGCACAGTCAGTCTGCTTACTGTCTCGGTGACATCTGTTTTTCGCTGTACAAACTACAGATGGCACTTGGTGCATAAGGAACAGTGATTAACTTCATATTGTTACAATGGCAGGGTTGTGTTTACGTATCTTTGCTGTAACATCAGTTCTGTGTACTTCTTGGATAAACAATAACCCTAGGTATTATTATTTGATGCTGACATGTTGTGTACATAGTCAGTATGTTGTTTAGTGTGATTATACATTGGTGGCGTTTTGATTATGTGACTAGCAGTGTCCAATAGAGCCTGACTGATACTGGCCCATAACAATGCAAATATTTTCAATATAAAGTGGTCAATGTACATTTTTTAAAGTGAACACAGAACACAACCAAATGTTTTACTAGGATCCCTTAAGTTTTATTATTAAAGAATTGACTGTTCGCTAAAACCTTCCCTCAAATGTAATATTTAAGAAACACATAATAGATCTTTAGAAATGACTACGGAGGAATCTGTAGAACTTGGGTATGAAGTACCTGTAAAACATCAGTGCAAGCATTCGCCTTGATTGTGTTTCAGTCACAGACTGATTATACGTTGTTGTTTTAAACTGCGTCAGCCAGAGACAGTGTTTTTAGCCGACTCACAACCTAGCTACACCTGATAAAATCTGCCTGCGACAGTCGTTATTTCACCTGGCAAAATCGTCCGTCATCTGCTGGAAATGAGAATTTGCAGTATTCCATTTAACTTTAAGCAATAATTTAAGCTTCAACTTTATAGTTCTGAACCAGGACCTTCAGTATTTAGATATGTATCAATATTTAGCATATGAAGTGTGCCGAATTTAGTATGATATAGTACTATACTGAGTTAGACAGTATTAAACGTCTGGGATCCGAGGCCAAAACAACTTGATTGGGACATTCTTAACACGTAGTATTCTGTTCTTTATCTGGTGTAGACCTGAGCTGCTCTCTATTACAGTTATAAACATTCATATACACATATTATCACAATTAAACTTTTAAAGGAATGTGTTGTTACCAACTAACATCTGCTTGGCAAGGTAATTTCAAGTGACCTGATCTGCTCTGACACCCAATTCACACATTAATTACACAGACGCGCACAGATAAAACAGGAGAGTACTACTTATGGAAGTACCCCTCATAAATACAAATCCATCAAGCGTGTCTACATTAGTTATCTGTTGTTACAAGCATTATTGTCAGGAGACAAATTCAAGTCTAGACAGAAGACTCCTCAGTCAGCCTCACACAGAACACAGAGCTGCACACGCACAACCTTTCAAACTAGTGCACAGACCATATAACAGAGTGAGAAATATCTTATTGTCTCATTACAGATTAAACAGACCATTTCTGTCATTCTCATTACTGTCAGATTGGCAACAATTCTAGTTTAGATTTATGTGTAAAAAACTGAATTAAATGCATTTAGTATTTGCCCTAGAAACCCAAGAAGAAACATGAGAAAGAAACTATGATTGATTGTGTTTTTTTCTTTTATATCAACGCTTGCATTCATAGAAATATGTTGCTAATTATCATTGTTTGTCTCTCCAGCTGGACAAGCAGCATTGATAAGAATAAAAATATATTGGAAAACGTCCCGCCCAGCCAAACATTGGTAGACAACTACACAGCTTTCACTATAGTCTCTGTGCTACTGTAGGTAGGATTCAAGGATTCGAGGTAATTTTATTATCGTTACAATCGCATGTTGGGTTTGAATCTAACAATGTAAACATTGTTATATTAATAAAAGCAATTTAGCAGCCTCAATGGCCTGCAGACATAAGAGATAGCTTTATTTACACACATGCTTGTACTTTGCCCACCTAATCAGCTATCATACCGAGTCAAATCAGATTGTTTTGGTCTAAACCAATTTTCCTTACAACCTCACCACTGTCGCCACCATTACTAGAACCCCCTTAAAGCCTGTGATTTGATCTTCCTCACCTTGATCAGATTACACACTGGAATTAGTATAATTACAGCTGTCGCTGATTAATGGGCAAGCTATAATTAGCACTCTGCATATAGGGAGACTGTAAGTGTGTGATTGTGTGTTTGATGAAGAAAGAATTGTTGTGCAGATGTTTGTGTGTGTGTGTGTGTGTGTGTGTGTGCGTGTGCGTGTGTACAACTTTCTACATGTGCATTCTCATGTTCATGCGTATGTGTAAAAAGTGAAGCCACTACAGAAGTGCCTTAAACCTGCATTACTTCTAATGACCAGCAGGGGGTGACTCCACTGGTTGCAAAAGGAAGTTCGATTGCATTGGATGTAATGGCAAAATGATACTACTTCTGACTTGATTTATTACATTAGTAAACACTATCCTTGTCAGTAGGGACGCACCAAAATGAAAATAAACTCATTGTCACTAAAATGCTCAGAGAATCAGTGTGTGAACATCAGAAGGGGGTGTAAGTCACACAGACGTCTTGACCTACGCTTTCACTAATGTGCGATTATTTAATTGTTAATCGTATTAACCTTTCAGGCCTGCCTGCTGAATCAATCATTATCCGTTAGAGTCAGCTGTGAACATGGAGGTCTCTGGCAAATCGCTACATGTTATACCTCAATTTTTATCTTATATAGACAATGGTTTATTTATTGAGCACATTGAAAATACAGAAGCAAATAGAAAGATGTTTAAAAGTAAGGTGGAAAATGGTGAGTGCCGGTGAGATTCAGTCAAAAGTAGAGAAGAATAGAATATTTTCAACCTTGTTTTAAAGTTAGTCGAACTCTGGGAAATCTTTTCTTAGGCTATTTGGTGCATAGCAACTAAATGCTGCTTCTCAATTTAATTTTGGACTCTGGGAAAAGTTAGCAGAAAGCTACCAGATGACCCGAAGGGCCAGTGGGGTTCATATGGTAAATACGCAGTGAGAGATGTAGTAGACAATTACAGATTTTCCACCACGCCACTGTTATTTTCATATTTCACTGTTTTGCCAAATGTCTGTGTTATTTATTGGATGGATTAGGCCTTGTCACTTGAGTTTGACAACATGTTCATCCTTGTAGCAGTTTGTGGATGATTGATTCTGAGATGGGAATAAGTATATATTACATATATATGTTATTTATTATTTTATATTGCTGCATGCCACCGTCTTCATGCAAATCTTACACACGGTGTCATCTTCTGGCTGTCACTTGTCATTTGCAACAAAGCTGACATTTCTGCTGAATGTCAGCAGTTACATTCTTTAAGTGACCAACTTGTTGGCATCTTTTTATCCTTCTCCAACCTGAACAGGAGCTTTCATGTGACAACAATGAAAATACCCTGATATACCGGAATAACTCAAATACTGGTATATAAATTCTTTCCTAGGTTTTAGAAAGTATTTTGGAACCACAGATTCTGAATTTCCACTTTACTCTTAAATGAACCCCGTGCCTCACTGAGAGAGCAGTTGATACAAAACCAGATGGATAGTATGGAGCTGCTCTCAGAGTAGCAGAGGAAGGGGAGAAGGTCAGCGATAAGAGATTGAACTGCAGCCGGATTTTAAATATTAATTGAGATGCAGTGTAGATCGGATATTGTGCATGCATGAGCTATTTGTGGGCACTCCAGGTTCAACAAGCTTAGCAACCCCTTCTGCCTCACAGCAAACTTCTCAATCAGTGAGAAAGGGTTCCCGAGCAAAATGGAAGAGCAGGCAAATGGACAGGATGGCTGAAATAGATTACGCAGATACAGCTACCCCGGTGGCAGGGCTGACCTTATCTAAACTTCACAGTCACGGGCCCATTAAGGGCTGTGACGTATCATAGATGGACCTATTCCTCTGTGCCAAATGTAACACAATCTACAGTAAATACCTTTTATATATATATCATATAGCCTTTATTATAGCTTAATGTTTGAAATTTAAGATTAGAAATACTGTGTTTTACCAATACTGCAATTGCAATTATTTTCTGTAAATTCAACTTTGACTCGCTACAGCTTTTTTCAAGACGCTGTCCAAGTTAAAATTGCACTTTTCAAATCATGCTTTTAACATAAAATGATTAAAAAAGCATCTGTTTTTAAAAAGCTTGCAGTATACGAAGCTGTACTTACATCACATTAATTACAGCATTATATGAGCTATGGAATTTGCATTCAAGCTAACTTAAATTATTAATCGGTTAAGTTACATACACTTAAAGGTTCAATCAAACTATTTACAAAACGTAAGCCTCATGCTCTTCTGGAGAATGTCATATGTTCACATGCTTACAGTACAAATGCATTAGTCTTCATGGAATCAGCTCCAGCCAATGTTGCCATTAGCAGGGAAAACACCAGCCTAACACTATGGCAGATTGTTCTCCATAGGTGATATTAAAACAGGCAGCGCCTCAAACCACATGATTCACTGTCCCCATTGTCATTCTCTCACACAGGCACACACTATCTACTGCAATGCTGCTGGGGTTGGTTGGAAAACAGATTCTCCAGTGCCCTTTATTTGCATTGCCTAGATTTGTCTGGTTTTTCTTTTCATAGTTGAGATGGCTTAATATTTTAGTAGTTGTGAGCTAGTTATTTTTATTGCCAAAAACCCTATGTGTGCCACTTATGAAATAGTCTTTATTTCTATTTAATTTCTGTTTAATTTATTTAGAAGAAAGGAAGCAAATAAACAAGGATCAATGGGACTACTGTATAGAAGTGAATTTGCTTCATCTAAGTGAGAGTAAATGAGTTTTTCCTTTAGTCGTGTCGGCTGAAGATAAAGAATCATGGCCTAAAGTTTTAAAAGAGATATAGTGTGAAAAAGTAAATTCACCTTTAGGCTTGCATATGTAATGTACTGGATATGGTGTCATTTTAAAAGTGTAACTTTAAAAACTGAAACAGTATAATCAGTCTGTGACTGAAACACATTAAAGGTGAATGCTTGGCTAAAAGACAAGCACAGATGTTTTATAGGTACTTCATACCCAAGTTCTACATATTCACCTGTAGTAATTTCTAAAGATCAATTTGTGATTTCAGTAGACTGTGTAGGGAGTGTTACGAGTGTATGCTTGTGTGTGTTTTATTGGATCCATTGAGTGAATAACATTTTTGATCTGTAGTGATGTTGTTTTCCCCCTGCAGCAGGGGGCCCTTTCAACAAGACTGTGTCATGACATGAGTTTGCTGTCACATTATTCTGAAATGATCTCCATTATATAAGACTGAAGTCAGTGGAATATCTATGCCAAATAAAAATACTGCTACAAACAAACACGCATATTTCCAAATGCTCCAGCTGGTTGGCTGGCTGTGTAGTCAGAGCCATACTGCTTGGACAAGACAGTTACCAACATGTCAGGTTTTTGATAGCAAAGTTCATTAAATTAGGATTGGTGTGGATAGCAGAAAGAGGAGGTGAGCTCGGTGGTGATACGCTCCTCAGTTTTCATTTTGTGCCATTTTTTTAAAAGACTGACTGTGTTGTATTGATGGTAGCATATTTGTTCTTTGATTGTTGTTACAACGATAAGCTAACTTGAATTAAAGCATCTTATGTACAAACGAATATAGTGTTCTTCCTTACAATAATCAGTGGGGCTGTGACAACAAAAAACATGTAGTTAGGCGTCAACACTTCACTGCACACACAACACGGCAGCTCTTTGACAGCGTGACCATGTTGGTGTTAAGCCTCATGCTGTTCACCCATTCTGCCATAGCAAGGTTTATTCAAGCCTGTGAAGTTCGCTGATAAAATTAGCACAGCAAATTAGCACTGATGAGTCACTCATTATCAGCTTTGTATATGTTGGCAGGAGACGGGTTGTTGTGGGCTGCTTTGCTTTCAGGTCTTCTATTTACTGGAAAGCAAATGCTGTAAACAAAGAAAATATATGTGTGAACTTTAAGTTTGTTTTCATGATGAACGGAGTCATGATTATTATTTTTTTTTATAGCTTTCAACATCAAGTTTGCTGCATTTGTTAAACAACAATCAACATCAGGATACTCATAAAAAACTTTTTTCAGCTACTGCTAAAAGTTTTTATTTTGGTAAAGTCAATTTCAATTTCCAGTTTATATAAGATGTTAATACAGCTGCAAAGCATTTTTACCGTTGTAGTTTCCCATAGTGTTTTGTATTGTGTCCATGGAGTGTCTTTCTGGAATTGCTGTTGCATGAAGGTTAGGACAGGATTTTAAACAACAGTTGCACTTAAAGCCCAACCGATGTGGGATTTTCAGGGCCAATGCCGATATTAAAGTGAAAAAGAGATTTTGAAATTTATTTGGATAGTAGACCCCTTTCCTGTCCAAACTACACTTAGAACAGGCCGATGCTGAAAGCTGTTCTGTATGTGGGCTATAATACCTTTTCCTAAATGGATTATGTTAATAAAATAGATTAAAGTATCAACAACTTAACATGTAAACAATTGGACGGCAATAAATATTTGCTGCAGGAACATGCAACTGTAAATAGATGACTGAAAGATAGGGCTGTAATGATTCAGCATGTGGATCAAAACCGAAACTAACGTTAGTCAGTGAAATCAGCGGTGGTGCGTTCACAGTCGCTCTGTAATGTAAATTTTCCACCGTGCCCGCTAAACATAATACCAGATAACATCTCTCTCTGTGTTTCTCTGCAAAATGCTAAAGTGGGTTCCTAAATATGCTATATGCCAAATATACTTTGGCAGGTTCAAATATACCTGGCCAGTATATGTCAAAAACACACCTGCTGTTGAATGCACCTAATGTTACATGACTGTCTACAACGAGGTCTTGCAACTTTGAGATTTCATTTAACGTTATAACTATAACCAGAGCCATTACGGCTCTGACTGCAACTTCACACAAAGAGGAGCCGCGTCAGATTCTTGTTCAGTTCACGTTTATTTACATGTCCACTCATTTCAGACACGCCGACTAACTGCAGACAGGCGGCTCGCAGATAAATTTCGAATACGTTAAACTCTAGTTTAACAGCTCATTACGATCTTACTGCTCCTCCACTGATAAACATGACATTAGCTTTGTGGCTAATTTAGCAACAGGCAGCGTAAGCTGCTGTAACGTTACGTGATTTTAGAGAATATTTAGAAGTGATGAACTAAAGACAAATGAGAACCATTCGCTAGAACTGCCACACTGTTTCAGAAATAAATCTACAATCACGTATGACAATAACTACCGTAACATTAAACACACTGCGGTGAGCCGGAGGAAGCCGGGAGAGGGTGAAAAACGAGAGGGTTAGCAAGTCATGAATGTTTTCAGGAGAGGAGAAGTGATTGGGTCTGTTTTTATTATAATTATTTAAGTTGTGTAATTTATGTGACAAAGGACCGACTCACTGCTAACACAGCCCTCTGCCTGTTTCTGCATGCTGTGCTAGGCTCTCGTCAGCTGATTGTTTTCTTCTGTGGATTTTGTGGTGAGGCAGTGTTGTTAACAGTGGAGCTGCAGCGCGCCCTCTGGTGGGCAAACTATGCAGCACTCATGACATGAGTGAAGGATCTGTCTATGTTTCTTTATCAGTAGTTATATCTGCTGTTATAAACGCAGATGCACTGAAATTGTGCTACTCAAAGCAACTTTTCTAACATTGAAACCGCCTCCTGCAGTTTATTTGTTCTTGTCGCTCCGCACTTGCAGTGCTGCACGTTTGGAAGATGTTGAGTTTTTTTTTAAAAGAGTGCCCTGAGGCAGATTTGACAAGCCCTTTTACCCAGAACTCCATGGGTTACAAAAAACAAAGGATCATGAGGACTCAGGCTTTATGCTGTTCCAAAAATGCCTTGACCAGCCCAGACATTGACATTGCAGACTGGCTGAAGACGCCTTTATGAAAACATTACCACCTTTTTCAGATTTCAAACTCTGGACAATGGAGCAGGTTGACCCTCAGAGAAAACACTGAAAGTATAGAACCAGTATAGTACAGTATAAAACCTTAAATGGCAGTAACGTGATATTTCATGGTATTTCAAAGTGTAAAATAAATATTTTATGCTTTAATATCTCATTAATAACAACACTTTCGCTAATGTTAGGTTGGAGACCTAGTTTATCTGTTGAGCCACAGAAAAGCAGTTCGGACCACCGTGGTTAACTACATTTTTTAAAACCTTTCAGTAAAGTCTAAAAATAAACAAATATACAGATTTTACATGTCTCGGTCTATTGAAAAACTTGTTATTGTCTGAACTCTCTTTTCTGCGAGATAATATTGAGCAAACTGGCCTACTTTGCTTTGCCACTATAGCTTTTTTGCTCACTTTAAAACATGTGTTTTGGACTATAAGTCGTGATGTAGTTGAACGCCAAGCCATTTGTGACTGCTCAGTCAAAATATGAAAAATTGATGTGGTAGAATGACAAATGGCCTCTTCTTGAATGTTGCATGGAGGAAATGACAGAAATTTGCTGGCATGTTTTAGTGCACTTCTAAGCAGTCAGATGACATTATGTACCGTTGGCTGATTGTTGACGTAAACATGATCATAATGCATATACAACGGCAGAGTTGATCTTCTGCCTTTTGGCTTTGCAAACCCCTCACTGGGACAGTTTTTGTGGACTAACTGTGTTCCTCCTTTCTTTCAGTGGAGGGAGTCACTTCTCTTCTTCTTCCAAACATTGTGGATATGACTGCATCCTTTCTCTTGTTCTCTCCCTCCTGCCCCCATTTGCGTATCTCCCCCGGGCCAGCGCTGGTGTGTTTTTTTTGTCTGTGCGTTACTCTGTGTTATTTAGAGTGAACATCATTACCTTAGTGTCTCTTTGGGTGAAAGAGGAATGAACTGAGAGGGGTTGAAAGCCATTATCACTAAGGTTAGACCTATGCTACAAATGGGTGCCATCAAAGGGCCCGGGTGGGCAGGAACAAGAACCATAACAACAACAAACAGCCTTGGCAGCCCATGATCTCATTGTCTGTCCACGTCAAAAATGTTGCAGCCAACAGTCTGTTGGCATCTGCTTGCCCACCTTTTAAATGTTAGTTTCTCCCATTATGTCATTTCAGTTTAACTCTGCTACGCACTCCTCTCTCTCACCCTATTGTAATTACGAGGGCCATTTGTCTGTGGTGATATCAAGAGTGTATCATGGCCACTCTTCTAGCCTGAGGACATGTATGCTAACAAATCATATGTTGTTCAGCCGGTCAGCATTTTATCTACACTTTGCTTTTGTTTTTCTCTTTCCCTCTGTGTCTCTTTTTCTGTTGTGTCATAATTGCAGCATGAGTGTGACCCATTCCCATGTTAGGAAACTGGTTATATAAACATGTGCCGTGGGCATTTTACCACAGAAGTGCCAGCCTGTGACTAGCCGCACACAGTGTACAGTGTGAACATGCAGGGCAACCACTGCGTCAGTTTTCATTTAGGGATTTAGAGTAGAAGTTAATGAATGAATGCGCACAAAACACACACACAAAAAAGATTATTCTAAGAGTGAATATTGCCTTACACAGATCTTCTACAGCCTCTCTAAGCAACTTATTTGAAATATAAAGCCCTATGAGTGCTTTGCGAGTGAATCCGTATCTGGAACAAAGCTTTCTTTTTTGCCTCAGTAAAGGTGAATCTTAAAGGTGAAAAAAAAATTTGATCCAGAAGGTCAAGGCAAGCAAAAAAGAAGTGCGCGTGTGTCTGTGTGAGTCATGAGAGAACAAAACATTGTGTCATTGAATTCCACTCAAGTTCAATGACAGCAAATTTACCCATAATGCTTTGTAACACATCAGAGAGCTTCTCTCAGGGCTCAAAATTACCTCTCACATCTGCTGCTGCTCTGTGCCAGTAATATCCCGACACACACACACACACACACGAGCACCAAAAGCCAAGAGATGGCCTGTTTGAATTGATTAGACTGTCATAAGTGAAGTGATGATGTGCTTAAACATTGATGATGGAGTCCGTTTCTGCGACTGATTGTTATGTCAATCTGGCCTGCATACAAATTGGGCTAAAATTGCTACGTAATTCATTGGAATCAGTATGCTGTCATGTGCACTGTGAAAGGTAGCAAAAGCACAATGAATACAAAGATGAAGAGAGACAACGTTTGATAAACATACAGTGTCATTTTGTTGTATACTAACTGAAATATTGAAATATCAATTACCAGAAGTCATGTAACATGGTATGAAATGCCAGGCCAGATTTGTTTGTACTGAAGCAGAGAAGAGCGGAGAAGGCAAAGGGTTGAGTATAGGTGAGTCCAGAAACTGACTTGGTGCTGTTCAGGAGACAGTTTGCATTTCACTTCTGAAGCTCTAATATGTTGTTTCCTGTCGGTGGCGAAGCGTACATGCCTGACAAAAGAATTTGGAGAAAATGGGGCTAATCTCCAGAGACACTGTTAAGAAGGGCAAACTTCTCCATTACAGCTGTAATGTAGCTTTTAAGCAATTTGCAGGTTTCAAAATATTCATTCAATGTTTGTAATGAGCAGGCTCCACTAGAGAAGATGATGGATCGGGTTCCAGCGTGGATTTGTTGAAGGGATTTCAAGAAACACATCAGTAGAAATAGAAACATTATGGCAGTTCATATTGCTGCCAAAGCAGTCAAGCCTTTTGCTCATAACAGTGGTCATTTTGTGAATAAAAATATCTTCTAAGTCTCTCCAGTGACCCAACACAGGAACACACACACGTAGCTTTTGCTGCAACATTGAATAAATAGAATACCGCGTAAAATAAATTGGCAATATTTCCCTAAATAATACAAAACTGAGAATACTGTATTTTTACCAAAAACAGGCAAAACACACACATAGTAAAAACATTTAAAACAACCGCAACATGCCTTTCCACAATGTCCCCAGTGTCCTACAATGAACAGTTTTACTGTCAGGGCTTCAGACATCTCACCTGAATAAGACCTTGCTAGTCAGAAGAAATAATCACAATTCTATGAAACATTTACCTTGAGGGGAAAATATGTAGGCACCAAACAGCAAAGTGAACTGCTTCATCTAGTAACTAAACGTCTCCCTGTGTAGTGCTGTACCAAACACAGCATCCATATTAAATTTACTCTGCGGAGTTTCTGATCATTAGTAGCGCTATGGAGCAATATTTTTACTGGGGAGGGAGTAGGTCTATGATTGTATCGTGCATGAGGATGCACATGCCGGCAGGTGACGTGATACGCACTCAGCATAGTAATGCACCAACAAAAGGCAGGGAAGAAGTCAAGCAAACATAGATGGTAACAAGGAATTTTCTAAAACTTGGCCTTGCAAAAGGAAATCCATTGTTTGTTAGACTTTACAGCGCTCCCCAGTTTGTGACCAATCAAGTTGCAGAATGTTTTTGTTGTCACTTTTTTAACATGGTGGTGGGTTCTTTGAAATTTCAGGTTACAGAATTGTCTAAAAACATACAGTTTTTTGTTATATCCATTGACACATTGTTTGGTCATTGCACCTAACAGTAGTAGATGCTGTAGGTGTTCTAATTATCTAATTTTACCTATTGAACCACTGCTTTTAAGTCCCACTCTTTCATAGTAAACAAACAGAAGCAAACGGTTCACAATAATAATAAGAATGCAGTGAATTGCTTTTCAATTTGTATACCTTTCTCTCACTCCATCAACAAAGCCCTCATTTTTCCATTTACTTTAACTCCTATAGTGCCGTTTCCTCCCTCTCTTTCTGATTTCTCATTGTCTGCACTGTTTATCGGCCCCCTCATTCTCTCTGTTGCTGTTTCTGGTTTTCCTTGAATGAGCCAATGGGCAAATGGCATTGAAATCCTCCTTAGTCAGCATGTTTGTATCAAATTGAATGTCCACCGCATAGCTTTCCACCAAAGCAGATGAAAAGAAACCTTACAGTTATGCATTAAAGAGTAATGCAGTTTCCTTGAGCACTTTTTAAGTGTAGCATACTTAATAAAACAGTGAAGTATAACAGGCAAAAAAATAAAAAAAAAATAAGGGGATATCACATCACCTGCAAAATCAATAGGGATGACATTAATAAATGAAACGAAAGAGTAATAACACTTTTGTCTGTCACCAGTGTTTTTAAAGTGGCCATTAGGGATGTAGTGCTGGCAGAAATCTGTTTGGTCCTTCCATCAGAGGCATGTTACCAAACTAAAATAGCAGCCTTTATGTAACTGCGGCCTTTGCCTGGTGGAAAGAGATGTCAAATGTAGTTCTGCAGCGTAATGGCTTCAAATCGTTTCTGGAATACAACAGCTAAACAAACAGAGAACAGGAATTGGGAGCAAAGAAGCCATTTTGGTAATTCTTGGCAATTCTTCAGTATGGAGGTACATTTCTCTCACTTCATTTGTCAGGGATTACCTGATGAAGGCCATACTTGTTATAAAAGATTATGCAACAATAAGTGCTTGAATACATTTTCCATTTTTGTACTTTAGCAGGCTGGTTATACAGAGCAGTCACGACTTTTTTCAGTCAATCATTCCACTCTCACCTGGAAATGCTGCACTTGTCCTTTTAATTGATTTTACACACAAGCTAAGACTTGTCATATTACAAGGTGAAGCCCTTGGCAGAGGCCATAAAATGTCTTAAGACTATTTATTTTGTTCTGAAATTCAATAGAACACTTGTTTGTATGGACACGCAAGTCAACTAAACAGAGAACAGGAATTGGGAGCAAAGAAGCCATTTTGGCCAGCAATGGTATTGTTTATTTAGAAAATGATTATCCACTGAGTAAGAGGTGAAGAGAGACCAAGTTTGACATGGTGACGTGGGGTCAGATTGTTTTTCATTCCAATAACTTGTTCTTAGTTTGAGTTTAATTTGGGTAATTACATGAAACAGTGGCACATTACCAACCTACACCACAACCCCCTCCCCCCCGAATGTTCTGACAGTGATTCATTAGCTCATCGTGTGTTTTGTTAGTGATTCTGCAGAACTCCTTGTCTGAAGTAAATTTTCCCTCTAAAAGAAGCCTCTTGTGTTTTTGAAAACTGCAGTTTTCAACGTTTTTTGGGGATTGCAGAGGCTACAAGCAATCACACACACAGCTAAATAAAGACATAAATAAAAATCAACAGACATGTAGACGGATCGCGAGCAGCCAGTTAGCAAGTCAGACCAGCTTTGCTCACTGGTCCATAGTAGAGCAGGCCTAAGGCAGCTATGGCCAGATGGTAATTCCAGAAAGATGTTCTACCAGCCCATCTTATTGATATTCACTCACAGCTCATATTTGTTTTAACAGGGCTGCATGACATGCATTTATTAATTAAGGACTTTACTTAGTATACAATTACACAGTCACACCTGAGAGCTGCTTGGTGCAACCAAAGTCTTCTGCTGTCGGCCACAGGACTGCAAAGCATTCAATAATTTAAGGCTTAAACACATAGCACTAAAAGGAAACAACCATGTTTGCGTTGGTGCGTTTCAACCGAAGAAGACTTTAAGAAAGAGGGACTAAGAAAGAGGGGAAAATGAAGGAGTAGGGGGAAGGGAGGCCTGGCAGAGGGATGGAGGCCTGAGCGCCACAGGCGCATCTGCCCACGCCTCACTTCCCCCTCTGTGGTTTTCTAGACTGGCACATTGACACAAACAACAACGCGTCAGGAGGCTGTCACTTCTTTCTGCTGCTTTCCCAAGACCATTATTTCACATTGTTGATTGCTTCCTATGCAAAAGGATATACTTCACCATGAGTTCCTCAAATTTTTGTTTTTGCTATTTCTGCTCCACATTATCTCCGTGGAACTATCCCAGTTCCCAAATGAGTGATGTTGGGCAGACTTACTGGAAAGTTGGGGGTTAAATAGGCCTTACTGAGTGACATCTCAGTGGTTGTAATCCTGGCAGGGAGACCGAGTTGTTGTTAAATTGACCACCCTACTAAAACTGTCTGGTAGCTTTGGGGGGGTCACTCATGAAACTCATGAGTCCCTTTCCAGATACAGAACCTGTAAAAAGAATCAATCCTTACACTGGACTTAAGCTCTCAATTCTTCAGTATGGAGGTACATTTCTCTCACTTCATTTGTCAGGGATTACCTGATGAAGGCCATACTTGTTATAAAAGATTATGCAACAATAAGTGCTTGAATACATTTTCCATTTTTGTACTTTAGCAGGCTGGTTGTACAGAGCAGTCACGACTTTTTCCAGTCAATCATTCCACTCTCACCTGGAAATGCTGCACTTCTCCTTTTAATTGATTTTACAAACAAGCTAAGACTTGTCATATTACAAGGTGAAGCCCTTGGAAGAGGCCATAAAATGTCTTAAGACTATTTATTGGGTTCTGAAATTCAACTTGTTTGTATGGACACGCATGGATTTGCTGGTCCTCCGGGATTTGCTGGTCCTCCGGGAACAGGCCTTAATAACAAAGGTTTCCCACAAATGGTTCTCATTTTACCAGGTGTAAGCTTTAGCCTACTTCGCCGATACCCTGACGCTATGCTGTATTATCTCATACACTCACAATGGATGACACGCACACAGAAATGTGAACACAACATGTCGTGGCCTACTTATGGAGTACCTCTGTTGTACGACAGAAAGGCTGAAAGAAAAGGAGGTTGGCGAAGCTCTGCAGGCTGGATATAGTCTCCATTTTGGAAGTGGCCAATTAACTCCACATTCCTATTCAATGAGAATGAAGCCAGTGTTAGAGGAACATGTCCCTGTATGCAAACATACATAAACACACAAACACGCAGTTACACATTCCCCTATAATTACAGTCAGACTAATTCTCAAGCATTTTGCTTTTACTCAGACACGCACACAAAGTCCTCCCTGTCCCTCCTCGGCTTCAAGATAACATAATGAGGGCTCAGGTGGTAGCGTTGATGCTTGCTCTGGGCGGTGGCAATGCAGATGTTACCTGGTGGCTCTTTCCTCTGTGTGTGTATGTGTGTGTGTGGGTGTGTGCGTGTGTGTTTGCGGACCAGCTGCGATGGCCAGCTGCCCACTTTACGAAGGTCTCGGCAACTCCCCAGATGGTTGACCCATATAGACAGCAAGAGTGGAGAGGAGCACACACACTCTCTCTCTTTGATACACACTGAGGTACACCTGCGTGGGCACACTTCACAGAGATACTTGTGTAGTCCCATCAGAGCAGGTGAAGGAGGAAAGTAAGAGTTTTTATGACTTATTTTTGGGGTGACCTCAAACTTTCCTGATGCGGCAAAGTTTCATCAGAGTGTGGTTTTATTATTTATAATATTATATTATTACTTTAAAGCTTGCTACAGTTATACAGAATATATGCAGTTAGGGTTTGGGCATCAAGATGGTTGAAACCGTTACCAAATTTCCAAGAACCATGGATTCATTAAGACATGTGCATTTCTGTTCTGCTTATGAGTTTGCATTGCTGATTGAACTGGAGTGAGCATTTCACAGTCCATAAAAGTTGCACTTCTACTTCTACTACTACTATTTGCCGGGACCTGCTACGGGTCATTTGTTACACAGTGCGTCAACAAAGAATGAAGAAGAGAGTACTTCTGTGTGCATTCCCGGACCGTGGCGGACCGCAGCAAAGGCTCCACAGTTTGGCTTAGCTTCACAAAAAAAAAAAAAGAGAACGACACAACAAAATGCAACACCTGCAGTAAGGATATTTGGTGCGAGGGAGGAAGCATCTCCAATATGACGAAACATTTACTTCCACATGGCATGAATGATGCCCCAAATACAGCTAACTCAGTAGCAACCTCTCACACTCAGTTACAGATGAGCACTCACCTTTTATACTGAAGGGAAACCATTGGTATCTACAAATTAGTCCAATATATATTCCTCTTGGGTCGTACTCACACTAGGCCCGTTTGCCTTGTACCGTGCCCGAGCACGATTGTCCCCCCTCCCCACTCCCCCGTTGGCCTGCGCTCACACTGCACCTAAACGATCCAAGCCGGAGCACGTTTACGTCATCACACCAGTGTTTCCGCCACATTGATTTTTGATATTTTTTTTACTGGGCCTATTTACAATCGTATTTGATTGCAGAACACATATTCGCTCAGCGCCTCGATCGCTCCCTCTCTCTCTCATGAACACAGCTGCACATAATATAAAGCTGTCAATGTGCAGCTCTACCTTAAAAAAAAGTTATTAGCAAGCATTTAAAGAGCCTAACTAATAAGAATAGCTTTGTTAACGCACAGCTGGGTTGTCGAGGTTAGTACGAGCGATCGCACTGGCATTGGGGGTTAAACGTGCTCGGGCACGGTACAGATGGCATAGTGTGAGTACGCCCTTAGATAGAAGTCCCCAGAGAAACTCCTTTCACTTTAGCCATGAAGGGGAAAGTGGATGAATGTCTCAGAGCGTTGACAAGATTTGTGGTGAAGGGGTTGGAATCAGAACTGAGATGTGATGAGTAGAATCGGAATCAGAATAGATAAAATTGAAATGATAACCAACCAGCGTCTTTCTTCGGTTGTTCCAACGATTAGAGAGCGTATGCGGCCACCTAGAGAAAAAGCGCTGCAACCGCCGTCTTTTTTTGAGGGTGAGCCAATGGTTTTGTGCGGCCACTCGGCACTTCTAGTTGAAACTTTGTGCCACTGTCGCTCCTGTTCAGGCAACCAATCATATAGTAGATGGGGCGGGACTTGTCACCCTGTTAACCAAGAAAATGGAGCAGAAGCTTTATGTCCTGGCTGTGGCATTGTAATGTCAGACAGAAAATATAGTGACAGAACAGAAAGGCCCATTTGTGGGAGCAGATCGGCCGGACACTGAACGTCACTAGTGAGTGTTGTGCTTTTCTCTCCCTACGCGTTGTAAGCTTGTTGTTAGCCGTGTAACTCAAGCCCTTAGATGGTAATGGTTTTTGGAAACCAGATTTGGAAAAGGGCTGGGTTCTTGTGGGATGTTGAGCTCTGTGCCAGAAAGGAAATCTAACATTTTGGAGTAGCCGTGATAAAGGCTAACCCCCATTTCACACAATTGGACTTTAATCAGTAGATCTACTGCTGAGAAAGTTTTAATGCAGACGTCTCAGCAATATCACTTTAATAATTAAAAAACATTGTTATCATGTTTAGTCATCCCCAAACTGTAATAGTTGGTCAACATGAGAAATAATTACTCCGGATGGGAAAGTAAACAACACAATTTATGGAGTGAGTGGGAACAAGAGGAAGTAAAATGGGATGAGTTAGAACTCACAAATCATGATGTGAAAATGCTGACATTGCTCAGCCTGCTCTTTCTCCTCTTCCTTGGTGTAGCTATCTGCCTGAGGGACCAATGTTTCCATAGCATTGATTTACTCCATGGAAAATATCTAAGCTATGTCACGTTAGAATATAATGTGATGTAATAGTCCATCGGCATCAATAGCCTACTGTGACTGTATGCCCTTTTTTAATTTACGTTGCCCTCACCAGAGAAACAGCCGCAGTTTGTTCAGGCAGTACAATTTACCTGTGTTCCAGACAGGCACCCACTGGTCGGGCTGCCTAGCTACATCGGTGAAAAATAGCAACAAGCGTGGATGTGATCGGTTCAGCTATACGGGTTGTTTTAAGGTAACATTGCGTTAACTGCTCCTAGCAACCACTACCGCAGCTTCTGTCGAATGAAAATGACCACTGATTGGTTCTGATTGGATCATCGTTCCAAGATGTCAGCAATTACTTTAGCGAGTACACTGTTCATATCGTCATAGCCAATAAAACTGTTGGCCAAAGCGGCAAATATAAAATACAAATTCCTACAAACTGTACTTTTCCTTTAACCATATGGGCGGCAGATCAGAAAAGACTCATAAGTCATTTTAGGAATGGCTCATTTCCTGCATGTCATCCCGTCTTTGCCACATTTTCTGTCCCTCTTTGGCTGTACCATCAAGAAATAAAGGCAAAAATCACCCAAAAATAAAAAAAAAAAAAGGACATTGCCCTTAACCCTTTAGGTAAGAGTAATATTGCTAATTGACTTTGCATACTGAGCGTCAACCAAAGTCTGCTGCAGTCCCAAACGACCTCCCCATGGTTCTCCTATGTACAGTAGTCCAATAACAAATGACACCGCAAAACTGTTTAGGGATTGAAATGTCCTTTAAACCTGTGGATAGCCCTTCCTTTGTGTATTCAGAGGTGTTTTTCAGCAGTCGTGTGTGTGTTTGTGTGTGTATGTGTGTGCAGTCATTATCCTCAATGTCACACCGCACTGCAGTGCAGTAAAAACCTTTTGAGGAAGTGTGTGTTTGTGTGTGTTATATAGTCTATCCAACAGTTTCAGGGCTTCCATAAGTGTGAATTTCACCATCTGATGGTAGATCTGAAATTTAAAGTGAGCTGAATATTGTGTTGAAATTTCTTTTAGCCCCTTTATCTGTATTTCTGTATACACAGTTTATTGTCCTATTAGTCTGTCCCAGCCTTATTTCTTTGTCCATCTCACTCCACCTCAGTACATCTGTCTTCGCCTTGTTAATTAAAAACCCCTTTTCCCTTGATCCTTTTCCCCTTTGCGGCCAGATCCATTTCTTTCCCTGTGACCTCAAGTGTTCCTCTTCTTCTCTGTAACAGAGAACATAGAAGCTTGTGCCATCAACAAGGGCACACAGCAGGGTAGAAAGATAAATTGGCTGAGGAAAGAGGCTCGTTCGTCATAGGAGAAAATGCTGACATCTGTGTCGTAACGGATAATAAAGAGAGGGAGGACTATTAAAGGTGAGGAGAAATGTACCGCGGCTCAGCATGACACGAAGCGGGATGGATATTCTGTTGTAGATTGTGAGCAGCTAATGTGTTTGGGGGAGCGGGGAGGGGGGTGGTTATCTTCACATCAGTTTACTATTTAAACCTCCTCGAGCTTCTTTGAGAGAAAACACTGCTCATTGTCTGTTGCTCTGAATTACACTGTCAGGTAATTTGTGTTGACATCTCCTGGCCCAAGTATGTGTCGCAGTTCACACTGGGTTTTTTTTCCCCCTGAACATGTGAACTGCGAGCAAGTTTGATTTTTCTCACTAAATTGACCAGAATGTTAAAAAAAAAAAATCCCATCCAGAGGCGTGCGGTCCACCTGCAGCTTATTTTGTCAGTGTTGCCATGACAACATGCACATCTATTAGGATTTCCCTGAGATTGTTGTCAAAATGTTGCTTGTAGCAGCTCGGATGAGCCAGAGTTGAAACGCGGAACAGCGTGACAACTGTGAAACAAAATTTAAAATAGCTCAGCTTGATTGGTATTTGAGGGAGCACCTCGTGTTGTTAGTCAGATCTCAAAGGAAACTGGAGCAGCATAGGAGTTGGAGGGGACGTGATGCCTTTTGTTATGTGGTGCTCGGGAGATATGTGTGTAACAACATCCAAGACAGTTGTTATTGGTATGAAATATAGGGGATCACTTCACAAAGACCTGCAGTGGGAACCTACACTGTGTAGCTGCTGCCCTTCCTATGTTACAGCCGGCTTTGCCCTTCAGGTGGGTATCTTACTAGAGGGGCTAACACAGAGGCGGCCATTGTTCTCTTCATGCTTGCGTCAATGGCACATGTGCACAAGCATATATACACACACACACACACACACACACACACCACTGCTGGTCAAGCCCCAGCCAAAAAACCCAAAGCCACAAGCAGTGGAGCGGATCTGTCCCAGGCGGAGCGCTTGAGGCTGGTTAAGGAGGTGGACCACACCCAGCAGTGGGAGCTGATGGTCGGCTTGGGAACTAAAGGGAACTCCCATAGGAAGAATTAAGTCATTCCTATTTACAGACCCTCTTAATGTAGAACAGAAGCAGGGTCCAGTTTAGAGAGGCTAAAATATAGCAGCTGGTAAATGATGTAAAATAATCAGTGAGGTTTCTGAAATCATTTGGATATTTAGGTTTTTGGAATCTGCTAGAAGTCACAAGATTATTTTGGCAGTCTGGTTTGTTTATAGATGATAATTGGATGGCTTTGTGGTACTGTGTGCGTGTGTTTTGCTTTGTGTGTATTCTCTCACATTAGAGTGTGTTTTTGGAGAAGGCAGCCCCCTTCTTGTTTGGCGTCGCTCTTAGTGACACAGTATGCTGTTCGCATCCTCACAATATTTACATTCCTCTGTGGCACCACAGAATACACTGCAGCTTGGTGGTATCTGGCAGATGCCCTATGGAAGGTCTTTGCTTACAGTCTGGCAGAAGAAACTCGCACTTTCAAGTTTTTATTTGTTTTATACTTTGGAGTTTTCCCCCTGTTTTCCTTCTGAATTTTGAAATGGCCATTTCCCATGCAGTGCAGTTTTGTCACTGCTAGCTCTCACTGTTGGTGAGGGTGCGGAGGCCGTGTGGCTCTTCTGATGCATGTGGAGCCACCAGCTGCATTTTCACCTGCCAGTGAGAAGCTTCATCGGATCTACAGTCCCTTTTGCAATGCCCCAAACAACCATAGAGGCCATGATCGCAGTGTCAAGGAGACACTATCCCTCGCTGACTGATGCCACTCACTTATACTACACCTCAGGCGACCAAACTGGTTTTTGCAAAGCACTTGGAGCCCTGCATGATCACAAAGAGGTGTAGAAATATATAGCCACTCCTAATCCCTTGCATTGTAGATTCTACCCATCACCCAAATGCTTACAATGAAATATGAAATATGCACTCTAACATGGGATTATTCAATTCCATCCTTTAAAATGGGGTAGAGGACAGAAGAGGAAGTAGTGCAGGGAAACCGCAGAACCATGTCAGAGCTTTCGAACGTTTTACTAAAATCCCTGCTATGCACATCTTTTGAGTCAAACAGCACAGACTGAAAAAATGCCCACAACAGACAATTAATTTCTTTCCACTCACAGTTTATGACATTGCGCATGTGAGTAGGTTGTTGGCTTCTTATTTAAAAAGTGAAAAATGTCAGTGAACAGTGTGACTTTTTTTTAGAGCGCTGGCAGCCTTTCTAAAACCCTTTTGTCATCTTAGTGTACACCGTCTGGGATGAGAGTGTTTAATGTGGGGTGATGTCTTAGTCAGCACCTTCTGCTCTGGCTTGTGCTTATTCCACTCAAATTTGTCATTATTTTTACACTTCCACAAATTCCCATGTGGGAGCTTGACAGTGCATTCCAGTCCTTTCCCCCCTGCCTGACCTGCCTCTAGGTTGAAGGATAGAGCAGCAATAACACATGTGAGCAGTTACAGCAGTCAGCAGTCTGCTTGAAAATTAGCTCAAAATACTAAAAAAAAAGCCTATGAAAAACATTCACCCCTCTGTGTGCACATGCTGCATAATGTTTAATTATCTTGTAGCAGCGCTGCCCTCTGCTGGAAACGTGTCAGTAGGACAAAAACACTGCCACACATTGACAAGGTCCCATGAAGAGAGAACAGTACATGGTGATCCAGCTTCTCTCTCTCGCCCTTGAATTCTTATACACACACAATCAATCACAGGGCAATCACACGCGTGTAATTAAATGATGGATTAATTATAATTGTGTCCTCGTGTATGTATGTGTGAGAAAAAGAGGTCAGAATGGGGGGGGGGGGGGGGGTAGCATTTAATGCCTTTCAGGACACTGGCTAACCAGTGTGTTTGTGCTTGTCTGTGCTTGTCTCTGTGTGTGTGTGTGTGTGTGTGTGTGTGTGCATCAGTTACCGAACCATTGGCCTAATTTTTGGCTGAAGACCCGGAGTCAATGTTTACAGTCACGCACTCCTCTTATCACATGCAGTTGACTGACTTTGTGCCTCTCTTTCATAATCAACCTCTGAATTTCAGTTTTGGTCAGGCCCGGTGTGAAATGGCTTTTTACTCCTCTGCAGTCTTTTTCCGGCCACTTATGTCACGTTAACTAAGCTCTCTCTATCCACTGTCTGCCCCGTGCTCCAGTCTTCAAAGACCTGAGAGGAGTGCAGTAGCTAATAGACCCTAATATGATCGCCACACACACGTACTAAACTTACTCTCAGCTCCCAAAAGCTCTCAAAGGCTCTCCCCTTCTGTCTCTGCTAATCTCTCAAACACAATCTCTCCCCTCTCTCGCTCCCTCCTGCCAAACCCTGTGCACAAGATGAGGTTCAGTGAGTGCTGCTTTAGGAACGTGACTTCCTCACAAGGCAATGAAACTCCACTCTTGCCTGGACATTTTTCATCTGCCTTCATATTCAGGTATTCAGGCACCGCAGGACTCGCTTTTATCTTACATGTTAGGTTCGTGTTTGGTTCTTCACACAGGCTTGAGGTAACTGCTCTGACGTGCAGCTGAAACACACCGGTACATTTCTGTCTTTAAGAGGGGGAAAACAAATATTTTAAAATATTTAAAAATTTCTTCTGCATCTGAAGGAACACTGAGGTTTGTTTTTTTTTGTTGTCTATTCTTGTTTTTGCTTCCTTCAAGATAGCTTGTTAGATGGATAGCTTTTGGTTTGTAGTACCCAATTTAAATGAGGAATGCTTATAAATACTAATGAGCATATTTTGGTGTTGTTGACACTCATTGTAGAAGAAAGACTGTCAACATTTCAGTTTAATGAGGCTGCAGATTTGATATCTGACCCCGTTTGAAGTGTCTCCCCTTGCTGGTGTTTGGCTGTACTACTTTGTTATTGTTATTATTATTTGTTATTTCTCAGTAGTTGTTGTTGTTTTTTTTCTGTAGTTTAACTGGGGCTGGGTGATCTGGTCAAAAATCTCACCATGATAAAGAAATTTCACATCATTCGATATCAATAATTATCACCATAAATGTCAAGTCATTATTTCTTTTGCTCTTGAGTGAAAGGCTGATTTTTGATCCTGAGTGAAAGTTGAAGAAACCAGATGGTTAATTGTGTTTTTTAACTTTTCTTTATGAACATGACAATGAACTTGTGAGACTGATCATTCAAAACAATTATGCTAAATCTTTTTTCAACAAATATGCATGAGTAAAAATATGTCAAATCAATATAAATATGTTAATAGAAAAATTTATTAAATCAAACAATTATTGAACATTTATTGAACATTTGTTATGTTAATATTGAGGAAAATTAAATTGCGATAATTATCATTATTGTTTTAAGTTAGGAAATCTCCAAAGTCACTACTAGTGAACCATGATTTAATCATAGTTCATAGCATGCCTGGAACTGGCTTATAAATTCAGATAGACGGCTTTAGAAAGGCCTGAAAAAAACTAAAGAACTGTTCCCACTGAGTCTATTTTTAGAGCTTTGTGCTTTTTAGTTGACTGTGAGTACATCTACCGTATGAACCAACAGATGGGCTCACCACAGTAGCCTGGATGGCTTGACTGTGAAGTTGTTTTTGTCAGTGATTGTGTTTCTCCGTCAAACCACTGCAAAGGCCACCAGGAGTTGAGTTGTTATTTGGAGTCTGGAACGCCTTTAAATTCAGGCTGGATAACCGCAGCCTCTTTCCTCTTGTCCATTCAGTATGTGTTGAAAATGCCAAGAGAGAGAGAGAGAGAGAGAGAGAGTAGTGTGTAAAACAACATGTGCCTCTGTGCGGTCTATTCTCCCATGTCTGCAGCTTTTGCACAGTCTCTATAAATTCAAATATGAAGAGAAGTGGACTGCCTAGTCTCCCTTTCAGAAAACAAAGCAAAATAAAATTAAAAAAACATTCGCCCAGACAAGGCATTTGTGGTGAGACTTGGCCGGCCATAGTTGCTGTTGGCTTGTTCGAGAAGCATGAATGAATTTGCGTCTGGAGTATATTTAAGTTCACCACCTTAATTTGCTTTTTAAGAACAGTTTATGTCAAGCAGCAGGAAGGGGGAGCTGTGGAGGAGTTGGGCAACAGTGAAGACTCATCATTGACCTTAAACGACCCCTTCGGTTAAGAGATCTAACTTTGGGTTTATATGGGAACATTTGTCCTTTTATATATAACTCCTCACCTCATCTTACCTGTCCTCACTTCATCCAATGTCATCTCCACTTCTCTGGTCTTGCCTTGCCTCATTCCTTTTCTGACATCTCCCCTCCTATTTGCTTCACTACTCTCCTCCAACTTTAAAGGCTGTATTTCGTCTTTCCCTCATTGTGTCTTATTCTTTTACTATCTTACTATCTTTACTTTTAACTATCACTATCATATCTACCAGAAAGGCTATTGAGCTTGAAGGATTGAAGGTGCCTGTAGATTTACAGTTACCTTTAGTGTAGCATTTTGTGGGCTTCAAGTAATTTTTCCCATGCCACCTCTTGCATTATGGAGGGTTCATGTATCAGAATCTGAATTACGATATTTATAAGGCATGTAAAGAAGTTTGTCTTTGCACACACACACACACAGGTCAGCTGTGTAAAGACAACTGACGGCCTGTTGATGAACGCAAAAGCTGAGCCTTTTAGTACAAAACTTTCAGTGTTGAGTTCTCCAGCAAGTCTGATTTGGCCTGACATGAACAACAACACTCCCTGGTGCAATAAAAGCTCTTTGGTTGCCTTGTTCGTATGTTAAAAATCATTGTCCTGCTACGGCTCATCTTCCTCAAATTGGGGTATTGTGTACAAAAAGAGCCACGAGTCCTTCACTGCTCTTCCAATATGTCGCTGTCCATATACTATACGACTGCTCCCCGGGACTGGAATGTGCAGGATATACAGCACACTCATAGTTATCACTTGTAGACACATCATCACCATTATTGCTCCATGTTGTGTGTACATCCATGTAGACTGCAGTGCCGTTAATCTAACCTTAATGTAAATATTTAACTAGTCTAGAATTCTAAGTGGCCTGGCCTGTAGCCTTAAACACTGTAGTTGTTCAGGTCAGTTATCTGCGAGACATACAAGGTGGTTTTTGCAGTAAATTCAGGGACAGCTTTCTCATTTACATGTTGATGTCTAGAACTTTGTCAGCCTTTTTATTTCCAAGGAACATATTTTTGTAATATATTTATTTATACTTTGGAGAGTCAGACTGGTTGAGATAAACCACCACATCAAATTTCAATTTGCCAAATGCAGTGCTTACAGGGACGCACTGAAGCGCTCAGGTTGCAGTGCAGTGAATTCATTTGAAAAAAAAAAAAAAAAAAATGTTTTCCAGCTCAATGAACAGATCCCGTCACACTCAACCTGTATTCCAGGACTTCAAACAATGGCTGTGACGGCCAGAAACACCAGTTTTAGGAATAATTCAGCCAAGTGCGTGGCTGGGAAAGACCAGCTGTGGAAACCTGGCTGAACATCAGCTACTAATGGAGCATGAGCTGCGTACCTTTACTTGCCCTCTGTATCAACCACTAACTTGGTTGCACCGCGTCCTTAACACACTTTTACTGTCAGTAGTTTGACACACACCCTGCCGTCAGCCCGTCTCTCTGCTGTTTACTTACTGGGAACATCTTGTCTTTCTCTCCATCAGGTTTTCCCGATCACAGACATCACAGCAGAGCCAAAGGTGAGTGGCTTTCTCTACTTTTTCCATTTCTCTTGTCACTTTTATTTTTCTCTTTTTCTTTCTTTCTCTTCGTCTGTAACACAATTTCTTGAAAAGGTTTGTACAGCATTTATCAACAAAACACAGAACTCTTAATAAAGATCAATCAGCCACAGTCAACATCATGTTAATAAACCTGTGGCTTAAAAAGGGGCGCTCGGGAGATCACTGTTGTAATTACAAAGGACTACCACTAGAGGATGGCAGAGTTTTACTTTCTTTCATCCTTAGGCTTGTGGTGAGTTTGTTAGGTGGAGAGGGAATACCAGCACGAGGAGTAAAAGGAGCAAGGAGGAAAACTGATTCCAGGATTGTAAGGATTAAAACTTGATTTCTTTGTAGGTTTGACTGTTATGCGTGTATATATGTGAATGTGTGAGTGTGTGCACATTGGAGTTGTGTGTTTTCACTAGTGAGATGTTTTTGCTTGTTGGAGACGTCAGTTACTTTGAGAGGGGATTTGACAGGTAGAGGTAGAGTTTGACTCTGCTCCCCGTGTTAATTCACAACCGCATGAAAACACGAGTCTCTCTTCTCCGCCAGTCCCCTCCTCCTTTTTCCACGCTATACCCCTACGCCTCTCCTCTCTGACTACTGATAGGGCAGAGATGGAGTCAACAGAGGAGAGAAACAGTGAGAGGAGGAGGAAAGGGAGGGAGGGAAAGAGAGTTCGGATCCAAGGGAAAGTAGAAACAGAAACGCTGCAGGTGTGTGGAGTTGGGCATTCTGAATATCATTAGCTTGACAGCACTGGCTGTCACAGGTGAAGGACATGTACACCATGTGCTCACAGTGAGATCCCAGCAGCTGAAGTTGTATATGGTCCAGGTTAGTCTAGTGCTAGTGTTAGTCTAGAGAGCCGTTTAGTTCATTTTAGAACAGTGGAAGTGCTGACTACGCCATGGCCCTTCTTACCAACGGCTGCCAGAATCTGGGCTCCTATTACTGCCTGATCCGACGCAGGTTCAAGAGGAGGCGCAAGAAACGCTCCGAGCGCAAAGGTAACCCTCACAGCAGCAGATCACGCTCAGTGTTGCTGAGCTGGCTTGTTGCAGACTTTGTAATGTTTTGTAACTGGCAAGAGAGGAGAGCTGTGCATTTGCAGTAACAAACCGTTTGTTTCACTTATCTGTCAAGTTTGAAGTTGTTAATTGATCTGTTGTTTCTGCAGACAAACACTGCTTTTCATTCTGAAGGTTTTAGTTGTTTAGTAACCCTACACAGCACGTTATCAATGAACTTCAGACGCCTCAGTGGTTTATTTTACACTTCTCTACATGGTGTACATGTAGAGAAGTTTCATTTGATTTACATTTATTTATTTTGCTTTACAAAAATGCATTTCTTCTTGTACTTTCTCAAAAAATGCATCTTGTTAAAATTACGTTAAGATTTTATCACACATTAGTAGGAGGACGTCGTACTTTTGTATTTCTATTTTATCATGTAAATTTCTTATATTTCTGTTTTAAAAATGTGCCAAAGAAAAATACGTTCTCAGATTATTAAACTAGGTTAGCAATTATATTTAGTCTTCTGAACTTTCAAGCCAATCTTTAAATGACTGACCATATAAGTTGCATGTATATTCATATATTTAAATGCAAAAAAAAACACCTATAAATTAAAATTAAGCAAGGAAGTCTTTCTTATGTGAGCATAAATACAAATATTGACCTGTTTTACTCCAATGCTATACAAAGATTTCTGATGTAAACAAATCTTACATCAAAACATTTGTTATGGGTTTTTTTTAAGATCAGTTTTTCTGCATTATGGCTTTTATTGACAGGAGACAGTGGAGATGGACAGGAAACATGGGGAAAGAGAGATGGGAAAGATATGTAACAAAGAAACCAACTGTGGACAGCACAATTATTGAATGTATGTGCGTCTTAACCAGTTGGCTCCCGGGCAAACCATCAAAAAGCATGAAGAACTTGACTCTTGTGTCAGCATGTGTATTAAAAAAACAATCAATCAATATTAATAATATTTATTAATTAACAGAGACTAGGTTACAAAGCTGGCTTGTTCTTTGATGATGTGCCTACCTTTTTTAAATGCCAGCCATACAATACCTCTACATTCAATGCTTTGATTCAACACACATTTTCTTACATTTGTGTGTCCTGCTTAGCCCCTCTCTAATAAAGTTAAAATTATTTATGTATTTAGTAGGGACTCTCATAAATGAGACGATCTCTTCTTTGCCCCCTCTCTCTCTGAGTGAGACAGGCCCGCGTCTCGGTGTAATTGAAGTCGGGTGACGGGAGCCCCACAGAGGCTCTAAGCTTTTCTCTCCTGAGTTTGCTGCTCGGCTCTGGGGATTAGCCTAACAGCAAAGGTAGTAATTACTTAGGTGGCCACAGCTCACTGGCTGTATTAGCCATGTCTCAGCCAGTTGCTTTGACGCCCACCACCCTCCATACCCCCACCACCCACAGAGTCCATTCATCGAAGTAAATCCAGCACTGCTGATGCTGCATTTTGAGCCCCCCGATTCGCACTCGAGCCCTGCTCACTCAGAGACTGACTACGTCCATCAGCATTACACAGGTCTGTTTCCAGCCCTTTCACTCTCCCTTATCACCATGGGAATGAAAGTGGGACTTTTTCACTATACTGAGAGAAGTGATGACTAAGCGGGACTTTGGACCAATGTGGCTCTCTCAGTCTGCTTTAATGCCCCGCGCTGGAAGCCTCCTGATAAGTTGCTTACTACTTTAGCTTCAGTGCCCAGTGGGTTTGAAGCTAATGCTTGCTATGAGGATGAACTCACATACTTAAGACAATCATCAGTAAAATAATGTTACAAAAAACATCTCTCCTCTCGGTTTCCTTGTCAGTGAGGTCCGAGTCAGCGCAGCACCACCGGACTGGGTAGTCCATTAAGTGTGTGTTCCACAAGGACACTTCAACATGTCGATACGGGGCTTGACCAGTGTCAGCTGTTTGAGCAGCCAACAACCACTAATACACATCTCAGCTCTGAAAGCATTTCATATGAATGTATGTGGATCTAAAATACTGTAGGTATTGTAGGTGAATGTAGGTGTAGTTTTAACTTCTAGTCTAATTAGCCAAAATAAGTATCAAGCGTGTTATATTTGCTTTTATATCCTTATGCATTGATTACCTACCTCAGTAGTCAATCTATACCTTGGTTTCAAGTTGTACACCGGGTGTTTTGCGCATGTACCCCCCGAATGTTGGCTTTGTTGAACCAGGTTGGCCGCTTTCACGCCTGTAGTTCGGTTCATTTGGTCCGAACCAAGTGAAAAAAATGATTCTCTTGCATTTTACTTCTGGCCCGGTTCATGTTCGCACTGCAGTTTTACAAACGAACCAAGAGAAGTAACCATGACGTTACACAGACTTACAGGTAACTTGTTGATTGGACAGCTTTGGCGATCCCGTCATCCTGTAACATCAGAACCCATGTGGGAAAATCAAACTCCGGTTACTGACAGAAGTTTATACAGCACTGTAATGCTTCTGATCTGTATCACAAAGAGCTCACAAAGTAATAATGTATTATAAGCATGATTAGTAATTTTAGACCGCAGATTGACCACGTAGCCTATTATGAATAATAACGTAATAATTCAGGGCTTATTAGCCTATAGTAGACTGTGGTATAGCTGTCACAAATGTTTTATGGACTTAATGAACTGACAGGTTAGCGGAGAGCTATTTACCGTCCTTTTTTAACAGACTTAACCTATAAATCAGGGAAAATAACTACGCTGACAAGTATATGTTGCCAGATGATTTTCATAAACAGAGCCTATACTTGGCTTATACAGATCAGTTATAAGATCACTGAACACATTTCGCAGTCAGCAGATGGATTAATTAGTGGTTTAGCTTTTGAAATAATGCTCAGATCACGTCTGCTATCATAAAATCTGGTGGTTGGTTTGTTTGCTTTCATAAGCAAACCGCACCAGAGCAGCTCGACAGGTGTTACTTTCAGGGTGGCCAGTTTTTTTTACTGTCTATAAAGTTTAGGTTAAAATCAGAGGATGGTGCCTTACATGTAGTACCACACAATAGTGAAAGACCTGTCCTGCATTCAAAAATTTTACTTAAGAATAAGTATGTTAAAAAGCAGAATATACTCAATAAGTACTCATTATGCAGAATGGCTGATGGATTAGTGTCTAAGCAGCTTCATGATGTTGTAGCTAGTGGAGGTGAAGCTACTAGTAACTACTTTATATGCTGTTGGGCAGTTTAGTCTTTAATTATATTCTATAAACTGATTTGTGTCATGTACATTTTGGATGTAAAATCTGAATCAGCAAAGAAGCTGTCAAAAAATATTGTAAAGTCTGATATTTCCTCAAGGACCTTCAAACCTTATTTTTAATGAACTGATTTCCACCAACGACAAGCCTTTTTCACGGAAGACATTTTCACACGTCATAGTAGGAAAATCACAGGCGTAAATATTATATAGTTAAAGGAGACCTATTATCCGTTTCCATATTTTATGACTTATCTACAATTTTGAATGTTCATGTTAAACATTGCCAAAGCTTCAAATAAGTATTTAAAAGAAATCCATGTGAGCCAAAACCCCAGATTTCCTCCTGTTCTGAACGCTCTGTTTTGAACTGCTTTTTCTACCAATGGCTCCGTTTGACGACGCACAGAGCCAGACGGAGCCGCTGTTCCATATATGGTCATTTGCTCCGTACGCTCAGTCTGTCTGTACCGCCAAGCGACAACAGCAGCCTGGTAACATGCTTCAGGTCTCGGCCAATCAGAAGACAGTGGGCTTTGAGAGGGGGGGCCTTAAAGAGACGGGAGCATCTACAGCTTGTTTCAGACAGAGGCTGAAATGTAGGCCTACATGAAGAGCCAGTATGAGACACACAATCATTTTTTTGAACTTTGATTCATGCAGTGCTGCAATACAAGAGTCACAGAACTACAATATAGGACTGGAAAAGCAGTTTAATAGGTGTCCTTTAATGATAACATAAATCTATTTAGCTGCTTCAGTTTCAGAGTCCTTGTATTGGTTTAGGTCCTGTCTCACTGTCTCACTGTCATGGCTGACTTGGAAACTCAAACAGAACAGAGCCATCATGAAACACCTGTGTGTTTTTCCTACTATGAAAGGTCAAAATGTCTGCTGTGAAAACGGCGAATTGATGGCTGTTTGAACTTTACGTCTCACTTCAGTGTAATGTTAGCATTGGTCTTGAATAATCCCTGTAAATGCTGTTTTATCTTCTCCTGTCATTGCTTTTTGTAAGCCTTGCTATAATATTTTGTAACATTGCTTTTTAATTAATCTTTTAGTCTTTCGTAGTAATTTCATATACATTGTAACCCGTGACTCTGTGATTAGTTGTATATACTTACTATACTATTATAGATTATTTATTGATGGCATAACCATGTAGATGGTCATAATTTAGAAGCAAATGACTATACAGTGCACAGCGATTTCCAAAATGCTGAACTTAAGCATATCTTCCAAGTGATAAGTTCTTCAATGCATATCTCATAAATGTGCCAAGCCATGACACTCTGTAGACGATGCTTTCCAATGGGCCGTAAATGAAATATGGAATATGAGGAACAGAGGCGTTTTCTGCCTTGCCAGCAAAAATCTCCAAAATGAGCTTTTGTAACTTGAATGGGGGGGCAGAGAGGGGGATCTGCACCGCCTGACGCTTACAATCCATCGCCCTCGAAGATACTTTCCCACAACAAGAGTCTCGCATTTTCTCTTCTTAGATAACCTCACATCCTTCCTCCCTTTTGCACATTACCTTCTCAACCTTTCTCCCCTCCCTCTCTTTCTTCCAAAAACCCCCTCTCTTCTTTTCTTACCTTTTCTTTCCTTCATTTACGCCTTTCATTATTCACTTATACATATATTCATGCACTGGTTGACTTTAAGGAATCTCAAACTCATCATTACCAGTTGGAATAATCTAGCCTCTGAAAAAGCTCAGACAGACAGGTTTAACATTTGTCAACAGTAACAACGGAAAGAAAATTGAAAACATGGTTACATTCATTTACCTAACGACATCAAAAAGTCTGTTGATTATGAGCAGTGCCTTATTTAGTGGCACAACATTTTCAGGCACCACAAACACAGTGGCACTCACGTCACGATAAGAAATTAGTTGTGTCTGCCTGTCTCATTGTAATTTGCCTTGATTAGCATGCTGCTAATGACTGTAACAGACTGACAAGGGGAGGAAAAAAACGATTGTAGCGAGAATGCACAAACCGCCGAGGTGTGTTTAACTGGCTGGGAGAGACACTTTGTGGCCCTAGAGATGCATGCAGGGATTTGTGTTGGCTCTCTTTATCACCACAGAGATATACTTCGTTAGTGTAGATTCATAGTCGGTGTATCAAGTGTATATTGATACTGAAATGTTTTGCTGTTGCAGCTGATTACTCCACTGCTCTCATGTTTGGAATTTGTAATGCAACAGGACATTATGGTGATGAAAATGTGATTTTCCCAACCACATGCGTTACGTTGAAACCCGTGCCAGCGATACAGAGAAAAGGATAATTCAGACTTCAGGATCTTACCACAGAAAGAGCTCTATCACAGTTCATGTTGCTTTTTCGTGAGATGGTGTAGCCCTCGCGGTTCTCCTGCTCTGTCTCAGACTGTACACCTGTCCTCCCCTGTCCTCTCCCCTTCCCATCGCTTGCATTTGAGCGTATGAACACTATCTCCCTCCCTCTGTCAGCTGTCACAACCTTTTTCGTCTGGGGGAAGTTCCTCAACCTGTCCTCTCCCTGCTGTCCATCAACGGTTCCTCTCTGCCTGACAATAGCAAAGGCACAGGGTGTGAAATTCAGCTCTTGGATGACTGTGTCGCAGGCACACACAAATCCACATGGATACGTTCGTGTCCTTGCACAGCATTTATTTTCAGACCCCTGCCCCCCTTATATACACCCAAACACATCCCTCTCTCCTTGCAGAGCGGGTCCCAGTGTGCCTAACCTGGCCTTGAATGTGACAAACGGTGTTAGCTGTGAGCACCCTGGGCATCCAGGCGAGGAGAACGGGAGGACAGAGGAGAGGATTGTGTAGGAGGTTAGATGGACAGAGAAAGGCAGAGGGAAAGAACTGACAAACACACTTTCAATGTTTAAATGTAAACAGCTGCACTGAAAAAAGATCCCATGCATGTTGCTCCCAAGGGTTCCCATGGCTCTCCCTCCTTTAAGACATTAGCTACGTGAGATGGTGACTTGTATCTGATTCTGCATAAACAACACAGCAGGAGTAGAGACAGCGCTGTTGGAAAGAAATGAACAAACTAGGAAGAAATGCAGTTTTAGGGCACTGTCAAAGTTAGGTCATTCATAAAACTATGGCATCATATGAAATGAAATGTGTTCTGGCTGTTTTGGCTCACAGGTTAGCTTAGCTCTTCTTAGATTGTGTAAAATGTACAGTGCTCTGTCTGTGAATGCTGGTTCTGTTGATTTGTGTGTGCGCACGCAAGCACAGGTGTCTATACATCTGCATGTTCGTGTGCACATGTGAGTTTTTGGGAGTTCCCTACCTGCGTGCTCTGTTGGGTGCTTGAACACTGAGCACAGCAGTTGTGGTCCACTGTGAGGCGGGCATGCTCACACACACACACACACACACATTCACACGCTCCCAAACACACTCAAACAGAGTCTCTTTTCCCCACAGGCGCTCGGTGCCTATGCTGTGTCATAAATCAGAGCTGTCAAATAGATTTTACAGTTTCTAGTGAAAAGAGGAGAGGCAGCCACCCAACAACCTTGAAAAGATGGAAGAAAGCAAAAGTAGAGGAGTTTTATTATTATTAAACCTGATACCTGGAGCTGAGGAAACTATAAAGAGTGACGGGACACTTTGAAGTGTCCATGAGACACAGACTGAAAGTTTTTTGCTGGGGGTAAACAGCATGATGTGTAACTGCAGTGACCTGTCCTTTTATTCAACCCTTGGCTTACAATATGTCCATATCAACACATTTTTGGTGATGAAATTTTTTTTTTTTCTCCAGCAAAATAATAATTAATGCTTATGTTAGCTTTTTCCGACTGGCTTGTAGCTCCTTCTGGTTGGAGGCAAAACTGTTACTGAAGCCACGAGCTGTTTTACTTACAGGGACACGTCACCAAACAGCTTTACTGACATTACCAAATTCAGAAGGATGACACTGACCTATTGAACTGAGGTAAACAAGCAGCAATTGAGTAAAAAACTCTTTGGAAGTGGCTAAAAGGTTATCCATCCTATTTCGCTGCCCATGTTTACCACTGACACGGGGATATACTTTTCTGCGCTATTACTGATTCAGTATTTGAAATGAACATTGAACATTTATTTATCACTTTAATTATTTAAGTACAATAATTAAAACCTAATTGTGACGCAATTGAGTTTTATCGAATAGGCCTTGAATCAGAGCATATTGCATTGTTCCAAATGGATCTGTATCGTTTTTGTATCAGATCGTGGCCTGTGTGTCTAAATACGTATAGAGCCGTTTGAGAGGGAAAGATATACACACTTTGTGCCAAGTGTGGTAAACCAGTGTGTCGCAGACTGGCCTTGCAGAAAGAATTGATTGGGGACTTGTTTACTCCATCTGAGACACTAGGCCCATGTTTTTTTACTGACCTTAGCAAACATAAATACCAAGCAGGTGTCTATTTGCTTCTTCAGTGACCTGAAAGTTTTAGTTCTAAAGAAAGGGCGAGTTTTTTCTGTGCCATCTATTGTGTGGGCATTGTAGTTTTATGAAGAAGACACCGTATTCCTATAGGCATATTTGTGTACTCTCAGTTTTAACACACAGATTTGCACATCTCTTACGTGGATGTTTGATTCTTACCTAAAAATCAAGAGGGAAAGTGTTCATTGTCTCAGATGCCTTCCTCATCCAAGCTCATCCAGCTAAATTCACTGATTGGAGGAGGCTTATTGGATGTCAGCGTCTGAATGGCTGCCTCTTAATATGCAGAGTGGAGAAAAGCATGTACGTCCAGCAGTAGGGCTCGGAAGGCAAATCGCTTCTGGCAGCCTAATTCGCTGGTCATTAGAAGGGCCAAATTGAATAATGGACTCTGAAGTAAGTGTGTGTGTGTGTGTTCGTGTGTGTGTCTGTTTGATGAGACAGGCTAAGTTGGGTGGCCGTGCTCTGTGGCCCCCTTACCTTGGCCCATCAGTTTCAATCAAGCAGCACGACAGGCACTCCCCCTCTCTGCCACGACCCCTCTCCATTAGATCACCGGCTCCCACACGTGTATTCCATTACGGTGCATTACCTGTTCAGTGCCTGGAGACATCACCTGAGGAAGCAGCAGAGATGGAGAGAGAGATGGGGAAGGTTCTGACTTCACACACACACACACACACAAAAAGCTGATCCCATTTCTATTAAGATTCTTTCTCTCCCGCTTTGTTGAAGTAATCACTGGACTGCCAAAGCTTTATTGGGGAAGGTAATGGGATTGTGTGGGATGGCGACAGTAGCAGTCACTTACCTAACCACATACATGGAGAGTTAACAATGATCCCTGGATTCCTCCTTGTATCCTTCTCTGTCTTTATTTTCTATTCCACTCCCTCCTCATTGCCGCAACTGCGGAATTCATCAATCTATTTATTGTTCTTTTTCCTTTTACAGGAAAATCACTGCACTCCTTTGCTATTGTGCATGACTGTAGATCATATAGATTAATGTCTAAAACTGTCTGGGCTTGGGTTGCAGAGGATTATCAGATGCATCATTTTAATTCGTTTTGACAGGAGTCCACATGTAACCCTTTATTTGTGTGTGGATTTTTATAGTGTACAGGTCTAATCTCTGGGTGGGACAAAATTATGACCTGAACTCTGTCAAAATAAATCAAAATTAGTGGTGAAATGCATCACAAAACTCACGCTTCAGATCGAATCACGGTTTTGAGTCACAGAATCGGCTCAGCAAACGATTCAGTACTCAGTTTAAAATAATAAGTGCAACATGATGCATGATACCTTCTTCCTTAGTGATAAAATCATCACATCATCAAAAAAAGTAAAAGCATACAGTAACAGTTCTGTCCACCACCCTTGTCTCTTCATCATGATACTTTACAGCAAAGTCAAAATGCTCCCATACATGCAACTTGAGTGATGCGGGAGGCTTTTCCGGTTCTTTCTCTCCTTCGCTAAACAAAGCTCTGCACTTCTTCTTCCTTTCTTCTACTTTTTACAGCGTGACATTTTGTTGTGATTCAACATACCCTGTTCACGTGAACACACAACTGCTTTTTTTTAATAATCAAACAAACCATTGCTTCAGAGGAAAACACAGTATGCATGTGTATTGCCTTTATCTTTTCACTGCAACTCTGCACTGCAATTTACACTTTGAAACAGCGTCAGTAAAACAGTTTTTCATACTATGATGGTTGAGTCAGCAGAGTGGAAAGATGAGCCGAATGAGTAAATAAAGAAAGATACAGCACGTTTTTCATTTGTTTTCTATGCTTCTGTTTTTGTTGACGTCACTTAAAATAAAGCACAACTTGGTTATTTGCCAATGAAAGCAAGAAATCCTCATGGTTCTGTATCATACTAATATCAACAGACAATATTTTTAAATGAATGAATAATTTAATTCCTAAATTCCTGTCCCCCAGCAGCTTCATTTCAAATACAATTGTAGTAATAAATATATAATAATATAAAAACATTACATTGTTCTCACCACATTCTGGTGAGTTAGATAGGTCTGAAATGGCTTGAAATATGATTTTATTTTTTTAGAGTACAGGAAGAATCAGCCAGGAATGGATTGGAGTGGTAGCGCGACCCGGTGGGCCTATCAGTCTGTGTTAGGGCTGCTGAGAGGGCTGTCTCATAGGCGGGCTCTGCTGCAACGGCCATTTCCCATGGCCATTTGTCTCTGTCCAGTTTCTTTCCCTTTCCTTGCGTCCTCTTTTTTCCTTTCATATCCTTTTCCCCCTCATCTTCGATTCCTCATTTTAGACTCTCAGTCTTGTTCGATCTGTTTCACCACCAAAACCCTCCTGTTTTTTCCTTCATTTCCAACTATTCTTCTTGGCAAACAAGTTGTTTTTCCTCTGGCAATGGAAAGTAGTACCATTTACTAAAAACCACACACACTACTTTCTTTGTGTGCTTTTCATTCTGTTTAATAGTTGGCTGTGATTGGTTAGTGAAGGATTTTGAATTTTGGATTGTGAATGAGAGATGCTGCTGTCACTCATCAGCTCACTCTTCAGAAAGCTGTAGTGTCAGTTTGTCAGTTCACTTCCCGCTCCGCTTTCTGGGTTGGCTTTAGAAAAACACGACATTTACCCAAATATTTTCCTGTGATAGTCGTACACCAGGGAACCAACACAGTTATCTAATCGTTCTGGCATTCACTTTACTATGTGTCAAACTCTACACCATTTGCAACTGCGCAGCTTAAACAGACCATATAAAGCCATTACAAGCAGATGTTTATCTCTGGTTTCCTTGGAGGTGAGAGTTGTTGGTCCTGACCTCATTTTCCACCTAAGACTATATCTGTCCTCAAACTGTAGTTCTCAATTTAAACAGAGAATGAATAGAATTACCGGGAGACCGTGGTTTGTGGGTTGGCGAGCAGTAACAGTGTGGTCTATTGTATGTGTAAGTGTAGGGAGGACAGGACTGGTGTATGTTTTTGAATTATGTTTAGGAGCAAAAGTACAAAAGAAAGAATTAAGCAGGGTGCAACAAGTCCTCCAAATTAAAATACAAAATATGCCCTCTTAAATGACACATAATGATAATGAGTGTTAAATGTTTTAAATTTTATGATGGTTAAGGTTGGTTAGGTTTTTCAAGACCGCACCTTCGACCGTCTTCGACTGTCCATGAATACGTGAAGCAGCATGAACACGTGAAGTGAAAATATCCCGGAGCACTTTGTCTAGACGGCAGCACCCCAAATCGTGTCCACTTTTCGTCTCCACACAAGCACGGCACAGTATCAGCACGAGGACACGTAGTTCTTCACCGCCTTCATTTTAAAAGTAATTTCTGCCTCGCTGCTGTCATCGTAACGTAACGTTACTCCACGTGTCAACTAACGTTCGGCTGTTTCATATTTTCTGTTTATTTAACAGCCACGTATGAGCGAGAAAACAGCCGAAATTACAGATGATCTGTGACTGTCTGCACTGTCTTTGCAGAAATATTTTTGATTATCATACTGCATTACTCAATACTGAAATAAGTTCATGTCAGAAACAGAGTTTGAAGTAAAGTAGTCTAATTAATGTCTGTTATTGTTATAATCACAACACATCAGTTGCGTGGAAATTTGATTCATTTTAAAATCCGACGTTTTTTTGACCCATTGATCCACCTATAATAACGTCACCTGACTTCCCCCTTTGCTCCCATGATAATTCCTACAACCGCTAGAGGGTTTTCTCGCTTGAACATGAACACCTATCGTTTAATGGGACTTGCTTAAAGGATCAATAGTGTCGTTCTTCTTGGAAGGCCGCTCTCGCAGGGTGGGGGTAATTATTGAATTGGGAAATGAGCTGTGGTCTCCCATGTTAAAGTCCGATGTTTTGTTTACCCATTGATCCACCTATAATAACATCACCTGACCTTCCCCCTTTGCTCCCATGATAATTCCTACAACTGCTAGAGGGTTTTATTCCTTGAACGTCACACGTGTCATTTAGGGGCATTTGCCTAAAGTATTGATGCCGTCGTTCGCAAGTTGAGGGCTGATGCAAACTAAAGCTGTAGCGAAAAGATGACACCACAGATCCTACGCTACGCAAGTTTATATCATCACAAAAGTGTGGTTTTGTGTCATTTGTTGCATTACTATCAAGTATCTTTTTGTCTGTCTATGTCTGTATGTGCGTGCATTTGTTTCTGTGTCCATCTAAATGTGTTTATTCACACTCTGTGTGTGTGTGTGTGTGTGTCGCTGACGTCGGCCGTCTGCGACGTGTCGCGCCCAGAGGCAGAGCAGTCGGTCGTTTGTGGCCTCGATGGACCCAGGAAGCGAGGGCAGCCATTTAGCCGCAGCCTCGTCTGTGGCCCACCAGCCCTGCTCTCCACCATCCCTCCCCCTCCCCCTGGCTCTGCTAGCGCTGGGGGAATCATAGCCACTCACTCTGATGATTTATGACCACACCTGAAGCCAGCCAAGTGTGTGTGTGTGTGTGAAATTATTGGAGGGAGAAAAAAAAGACAAGTAAGAAAGAGTCTTGGCTGTATGTGTGTGTGAGAGAAAAATAAGTTTGGTAGTAAAAAGGTGTGTGTGGGTTTAGAGAAACAAAAGATAGGAAATGCATCAGGACGTTTTCAGCTTCAAGCAGAATGATAAAAAAAGTGAGGCGCTGTGTTCTTTTGAATTACAGTTTTTTATGCACACATAGTGGGGAATAGTGTATGTTGTAAACAGAAGTGTCAGCGTGTGTTCTTCACGTGCGGGGACGCCATTATTTCTCACCTGGCCTTTATGACTTGGCCTCTCTCCTCTCACTCTTCCATGAACCTTGACTCTGCCAGCCTTCTGAAATGCAATCTCCCATAAAAACCCATCAAATAAAAAATTCATATTGATACTCTCTGCCTCTGCTCTCTCCACCTTTTGCCTTCTCTCACCATCAGCAGTCTATGATGATGAACGACCGACTGCCAGATATTAAAGCCTGGAACACAACAAAAGACCAATTCTCTTCTTTTTCCACACTCTCCATCCCTGCTGTTCTGTTTTCTTAGTTGACTAATTTCCATGTTTTTCGGGGAAACAGAAGTCCATAACATTTGCATTGTAGGCATTCAGCCGAGCTTCTTATCCATATTGAGATGCTAAAAATAGTTAATGAGCTTGTAAACTTAACAGCCTTAACGTTTAACGTCCATTCTGTAATTCTCAATTAGAGTTGCAACGATAATTAGTCGACTGAATGAAAATTAATTAACGACCATTTTGATCGTGGAGTAATTGTTTTAAATCATTTTTAAGCAAAACAAACTGATTCCAGCTTCTCAAATGTGAGGATTTGCAATTAAAACAAAATTTAAATGACTGAAATAAAGTGTAGCAGATGTAGCCCTACTTCTAGTTGTCATGTGTTTTTGTAAGGTAAATCACACTGAAACTAAATCTGAGTAGTGCACATCTGAATTAGTGTGTGTGTGTGTGTGTGTGTGTGTGTGTGTGAGGGCACTGCCCATTTTTTCCTCTTAACTCCCAGCTGAGCCTCTGTACTGGTCCATTACCCAACAAGTCCTGGATTTCTACCGCGAGCCACGATACCACCCCAGAGAGCCTGTCAGACCAAGCGGTCAGTTAAGCAAGCAAGTCGTCTGCTGCAAATGACTAAAGGGCTCGATGCTGTGCATGTGATAATCGCAGACACTTTAAATAAAGCGCTTTCACCTTTTAATATGATCAGTACAGCAGCCAGCCCTTTTCTATTTTTTTTTAATTCTGATAGCTCTAACATGAAGCTGTACTCTCAAAAAGTAATGGGAGGTTTAGTAATCATTTAAGAAAAGGTTTAGTTCAAATAGGCTTTTATGCTCATTTTAACAGCTGTAATTAATTAGTCATGAATTATTAATCTACAAGCAAATTCATACCAGCTGACATTTTACACTTGTGTCAAGTGGAATAGTAAGACTTTACTTTAAGAGTCCTTATTTAGCATTTATAAGCTGTTTGGACGTTTAATAACTAATTTATAACACACTATAAAGTAGTTGTCCTCAGCTGTTTGGACGTTTTTATATTTAATGTATTTGTATTTGTTAACCATTATAACTTGTCTTATAAGTACATATTTTATATTATTAACAACTGTGTTTCTGTATTATAAGTCGTTATCTGTTGGACACCAAAGTGGAGGCTGGTGCATAAACATTGTATTACATAGTCGTAATACAAATACATAAATAAACACTTGTATCTGTTTATAATTACATTTTTATAAAGTTGTTATAAAGCATTTATCATGTGTATATACTGCTTATAAATGTTAAATAGGGGGACATAAAGGGGGGTGAATGTAAAGTATCCTCAACAACATGGACAACTGGATTAAAACACTTCCCTTTTTCTCTCCACACTTTCCCTGTCTGCCTCTTTACTATACACTGTTAAATAAACACAAAAAATGGCAATAAATAAATAAAATAAATCCCTCCCCACCCCCCAAAAAAAGAACCTGCAAACATGACCTAGGAATGACTCTCAAATCTGTTCAAGAACATTTGGTTGAGGAATCGCAAACCAGAGAAAATGTTAAAAAGAAAAAATAAATAAATTGCTGGAATGATTGAATATATATTAAATAGGTATTTCCTTTCATAATAGTGGCTATTCAAAGTAGGGTTTAGAAAGGTCAGTGTTTTTGTGTTGTAACAGGAATCCATCACAAGTGCTCCAGTATTGTCAAACTCTACAGCCCTGCGCGTTTTACAGACCTCTTACGTTTTAATATGTTTTTTAGCTTTAGCATTACATACCTGTGCTTGAAATTTAATTTACATCAACTGCTGTGCATCCAGGCAATATAATATTCAACTCTATAAAAGGGGGTTGGGAGGTTACAGAACAGAAAATAAATCACAAATGTAACACACAGTCAGAAAATCATTAAGGTCCTGAATTATAGAACTCTAGACTACAACACGATTCCTGGAAATAAGTGAGGTTTTGTTTGGGTTTCCTTTAGCAGCATGGAGATCTAGCTCACGGAGAGATAAGTACGTACATGGCTGTATTAGTGCAATGATGCGTGTTTTTGACAGGAGCTAAGCTGCGGCTGTTTTTAGAGCCTGTCTTGTTGCTGTCAACACAGCAGCATGACGGGCTTCTGAAAGTTGGAAAGAGGAGGCTTTTGTCTTGTAATAAGCTGTGAATGTAGTCTGGAGGACAGTTGTAGATTCCCTCGCTGGGCCCAAGCGTTACATGGTGTCACTGAGGCTTTTTGCCAACACTGCAGGCTGAAAAATGATGGGAGGCGAGTAGTCCTCAATGAATTGAACACTAGTAATTTCATCCAAAATGTAAGATGCAAGTGGATTATGTACATTAGAGTTGAGTGAAATGGGTCTGTCTGCATTTTACTGTCAAATTGTACCATTTAATTCCAAGCATGCAGTCGATTCGTGGCCTTTTCTTAATAAAAGTTTGTTTTCAATTACATTGGACCCCACAGAGCTTGAGTGAAAGGTGAAAGATTGAAGTAAAGGAGATAAGTGTTTTCAATGCCCAAGTGTCTTCCCCAGTGTCTGTGTAATTACACCAAAGAGCAAGGCTTTTACGTGAGATCACACTAGAAACCCCAGTTGACAGTCAGACCAATCAGAGGCGATCATCTTGTCAAGGGACCAATTAGACACCATCACTCCATCAGTGGGCCAATCGCCATGTTATCCTTGGCACAAATTACATCTGTGTCAGCTTGTGTCCCTGTTGGCGGTATTCCCACCAATACATTGTCTTTTGTCAATGTTTGCCCTACAGAGTTGCCATCATCTCATCTAAACAGGAGGTTTACATGTAAACATTCAGTGCCTTCATAATTACATAGATATAAAACACAAATCAGTGAGATGAATGGGATGCCCTTCCGACATGTTTCATCAGTAGGATACATGCAATATCAAATCAGGCATGTCAAAGATAATTGTTCAAAATTGTAGACAGCTAAGCTAAATAGAGGGACAAATAGAAGGTGTGGACATAGTATAAGCTAGAGTGCAGCAGAGAGGGGAAATGGTAAGTTAAAGATGCTTGTCCTCCCACCGTCCAAAGACATGCGGACTAGGTTAATTGGTGACCCTAAATTGTCCTTATAATAATAATAATCTTTATTTGTAGAGCACTTTTCAAAAACAAGTTACAAAGTGCTTTAACAAGTGTAAAGACAATAATACCCAAAAGACAATAATACAAAAACAATACAAGATAAAAGCATGAAAACATTGAAAAGACTAAAATACACAAGGTGTGAGTGTGAGCGTGAGTGGTTGTTTGTCTGTGTGTGGCCCTGCGATGGACTGGCGACCTGACCAGGGTGTACCCTGGACAATCCCGATGTCAGCAGGATAAGCGGTTGATGATGGATGGATGGATGGATGGAAACATCAAGAACCTGTTCAAAGAATAAACAAAAGGAAATGTGGAAAAAAGCCACTGTCAGGCGCAAATAATGCCACTAAGTATGTTAGTGAAGGACGTGAGCCAGAGTTAGGCATGTTCAGAGCGCACAGCTATGTGATCCGGGCCCCATGTCAGAAAGCGGGTTTATGTTAAGCCTGAGATGAGGGAATATCTGGGTTTTCTCCCCTCCTGTGGAGCCTGAGGCAGCTGTCTCCTCATTCATACTGTTGATATCAAAGCACTTATCAGAACGTATTTATATCTTAAAAAACTTTAAAATCACAGTTGGATAGGCTATTAATTTTTTACCCAAACATGATCTTGAACATGACCGCTTTCATGATCAATCTGTCATCGATGTATGGAGTTATCTCCGCACATCATGGATTTATCCTCAGCACAGAATAAAATCTCTGTCCGTCTTTAGTTACTATAACTCTGTGACTCTGTGGACAGTTGCACTGAAAACACGTACTGTGAGCTACATTACTGCAGTAATCACTGTTTAAACTAAAACTGATCAATGAACAGTAATCTTTCATATTGTAGTCGCACTGATTGGAACATTCCCATCGTATTTATCATAAGCCTACTGTAGATGATGTGACTATTTCTGAGTGAGCATGACTGTGGTGCAGCTGAAACAAACAGGCCTGAATGTAGTTTAAAAATGAGTTTTTCATTTTACCTGCTGATAGTCTGAATGGGTTTTGACAGCATGAATAAAATACGAAATGAGCAAGATTTTATTAATGTAAACGATGTCTAATCTATAGACACATTTTCCACTGCAAAATAAGAATTAATAGGCTAACCTACTCGGTTCATAATCAGGTAGCCAATTGCTACCGGTATTTATTCCCGTCGGGTTACAGCTTATTAAATATAGCAACTATAGTAATCTCGTTTCTAGAGATCTCCTTATATTGTTATATTGTTTTCAGTTGTTTACGTATCACCCACTTGCCTGTTTCTGTTGGTTGAAAATCCCTTTTGTTAAACTCCCTGAGAAAATAAATAACTTTAATATACCAAAACCATCGGGTTTATGTTGCTTCGGAGCTGGGTCGTAACACCTTCCTATTTAAAATTGAATGTAATGGGCTGTAGGAGAATTCCAGCTCTTTATCATTCATTAGGAAGGAAATTCCAGTCTGGTAAATGATGAATGAGCAACGCTGTATAGTACTATTGTTAACGTATTAATCCTTCCTCCACTCCTGCGTTTTAGAGCCTATCATGGTCCGTGTTGGCACGCATTCATATTTATTTATTATTTATCCGTTGCCATGGTGAATTGTAGTATCGGAGCTCCAGTGACGATTACAGTCAGTCAACTCAGGATCATAAGTTAGTTGACACTGAGATACAGTAGATAAAGAGAGATCAAGCACACAGGAGACACAGAACAAGGAACTTAGAACAGCACATTTCAGGCTACAAAGTAAATATACAAAGGGGTGAATAAAATATAGGGACAGTTTAAGCTACTCAGTGTTATAAAAGCCAGAGTGCTAAGCTACCAGTAAAGGTAACAGGAAGTGATGTGCCAGCCTGGATTGGACCAAATAAAAAGGCTGAATGAGCGTTAAGGTGCACTCTCTGTAAAAACTACCCTCCTTGTCAAAGGCATTTCCGATTCCCAAGAATTTAAAGAGCCGTACCCTACTATTTGCAGTGAAAGGTCAGGTGGATAAGGTAATACAGAAACCAGGAAAGTAGGCATTACGTTATAAGTAAAGCACAGCGAGCATCCCAAGTAATCCCATTATGCCATTGAGACAGACAGTGAGGTTACACAGAATGATATCCCCTTACAAAGATTGAAGAGTTGCCACTGCCACAGCATATAACATGCAATTAAAAGAGGCTTATAAAGTGCACAACTATAGTTTGGAGAGAGATGCACAGAGAACAGAATCTGTGGGAATTCAGCAAATCTATACATCCAGTGCCCTGTGCAGTGCAAAAATATGCTGTCCCCTAATGCTGATGCGTTGCTACAGTGTGTGTTTGGCGTCTTTACACCAATGGATCTTACAACTCAATGTGTTTTTGCTTTGTGTTCCATTTGCATGGCGGTTTATCTTTCAAGCTTTAGTAGAAGTCATAGCAGTCCAGTTGCAGATGGAGCTACTAATGCCGTGCATGCCAAAATAGATTAGGATGTTTTTTTAATGTGCAAGCAGGATAATTTCTTTAATTATTGATGCCTCTAGCTTTCACTGTATTTTTTTAAGGTCTGAATTTGGTCTGAAATTATTTTGATGGGAAATCTGAGTCCTGCCCTCATAGGCAGTTTGTTTTAGACAGTTTGAACCCCACCGCCTGCCAAGGGCAGACCCTTCCTTCGCCTTCTGTTTTAGAGAAGATAATCATTCTCTTTTACTTGGAATAGGATTGCATTTTCTATCTCTCTCGTCCTCTATTTTTCCCTCACCTTTACCTTTTCCCCAGCCCCGCCTCCTCCCGTCAGTTGGCCGCTGCTGGTCCCTACACGGTGGTGATGCTCTATCGCTCCGTCACAGCGCAAGCGAGGGATGAGAGACAAATCAAAACCACCTTATTTCCCCTCAGTCCCTCTCACCGTGCCAGATTGAATTTGAGGTTTTTCATCTTCTTTCTCATCTTTCTCTTTTCCCTGCCTCCCTTGGCGTCCACTCAGAATTACCTGGAACCAAGCCTTCTCACAACTTGATGACGCAGGATAATTTATGTATATGGAGGGAGATAGTCGGCAGCCCTCGCTCTTGCTCCCTTTGACTCACTTTAAATCTTCAGTTGTGTGTTCAAAAGTGTTCAATACAAAAATCATATAAATGTCTACGTATGCAAACGTCCAAATTAGTTTTGCAATCGTTTCAGAAAACATCAGTCTTTCATGTTCTGTTCTACTCGCTTTTCTTGAGCAATTTTGTTGGCTAGTGGTCTAAATGCGATACCGTATTTCCAAATATATGACTTTGAGATGTCTTTAAATCATAATTGTTTGATAGAACAACATATTCTCATCAGTGGTCAACAGTAGGTTGCTGTCGGTCCTTCATATTCAAAGTGCATAAGTACCAATACTGGAGAAGTTTACTTCAGAGGTTGCAGATGTGCATTCCTGTATAACGTCGATGTAGTTGGTTCCGAAAAGTTTATGCGTACCTCAGTCACAATAAGTTTCGATCTGAAATCGGTTACAGCACCTTATATACCTGTGAATGTTTTTGATGGCCATTACCTATCTTAAAAGGTAGGTAAAGGTAAAGGTATTCCTTTAGGCAACTTAACAGACAACTTGACATATTTTCAAAATGTCTGCGTTTAGATTACTTTAATTTGTCACTTTTGATCTGGATGACCTGATGAGAGGAGGATACATGTATTCCCCCGAACACCTTCACAAGACACTACATATAGCACAGCATTACTCTGTCCTAATAATCATGTCTCTCCATTTCTGAGAATTTACACTGATTTCCTCATTGACACAGGTGTGTTTTTTTAAAAGTATATAAAGTCTCACTCAACATAAAAATATGAGCTTTCATTTTAGGTAACAGAGTGCTGTGATGGTGTTTTTTTTTGTTTGTTTTTTTTTTCTGAGGCGCAGTGCCCTTTAGGACTGCGTTGCCATTTACCTCCGGATTTACTTCACAAGACACACACGTACACAAACCCGCATACTCATAGATTCATTTAATGAATTCTTTGTGGGACTCTCCCCACTGATTGCACCTGATTTCAGGAATAGTTACAGATATATAAGACCAAGGTGGTCTCATCAGAAAATCAAAACTGACAGGCACATTTGCATCAGTTTCTGATTAAACTACGTGACAGTGTGCATTTGAGGAATTATGAAGGTAGAAGAAAAAGTGTGTGAGTTAAACCACTGTCTTGTTTAATATTTAGACGTAGATGTAGTTGTACACTTACATGTAATTCATTTATTGCCCAGTTCCACATCTAGCCACACCTTTAGCATGAAGAGACAAGTTAAGATTAATGAAGATTAACCAAATTAAGATGTTAAATTTGTTGAAGATATATTGTGAGCCGGGTTCAGTTGTGGCATTTGGTTTATTGAGCCCGGCCGAGGAGATGCAGTGCCAGCATACAAGATGTGAACGCACACCAAATCTCAAGGAGGACATCTTTTGGTCCCTTTTATGTTTCTGTCTTCCCCTTAGTGCCTGTAGGTTTTAGTTCATCTTTAACTCGCCGTAACCTAGAACAACAAATCTATCTGATGTTTAGACTCCAATGCTACTTCATATTGAATTCTATTACTTGTTGTACTCTAATCTGTGGAGCCAGTAAGTTCACGTAAACATTCTTGTAAGAACACCGATATCTGTTAGCCTGACGCCTGAGCTACTGTCTCTACCTTATCAGTCTAACTGTTGTCTCCCTAACAAGGACAGTTACATGAGAGACATAAGTAGAGCTGGAAGGTCAGTGAACACTTGTGCTCGACCCGTCTTACCTTTCCCCGTTACATCAAATAAGACTCCTAAGAATGTTCTCTAACAAAAACTTTTCATAGCCAAGAAGTTAAACTCCGGAAACATACAATCATCCAGTAACATGCACTGCAAAAGTAACGACCTGTAATTGGTGCAGCTAGTCTTGCCATACAGTCTTGTAGATGTGGTTTTGAGTTGCTGGTTGAGTGTTTGGGGGCCGGGGGCACCTGGCTCCTGCTACCTGAGAAAAATGACTCTCATCTTCCACTCGGTTGGACCTACTCCCACCCATCCTCCCTTCACCCCACCTTTTCATTTTCAATTATGGGTTGGAATATGAATCTTTAATAGGGTGATAATTGTGCTAGCATATTTGCTGTCACCCACCATTAGCCCAGATTAATTAGCCCATTTAGTTTAGCTTAAGAAAGTGTCTGGCTGAGGAATGGGGGCACTGATGGAAGACGGGTGGAGAGAGAGTAGAATCAGCACAATCTGCTCTATATCACAATGCCATCTTTCTCCTGCTTTCTCTCTGTCTCTTTGTGTCGTTCGCCTCTCCGCCTTTTCCTTCTTTGCTGCTTTCACTCGCTCTTTCTCTCATCTAACTTACTCTGTTAGTCTGTTTCATCAGTCTGCACGCATCTGCCCTGCTCTCGGCAATATTTTTTGTTGCGCTATGACTTTTCAAGTGGTGTCAAAATGTGAAGATCATTGGGGGAAATCGTGCAGTTGAAACTTTGTTTTTAATTCTGTAATTAGCAGTTGTAGTATGAGCCAGTGGTGCAACTATTCCAAGTAAGGGCCTTTTCTGAGATTATATTTTTGGAGATCATTAAATTGATGTTCAGCAGGCTGGAAAAAGGATGATCAAAGGTAAACCTTATGGTTGACAGAAATAGTTGGATACTATTCCAATACTTGTGTTTATTTCAATAATTTTTTTCTTTTTTGTCTTCACTTACGAATTTACATAAATGCTCGTAAATCAAAATTGGCATCTTTTTTTGTTCAGAATTTTATCACCAACATTTTGACTGTTGTAAGCGTTTTAAGTTTAAACTGACATATATATCTGGCACATGGGATGTCACTGCCTCAACTTGTGAAAAGGTGTGTGGAAAAAAGTGCCAGGGTTCAAATCCAGGTGAACAAGTCCTGCTAGCCAACAATGAGGGTTTCCAGAACAAAGTTTTCCTATTCTTCTTGGATCCCATGACACTTTCTTAGTTTTCTCTGCTTAAAAGTGTGCAGCATAAACCTTGAAACTTGGAAACACAAAATTTGGCAGGTGGGTTGGACATTTCCACCACTATTCAGGTATATATACTTACAATCAAAAAAGTTTGCGTTTCAGAAATTATCTTTAAAAAAAGGTTGGCTAAAAGTCCAAATTCTTTCATAACTTTAATCTCACCTGCATCTGATCTTCTCTCCTGAAAATGTCAAATGTTGCTTTTTTCACTACTTGTTTGGATCCCGATCATTGCCGCTTGTGGCTATATTTAATGTTGTTTCCAGCTGCGGCAGGGAGCTGTTCAGATTAAATATAAAGCTCTGATAAACAACTCTGCACTACCTGCTCAGCAACAAACAGTAGACAGACAAAGTTAGCAACTAGCTGGCGAACAGAGTGGAGAATATAGCCGCTAAAGAGACAGATATTACCCTCCAAAGTTGGTGCTAAAAAAAAGTGAATATCAGGTTTAAATTTGTCAAGTGTCCACAGTGGTGGCCCAAAGGTTAGAGAAGCGAGCTTGTGACTCGGAGGTCACCGCTTCAATCCCCGGACCGGCAGGATAAAATCTGGGTGTGGAAAGTAAACCAAGCAGTGCTTACCCTCCCTATAAATGCGACACTGTCACTTCATTATGCATTCATTTTGAGTCATGTTTCTGTTCAAACATGAACTGTTACACATTCATTCAACCGCAGGGTTGTACTGGGCAGCATTTATAGAGTTTTATAGACATAGAAGAAAAGAATGTTTTAAAAGTTCAGTCTAGACGGATTTGGTTTCAGCACCCTGGCATTTCACATCCGGAAAGAGACCACCAAGATGACCTACCGGTCCCCCGTTCATTATTGGCTTATACCATGTCAGACACTGACCAAAAGCTTCATGACGGCTATAAAAGGGGCTTGTTTCTTAATTAGCCTCGTATTGGCAAATGGCAAAACAGAGTAAGTTGCAGACAACTGTGAAGAAGAAAAAACATTTGGACTCAGAGTTGTTCACTGACAGTGTAATTGGCAGCGTGAGCGGACATTTCAGATTGCATGAAATCATTTGATTCTATGTTAGTGTGAAAAATATTGCTTAATGGAGCTTTAATCGCTCTCTCCACCTTGGGATAAGTCGTGTGTTCGTGTGTGTGGCAGTGGAGTAACTTGGCCATGTCACTAGCTGTATATCTCTCAGCAGGCAGTGGGAAATGAGGTCTAATCGGAGGGATATTAAAGTCACAATAGACTGCTCCTGCTATTAAGGCCTGTCAGCCCTGGCCTCCTCTCTCACCTTGATATCTCTCAGTCTCTGAATATTTATACGCTTGCATCACGGGCTACTTACTTACACAGTGCAGTATGTGCGTTTTTCTTTTGTGTGTGTGTGCTGGAGCATCAAGAAATGTATCATCGCTGTAGCCACTGAAGGTCTCTGAATGTGTTTATGTGCATGCGCATCACTCTTAACTGTGCTTATGCAGTCCACCTTTATGTCCTCTCATCCTCAGGTGCGGTGGGGGCAAGGCTGCTCTCAGGTCTGAACAAACCTGTCGCCATGGATGTGGATGAGGAGGAGAATATGAGTGAGTCGGCTCTGATTTTACCCATTTTTCTGTCCGTCTGTCTTCCTGTCTGAGCAATAGCTGGTCTCTACTTTGCCTGTATTTTTCTTTCCCTCCTTTCTGTCTGCCCGCCCTCGTATGTCCTCCTGTCCTTCTCTGATGTGTAATCAGTGTGAAAACATTTTGTCGCCTATATCACCCCAGTATATAGTGTCTAGCCCACATGTAAAATAACATAACATGTAATGCAAGGTAAAACAAATCAAGCTAAATGTAACCGGTACATAAAAATATGGCCAAAAGTATGTCTGAAAAAGAAAAAGCACAGTTTACATGTGGTGTTGCTAATTATATTCTCGTTCAGTTGCCACTCCGTGAACTCGAATGGAGCCATCATTTGTCCTTAACTGAACCAAGACACAGAAACTTACATACACACACAAATACATGCCGTCGATTTTACTAAAACTTTTTAGGGAAGAACTAATCCTTACATCTGAGAGGCTTCAGGTCATATTACAGATTTCCTCTTCCTCCATTTCTCTCTTAAGAAAATCCTTTCCACTCCGGCTTATTGAACTTTAATTAGACATTTTGGTTTGAACTCACTAACTGAGTCTCAGAAGACACGGAAAGACATGATTGAATGTGTTTGCCCACACTAACAATTTTGAACTCGCATTCAAAGGGAGCTGTCATCCCAGCACTGCCCTAACCTGCAATACAAATGAGCACTTCTCATTGTAGTGTCACACTCAGTGTTTGTTCTCCGAGGAGAAGCATGTTTTTATGTGTTGAGTCAAATAAGCAGAGTTGCCAAATAGTCTTTGTTGTCTTTCAAAGCCTCTGAAGCCTCTTTCTTACATTTTTAGTCAGAAGATGAAACGCAGTCCGAGCTCACACCAAGGGAACACCAGAGAAAGACATGAAATCATTTTTTAACTTTTATGTGACAACCTTAGCAGTTCTTGAAATTCTTTTAATCACAAATCAAAAGCCCAACAAACAAGTTACACTTTAAATCAAGTTGTGATAAAATACTTTTACTTGTCTGCATTATTTGTTTCATGCAAACCCCACAGGGAACTTTAGCCCTGAAAGATCCAAGCATATGGGATATTTAGTCTTTGCATAACTGATGGGTGCTGATTACACAGATGCTGGCATGATAATGACCACAACTGCATGTGTGTACCATAATTCAATGCATGGTGTCATGCCTGTCGCTCTAAGGCTTTTGTCCTCTGATCTGGTCTTAGGCTCTGGAGTCCTACCGGATATCCATCGTACTGCAAAAAGCTATTATACCCTAAAATTGATAGTATAAATTTTTACCCTTTTGGAATGGAGAAAGGAGTGCTCTAGGTTTTTCTGTGTGCCATTATATATTATATATTGTTTTGTCTGTGCAGCATGCTAGAGTTTTCAGTTTGTGATTATATTTTTCCGATTGGCTTAGTGGTCACTATACCCCACAAATATTACTGTTATAGGAGATGTATTGATCACTAACTAAAACGTGTATATTCAAGTATAGTATGTCTTCAATAAATGGAAATCCCCAAATTTCCACTAGCCGAAAGTTTTATGTTCTCTAAGTTGTCTGAATGTATTCTATCCTTTGCAGAGAAACATAATGAAGTACAGTACTACATGCTGTCAATTTTAAAACAGTTCACTCCGCATGAGAGTCCAGGTCCTCGTGTGCCACCACAGCTAAAATTACTTGTGCTGCAGTATCTGTGGTGGTCTGAAGTCTATGGCTGAGATTGTGTCCCTGTCTAAAACTCAAACATAACCTGTCACCATTTTTATAGGTGATAGTTCTTCTTTGCTGTTATAGTGCACAGTTACGCTGTCCCTCCTTTGCCTTGTTTATTTACGAACCTCAAATACCAGTTTGCAGAATGCACGCACACACCAAAAAGTATTGCATGTTTTCCGATATGCTCTGAATTGAAGTATATGCAGTTTGTGTTTTTGATTTCAGGAATAAGTGTCTTTTTTTTTCTTGCCTTCAGACATGTCAATTGTAGTATGCAGATGGTAACGGCATGTCAGTACATTTTGCAGAGTGTTCTCTCACAAGCTCCATGGGGGGGATCTCAGAGACGCAGGGTCTTATGAATGGCACCTCATTAGGAACAGATTTTCAATTCAGATTTTCCTCATTTTAAATATGACAGTCATTCTTTTCAAAATCTTATGTAAAACGGGTAAACAGCATTTTAACCTCCCAGCGTGTCACCAGTCAAGCCTTTAGGATCCTGCAGTAGGTGGAGTCTTCTCCTTCTGCCTCTTTGATGTATTCTCCTGTTTGCCTGGTCCTCAGCTCCTCCCCCTGCACTCCTTCCCTGCACTCCCTCAACCCAACCTACAATCCCACTCATGCACACTGCGGCCTCTCTTTCTCCTGAGTACCGCAAGGAGTAACCTATCAAGCCTTTGCTGAAGGATGTTATAAATGAAAATTTTTGCCAATATTCCATCCACTTTGCTAACTGGATTCAGTGATATGTGTTCCCCAGTACAGCGTATTTCAGAACCTGCAGTTTAAAACTGAATGTACCTAATTTCTCTGTAGGCACTCAAGTGATTAAAAATTGATAGTGGATGAGGAACAGCTCTCTGTGCGTGTGTGTGTGTGTGTGTGTGTCTATGTTGAGTGTTTGATATGTGTGCTCGTATTTGTGTGCATTTATGTTTGAGACCCGTAACACTGTGCAACCTGAAAAGTGTACAGTAGTTGTTTTACTTGAAAATATATTTCTCCCACTTTACCCTGGACATTAGAATAACAATCTTTAATAACTACAACTTTCATTATGAAGATATAATTAGAGGTAAATTTCAAAATTAAATACCATATCACCAAAATATTGTAATAAAAGTTTTGAACATTGATCAAGGTACATCTCTAAGAATAGTATATGTTCCAATGGTGTTTTACTATTTGTTTTAATAACAGTAAACTGTAAGTTAATATGTTTAATCAAATTAAAACCCAGTTTCTCTTGCTTTGATAAAGGAACACAAATCATTGGTTCAGTTCCAAAGAGTGATAAAGGAATCTATAAATTTTGCATTTACAAGATCCTGCAACGAAGGCGTTGTAAGTTACTCTTTCTGGGCACCGCAGGTTCGAGCAGCACCGATGTTAAGGAAAACCGAAACCTGGACAACGTGTCCTGCAAAGACGGGGTGGGAGTGGCTGAACAACTCCCCAATGGAAGCGGCCTGGGCAGTCGAAAGCGCCCCCTAGAAGAGGGAAACAATGGACACACACACTCCAAGTTCCGGGCCAAAAAGCGCAAGAAAACACCCGGGCCAGTCCTGCCCAAGAATGCTCTGATGCAGTTGAACGAAATCAAACCAGGTCTACAGTACAAACTGCTGTCTCAGACAGGACCAGTCCATGCACCAGTTTTTGTCATGACAGTGGAGGTCAATGGACAGATGTTTGAGGGCATGGGCCCAACTAAGAAGAAGGCTAAACTAAATGCAGCAGAGAAAGCGCTGCGTTCCTTCGTCCAGTTTCCCAATGCCTCTGAGGCACACCTGGCCATGGGTCGGACACTGACGGTGAACACAGACTTTACATCTGACCAAGCTGACTTCCCAGATATGCTCTTCAATGGCTTTGAGACACCAGCCGCACCGGATGAATCCTTCTATGTAGGCTCCAATGGTAGCAGCTCCTTAAACTCACTAGGCGAGTACCCACTGCCCACACCACCTGGCAGCAACCTTGTCCAGGCCCCACTGCCCCCTCCATCTGCTTTCAGCTCGCCCTCCAGCGGCAAAAACCCAGTCATGATACTCAATGAGCTTAGGCCGGGCCTCAAATATGACTTTGTCTCAGAGAGTGGGGAGAGTCATGCCAAGAATTTTGTGATGTCAGTAACAGTGGATGCACAGACGTTTGAAGGTTCAGGGCGCAACAAGAAGCTGGCTAAAGCCCGGGCAGCGCAGGCCGCCCTCTCAGCTCTCTTCAACATGCAGCTAGACCAGACACCATCCCGGCAACCCATACCAAGAGAGGGATTACAGCTTCACCTACCCCAGGTAAGATATTTATTTTCTTTATAGATTGTCATACTTGACTAATCTGAAGTCAACCATTTAATTTATTTCACCAAGATGTTCAGTAATTAGGAACCCAACGCTTTCCTCAGTTGCAGTACATTGAAAAAAGGTCTACCTATTTCTACGCCCTGGCTCACCAATTACATTTTCTATTTTTAAGTCAATGAGCTTTCACGTTGTCCCAACATAAGACCTTGACTGTATTAATTATTTTGAATGAGCTCATTCTTTTGTGAATTTAATAAACTAACATTTTCTAGGAGTTGAGTTACAGCATGTATCAGGTTTGGCCTGTAAGCGCTTTATAATACAGTGCGGTTGGCAATAGTTCAAATAGACTTATTCTTATAATTGAAAGCAAAAATGTATAGACACTTTCAACGGTAACAACATAAACAAACGGTACTGCGCATGTGCATTGCTCTGGCCCAAACTTAACTTCCAGCAGACTTCCGCAAGCAATCCATAACAAGTAAATAACCTTAGCTGCCAGTCAAAGAAAAGAAAAGTTACTTGGCCAAACTGAAATGTGATAAGGTCACACTACCAGACCCGTTGAACATAAATTTGAGACAAGAATGTTTTTCTACCAAACTGTCTGATTTACCGCAGCGTTTCCCACAGAATGACAGCGTAACTGTGGCGAGCGCGGCAGACGGATTTGTGCAGCGGTGTTCATGATATAAACCAGACTGGTCTGCTGTCAATGTGTTTGCAGAAGAGAGAGGGAGCGAGTGAGAGGAGGTGCTGAGCGAATATGCGCAGCTCTGCAATCAAATACAAGTTTTCCCATCTTAAATAGTGAAAAAAAAACAAAACGGAAATCAATATGTGGCGCTGATAATGTGGTGAGCCGCCACAGATAAATGAATTTATGGGAAACACTGTACTGGATGTCACTCACCATATTAGCCAGTAAACACAAACCCAGTAATAAACAAACAGAACGGAAGTTGACTTCGGGCCACGCGCATCACCTTGGCGTCCGATGAAAGCATCTATAGATCCAAAGATTAGATAAAAGATCCCAGATCTAGGTTATTTCTTTTTTTCACCATGCTTTTAAAAAGAATGCAAGGACATATCAGACACGTATGTTTCATTTTTCTAACTCTGCCTCTATTAAAGCATTGCATTGTCATTGTATCAGTTACTTGACCTTTTCAACCATCAGTAGGCTTGAAATAGTACTTTGAATTTAAAAAGAAAGTCAAAAATGACAGAACTTGAAGTCATTAAGACTGAAATGGGTTTTAAAAGTGCATGGAGCTGGAAAACTCCTGGCAAAGATCATCTTTTTTAACACTACACATTGGATCCAGATATTCGTGATGCCAGAGATTTGACCGAAGACTGTAGCCACAACTAAACAGGAAAGCATTACAGTCTTTATGGACCTCCCCTGGATTTGTCTTTTGGTTGTAAATGGGTCTACTCCAAACTCCTCAACCTGCTGTTTAAGTAGGTTATCATAAAAAACTCATTTACATCAGGTGTGCAGGGACTAAGGGCAGGTGGTTGCTTTTGATGCCACTGTAGAGCGGACTGTCAAAGCCATGCCAGTGTGTGAAGAGAGATAACACTGTCAAAGCTAATCAGCACAACACACTGTCAACAGTCCCCTCCCAAAAGCCTTTTTTTCTCTTTACTTAACTCTCCACTTGTCAACGGATTTATTCAACAAAACCCCCATTTTAACGATAGCTCCCCCACTAATTGCTCTATTAATTCTCTGTCGCTTGGTATTTAATTTCCGTAGCCTGTTTCCATCTGGCAAGGAACTAATGGGGGAAAATGGTTGGAGTTAACTGCTGTTAACTTTGGTTTTGTATTTTATATGTTGTGTTGGTTTTGTTGACACTTATCAAAAGCCTTCAAAAACATAAATATAAGTGTTCTTTTGCTCATTCCTGAAAGGATTTTAGTTTTTTTTTGGACATAGATGTGTTTTGTACGAGTAATCAGCCCTTCCACTTTTTTGTACCCCTTGAGATTTCATTTCTGCACCATGGACGACCTTGATGTTCGAAAGTCGAATGATCTGGCTACGAGTGGGTGACTCCAAAGTAGCAGGGAAGTAATATTGAACTAATCTCTTTAATTTGTGGTCACCCAGCCGTCGTCTCTCCTCTTGGTTGTCGTCATTTTCCATCACATTAGCGGTGGATAAAGAGCCAGCAAGAGGAGGTGGCTGCCCGAGAACAAAGGATGTGTGAAGTTCACTTGAGGTTCCATCAGAGTTCTAAATTTTGTGAAATGTTGACGAACACTTTGTTCACACATCTGTTGCTCAGGTTTACTTGTTTGGTTTTTGCTTGTTGTGATTCACTGTCAGAAGGGAGATGGTAAATTATAACTGTCACGCCAAACTCAAACAGCGTTGCTTGAGAGACGGTTAGGTATACCTCAGGGGGTCAACCCAGTTTCACTTGTTGCCGTTACAACACTCTTGTTTAGAGCTGAATGCGAACACTGTGACAGGTACATGGGGCTCTAAGGGGGGATAACATCAGACGCGCTTTGTAAGCTGACACATCTGACACAAGCTCGTGTTTGTGTGGCTGTGTGTAATGTTTGTGCATCTCCTCCTGTCTTGTGTCTGCGCGTGTGTGATTCCAGGTTCTGGCTGATGCCGTCTCTCGCCTGGTGGTGGATAAGTTCAGTGAGCTGACAGACAACTTCACCTCCCCTCATGCGCGACGGAAAGTCCTAGCGGGGGTCGTCATGACAACAGGTAGGTTCGGGGGAAGAGGCAGTTGGTTCTTTTATGCTTACAAAACACGACACTGCAAGTCAATTTTTAAAGTATTATACAAAGGAGGATTCAGGTTGCAAAATTGACAGATTTTTGCAGTTAGGTATCAAAATGTTCAGTCTAATAATGATTCTTCAGAAAATGAATTGGCTTTTTTGCAGCAAATACAAAAACATCTATGCATTAGTGAACAGCTGTAGTTTGTTTTCAGTTTCATCAAAAGTGGACCTTAAGTAAATACGTGTGTAAAAATGCGTGCTTCACTTGAGCATTATTCTCCACTCTGTACTCCGTAGAGGGTCGGCAAATAAGTCTGGCATCGGGGCAAATTTTTCCAAGCCACTATCTGGCAGGCCAGAACAAAGCCAGACGAAATCATGTGCGTGTTTAGCTCAGTTGGTGCTGTGCGGGACTCCCGGTGGGTAGATAGTGAGATTGATTCCATCTTATTGCGGATATTTTTTTAGCCCTTGTTAAACAAATTGAATAAAAGGACACTTTTGCACATGTTCACATAAAGCTTGTGCTGTAGTGCGTGCGCGTTCCGGCGTTTGATCCGAAACCTGTGGACACTTTACTGACGGCTTTTTCAGAGGTGTGTCAAGCAGGTCAGAGAACTCTTCAAAGTAAAAGCTCTTAATAAACTCGACATGAAGCATTGCTGCAAAAGACGTTCTTGCGCGGCACAATCACTTAAGAGGAAGTGGTTATGTGAGTAACTGTTGCTTTCATGACTGAGATCTGTTTCAGCACCAGCCGTTATCAATTTATTTATAACGGCTGGTCTACAGCAGTGGTCGGCCTTTTGCCGACCACTGCTGTAGACACTAAATTAAGATTTTACACACAAATACATATGATGGTCTTGATGGTGCATTGCATTGCATTTCTATAGATTAGACAACCCAACAGTATATAAAATAGTTAAAGACATGTTTTATAACATAAAATACTCTGCTTTGAAGGATAATTTGTGTTTTTTTTAAGAAATGAAAAAAGACATTTTACTTGACTGAAAAGTCTTGTTCTCAGTTTGCGAAAGTTGCAAACTGGGCTACAATTTACTTCCAAACTTTGTGATGCTCACAAAGTCATGCTTCTAGGTACACTTTGTTAAACTGAGATTTGAGTTTAGAATGGACAAATGTGAAAACTGCAAAGTGAAGGTCAAACACCTAAGTTTAAAATAAGCTGCACCAAACACACGTAGTCGTTGGTCCCATTTTTCTGCATTTTGTACTCAGACTTTTGATACCTAAAGTGCATTTTGCCAATGACATGTCAGTTGCAGTCAGAAACTTTTACCTGCAATAGAAAGCACTATCAAGGGCATTAAGCACAATTTAGACCAGTAGCACATGTACAGTATGTGCTTTGAAGGTTATGGGTCTTTGTTCCCTCTACCCCCAACAGGGACAGATGTGAAGGAAGCACAGGTCATTTGTGTCTCCACGGGAACTAAATGCATCAACGGTGAGTACATGAGTGACCGTGGTCTGGCACTCAATGACTGCCACGCTGAGATAATCGCCCGACGCTCGCTCATCAGGTACCTCTACACTCAGCTGGAGTTCTTCCTCAGGTCAGTGGACGGCGTAAAATTAGTTTTCAGTGGTTGCAGTTCAGTGGTTGTGCTTGTTATGTTGGGATGTTGCTTGTTTTGATTATCTAATTACATGTAGTCACACTGCTCTTTGCTGTATCTAATTCAGTTTAAGCCCACTTAAAAGAGCCATAATAAAAATTAGGGTTTGTGCTGTTTGGCAGCCCTGTTTTCAAGTTTTGTCTGTCATCATAGCAACAACAAGGAGGACCACCAAAAGTCGATATTCGTGCCGTGTGAGAAGGGAGGCTACAGATTAAAGGACAACGTTCAGTTCCACCTCTACATCAGCACCTCGCCATGTGGCGACGCCAGGATCTTCTCTCCACACGAGGCCGGAGTGGAAGGTACAGAGCAGCGGCGGAGCATCCAGTCGCTGCCTCATCTCATGTTTTTAATTTGCTATCATTTTAGTTCACAATCCAGTTTCAACAACAGTGTATTTTTTTTATTTAATTAAATTTGTAGGTTTTCCTCTTATGCTTGGTTTCATTTAATTAGAATTTCCCTCCAATGTCCAAACACGCAGTACAGACACATTTAAATAAGAGTCTAGTAATTAGAGCTTTTTGTCATTCGCTGTCTGTCTCTATCAGTCTTTCCCCCGCCCAGCCCACCCACACTGTCTGTCTGATTAACCTCCCTCTTACTCTTGTCAAAGTGTTTTCCGTTGCACATGGCAGACTGAATAGAAAACAGCCACATTCAATTAGTCACTGAATAGATGGCGCCTGCTGGTGGATCAGCAGCAAATGTTGATAACATAATAATAAATAATAGGTCATGCTTTTGTGGAAGCCATTTTTCGCTTTCTATTCTTGGAATCTCTGTTTTCACAACATTTCTTGCACGGGTGTCCTTTACTATTGTATATGAAGTTGTTTTATAAACCAATCACATTGGAGCTAGTTCATAATTTCTTCCTCAGTTTGATGTTTTTACATATGAATCTCATTATTTATATGTATTTCTCAATCTTTTTCTGTATATATCTGTTCTCCCGCGCTGTTTCACTCAGACCAAGGAGACCGACATCCCAACCGGAAAGCACGGGGCCAGTTAAGGACCAAAATTGAGTCGGGAGAGGGCACCATCCCTGTGAGGTCCAGCAACACCATCCAGACCTGGGACGGGGTGCTGCAGGGGGAGAGGTTACTCACCATGTCCTGCAGTGACAAGATCGCAAGGTAATTTGGTTCAAACTTACGAAGTATTACTGCAGACTCTGTTTGTGATTTATGTTTTAGTTAATATTCAGTTAGAACTAGCAGCAGTTTTGTTGCTTTGTTGTTCTCTGATGTTTCTTACTTCACAGAAAACCATTAAAGTTATACTTCGACATTTAGGGAAATATGTTTATTCACTTTCTTGATTAGATGAGTTAGATGAGAAGTTTGATATGACTCTGACACATTGAGCTACTGTAGTGTCAGCAGTCGGTTAGCTTAGACTGGAAACATCTCCCAAATTTAAGCAGAATGTAAATTTAGTAAATCTGTTTCATTCTCATGTCGTAACTTTATGCTTAAATCATCATTTAGCCATATAGTATACATATTTCGTGTTTCGTGATGCCTCTGTGTTTTATTTACTCATACTGCGATGAATTGCATCTTGTCCTCGCTCTGTCATTTCAAGTCCATCATTTTCTTCAGGCAGTGTCAGGGCCAGTTGACGTGATGGATCCTCTGTCCCTGCTGCATTTTTGCAGGCAGATCATAGCGTCCTTAGTCTCTGTCCATGTTCAAGGCAACACTGTGCCTCCCTTGGTGATGAACGATAAAACTTCTCCATAAGTCTTCCCACCAGCCCCTCATTCTTCTCCTGTTCTTCCTCCTCCACGGTCCCGGATCTTACTAACTTGCCCAAGTGCTTGAACGCTGAGTGTATACTTGATGAGGGAGATGTCGACTCTGGAGCCGATGCTGTTTGCACTGTGTGAGAAGTGTTGTTGCCCTTTCAGCGTGTCAGTACCGGTGCTGGTGATTCAGATTTTGTGTGTTTGTCCAAAGTGGAGCGATCCAAATCAGTAGAGGGCAAAATAGGTTGGAGACCTTTCATTTAGTAGGTTTTTTAATTTCTCTGGCCAACCTAGATAACAAGTGAGAAAAATGGTTACACCAGTTACAGTTCTGTAGTTGATGTAGAGCTTCAGAAAATGAATCCTTTACAGTTACGATAATGGGTTGGTGATACGAGTATATCTCTTCCACTGTGAGGAAAAGACCATGCGAGGCTTCTCCCCCTGCCATTACATAGCTATTAGCCAGGTGAGAAATCTGCTGCTCACCCGTTTCTGTGCCCCGTGTGAGTGATTGTTAGCTGCGGGGCTGCTATTTAATACACCGAGTGACTGGCACACGTTGAGCATGCCCATAATGTTCCCTCCTTACACAATGTTTTCTCTCCATTCATTTTCCTTTGATTACAAGCCCAGCTCCACTTCTTCAGCGAGAACAAGCCGTTCTCTCCCTCAGCGTCTGTTGTTCCCTGCTATTTGAAATAGCTCATTAGCAAACAGGCAAAACTCTTATGGCTTATTTCTCTGTGTTTGCCCCGTTTTCTCCCGTCGTTATTTTTTTAACAGCTGATGACATGGGCTTTCTAACTTGTTCTGACCCTGTTCCTGTGTGTGTGTGTGTGTGCTTTCTGTGTGTGTGTGTAGATGCACAGAGCATGATATTGAATAAGATAACAAAGAAATACAGAGATGTTTGACAGGAATGGAATTGAATGTCACTGAAAACATGAGTCAAAATGTGCATGTGCTTGCTTGTTGTTCTTTTTCTATACTGTGTGTGTCCTTTAGAGCGTTTTCAGGTGTATTTTTGTAAAATCATTGTGATGAAGAAGTGTGTGTGTGTGTGTGTGTGTGTGTGTGTTACTGCACTTTGCGCGCGGCACAGAATATCACAAAGCTGTTTGACTATGCTGAATGTGTGCTTTACTCCTTGCAGCTATGAATTCAGAGATTTCATTTTGCCCTCCCTGTGTTTCACACACAACATCACACACACACACACACACACACACACATACACTGAGAACATTGCATATGGAAACAATGGTCCCTCTGAGTTGCCTGGGGTCGTACGCTTGCATATTCCTCGTTGTTGGTAATTTCACACACTCTCAAACAGGCTGCCTGATGTGAAAGGGAGAATGAGAAGAGCTTTTCATCTGACACTGTCAGGGTCCAACAAAAAGACCAAAACCAACAATCCAGCTAACTACTAGTTTTGCCTGTATAGCTGAAGCCTCATATATCGTATTCCTCTGTGCCATTCTCTTCTATTGTTGTCCAAAAACTATTATAAAGACATCTGTGTCACTAGGTGACATGTTCTTGTTCTTTGTTTGAGTCAATCCCACAAACACCGTCCTGTTGCCATAAACACTGTGTGTTAACACGCAGCAGAAAATAGTCCCTAACAAATGCACTATTTACTCCTCTTTGAGGGATGTTGGCTAAAAACCACAGTGTCCAGCTGCTTAAAATGACACAATGTATTTGTGACGGTTTTTATTAACTAAATAAACTAAACTAAATAACTAACTAAATCCTTGTTGGTTTTGGTGTTTTCATGAAATTTGTTGGCAACATGAATTTTATAAAATAATACCAACCTTAGTCTTCAATTTCTTTCTAATTTTTACTCTCTCCCTTCATCTACTCTGTCATATTCAACGTTCCTTCCATCTTTCTCTTATCTTTTTCCTTTCCTCTTATTCCTATTTCCTCCCCCCTCCCACTCTCCCTCACTGTCTCCCTCTCTATCCCTCTTTCTTGTCTGTTTCTGCCCTGTCTCTCGCCTTCTCTCTCTCTCTTTCTCTCTCTCCCTCTCTCAGTGAGGTGGGCGCACGATGCTTCACAGAGCATGTCAATGGGAAAATGACTGGGGAGAGATGGCTAATGACACAGCGTAGAAATACACAAGTTTGTGAAAATGAAATTGGATACCTCGGAGTGTACACAAGTGTAGGATTGTGGGTGATCGTGTGTGGTAGATTGCATTGGGCTGGCTATGTACTAATACATTTTGCTTGTGCGGGTTGCATGTGTGTGTCCACTTATACACATACCATATTATCATATTTCTTTGTATATTCAGTCTCTGAACTTTGCAGTGCGGGTAAAAAAAAAAAACGAAACTTTCTCTCTTTTCCATGTTTGTCATGCAGATCACAGTCCTCACCGCGCAGTTTTTAGGCTGATTACAATCATTTCTACATGTTGTGAAAATCCTCTGCGTTTTCGTGAAGAATGTTTTTATGGTTAAGACAATGAGGAGGCGACAGTTTGTAGTAACAATTTAGAATGACAATGGCGTTTCTGTGGTTGCCTTAATCACGAGGAGCTCACAGATGAAGTGTTTAACAGTTGTTCCCAAGCTTTGCGTGCTGATTGTGGCATTAGCTGCAGATAGTTTCCATGAAATCAAGTCGTCCGTCATGCCATTCATTTGAATGTAATTGATGTTTTCTTATAGATATATATGTATGTGAAAAAAGTCTTGTGAGGTGAACCAAAGTGTTTGGTAAGGGCTGATGTTACTGTTATCTCCTGAATGACTGACTGCATTTTCAGGATATCTAATGTGTGTTTTCCCCCTGCAGGTGGAATGTAGTGGGCATTCAGGGCTCTCTGATGAGCTACTTCTCAGAGCCAATCTACTTCTCCAGCATCATCCTTGGCAGCCTTTACCATGCGGATCACCTCTCAAGGGCCATGTACCAGCGCATCGCAGAGATCGAGGACCTGCCCCAGCAGTTCACCCTCAACAGGCCTCTACTCAGTGGTCAGTGCCTGCTTTGATGGAGAAATAAGAAACAAAATCAGATACGGTTTTAGCTGAAAGATGCTGACATTTTAAATTAACAAGAGTTCAGGCTGAATGAGAGCATGATTGTGTTAATGTTCCCATTTTGAGGGAATCTCCTGTTAATCTTTGCCAATCAAACTCCACTTTTCTAAATATCAAAGAGGAAGACGGTAATTCTAATCAGTAAACACATTTCTCCACCTCACTGGTCAGTCCACAGCTGGAAGACAGTTATTGCTTTTCTCCTCTGTTTGATCTGAGCTGACATTTACCTAGTTCCTGGGAAATCTGAATACCTTTATCATTTTGTGTAAATTTTCAGCGCTGGCTTGACCTTTTGCAAAGGCCATATGGACCAAGAGTCCTGCACTTTTTTCTCTGACTTTCCATTTTTAGATTCATTCTCTGTCTTCTTGTTGCTCAGAGGACAAAACAATAGCATATAAAAATTCTCTGTAAGAAATATTTGGTTTGCCAAAACATTTTTTGGTTCCTAACTTTCATTAAGCTCATTTTATCGTCTTTCTTTCCTCTGATTATAAGATTTTTTTTTCAACACAGTTACAGACCTTTCGTTTCTCTTTCTGACCACCTCTTTTTAGTAGTCATGCCTGACAAGCTGCCCTTTCTCACGCGGAACAGATGCAGTTTACAGTGATAATGTTGTAATATTGTAAACAGTGGTTCTTTAATTTCAGACGGAAATAGACAAAAGCCTTTTTTGCCCACCCTTTTTGTATTAAGTCCTGCCCCACTGTGTTGTGATTGTCTAACTTGTTACTTCAGGGTATTTTTGCAATAATAATATTCTTGACGATACTGAAAAATAGTTTTGAGCTTAAAATCGCTGTTGAGCTCTCCTCGGACTCAATGAAATAAGTTTGTCGCTGGACATAGTAATAATGTATCCACCTTACATTGAGCCAATAAACACTGTTTATTCCCTCCCCCACACTTTTTCTCTTGTGTTTTTGGTTTATGAAAGGCTAAAAGAAAACCAAAACTTACAGGCCTGCTGTGCCAAGTCACAGTGGAGAGTCACTCTTTGGAGGAAATTTTTATCAAATCAATAAGAATAAACAAAACTCCACGACTGCAACAAAACAGACAAAACAACAAAAGCTAATTCAACACTCAGACTCAAACAGGTGAAATGAAGCTGTGGTCGTGTTTTTTTAGATCCCGGGGGATGACAAAGGGCATCGTACAAAGGGCTTGGGGTGATATGCAGCTCCCCCTGCTCCTCCTCTCTGGTTGCTCTCTAAGTGGTGGGTAACAGAGATAATAGTAAGGGGTTATTAACCTTTTCCGCTTTAGAGAGTTTTTAGCGGTGAAGCACTGTGGCGTTAGAGCACTGAGGGATTTCATCCCCTTTAAATCATCTTCTGCCACAAGTGCTGCCAAATGGAACCTAGGATATTAATACCCACACACACACACACACACAAAGAGCTAGACACCGGGATTTATGGCATCCATATATCTCCCAGTTATACTTCAGATACAGTGGAGGTCGATGCCCTGTAGTTAGAATGGGAGAGAGCAGACGCTGACCTCAAAATCCCCCTGGGCTGGATTGTATTTTGTCTCCACACAGTAGGGTGACAACAACAAAAAAAGCAAGGAAAAACCTTGCTGTTGCAAGATATTAGAGCTGTCACTTGAAGGAATGGGCAGCCAGGTTTGAATACCCCATCCTTGGTTTAATGCATCCATGCAGTGGGGTAGCAGGAGGTTACGTTTCCACAGAAGTTTTGCAGGAAGGAGAAAAGCTATTACTTGGGCAGCACGGTGGTCCAGTAGATAGCACTGTGGCCTCACAGCAAGAACGTCGCAGGTTCAAACCCCGGCCTTTCTTTGTGGAGTTTGCATGTTCTCCCCGTGTCTGCGTGGGTTTGCTCCGGTTTCCCCCACCATCAAAACCATGTTAGGTTCTCCAGTCAGCGCCATTGACCAGACACTGATAAAGACCTGGTGTTGGTCCCCGGGCGCCTTGAGGGATGGGTTAAATGCAGAGAATGAATTTCGCAATGTGTATGTGACAATAAAGTATAATCTTATTCTTACTTTTTTAATCTTAATGGTTTATTTCGTATTTATGTGGTGATTGTTGGAACAGTGGAAAGACTAACAAGTTTTGGTGAGTTTTATGTTTCTGTCACGCTTAAAGCATTTTACGATGATCTGCGAGGTAAAATTATTTGTTAGAGTCTGTTGACAAGTAAGAGGGATGGCTGTTTTTGGTTCAACCAAAGGGATTTTACTATTTAACAAAAGGTCTATCTCTGTAGGATTCCTTTATATAATGTTGTCATGTTGCACTTTTTAGTGGATGTAAGCGACTTTGGAGGCATCATTTGTCCGCAAGGATAATGTTGGTGTGGAGGCAAAATATTTCAGTGAATTAAGAGTTTATTTCAACCAAACCAGAGTTGGTGATTGTTGGAACAGTAAAACGACTAACAAAGACGGTTTTGGTGAGTTGTATTTTGTTTCTGTCCTGTTTGAATGAAAAGTTTTACGATTGCAGTTGTGTCTGTAGTTGTGTTTTAGTCTGAGGTGCTGGTGCTCTACAGCTCCTTTAAAATCATTAAATTAGAGGAGATGTTTTTCTTTTGGACAGTGATGATATTTGGTTTGGTGTGCTGCCCAGTCTTTGACCTTCATTGTTTTTGATTCCAGGTATAAGTAACGCAGAGGCCAGGCAGCCAGGGAAGGCACCCAACTTCAGTGTGAACTGGACGGTGGGCGACCAGGCCCTCGAGGTGATCAATGCGACCACAGGCAAGGACGACATGGGTCGCGCTTCACGCCTCTGCAAGAACGCCCTCTACAGCCGCTGGGTGCGCCTACACTCTAAGGTACGTGTACTGCGCTCTTTTAATTTGAAGCATTTCAGTTCCTTACCATGAAGCCGTTTGATACTCAGCCCTGCTCACGGGTAGTGTGGGCTGCTTTTAGTTTGTGTTTGTTTTGCTCACATCTTACTGGTTTATTTTACTGTCAAGCAATCATACAGTATGTTTGGATGTTTAAAATTTTTATGTCAGATGATGTCGTGCACTGAGATTCATCTTATGACAGATTTGACTCATGTCACATTAAGCAGCCTGAAGCAAACTTTAAAATCCTTCCTTGAAAAGCTCAATTGAGGGAAAGGGCTTGGGTAGTTGTAAAGCATCACTGAGAGACTGTAGAGGTCAAGCAGGGCATTGAATTATAACAGTAGCATGATGAATGGTTCCCAGTGCACTCAGAGAGCTGATTGGTGAAATATGAACTAGGAAAACTAACCCTAAAATTACAGCGAGCTGAATCTATCTAGCTGATACACTGATTTAATTTTGAAGGCAGAGGTGCAGTCAATGTTATGAGCATTATATTTACTTAGAAAAATCATCCAGTGCTCACCCTGCGTAACATTCACAGCTTAACTTGCTTTTTGTCTCTGTCTCTGCCTTTCAGCTGTCATCCATCTTGTGGATCAAGATGCTGAAGCCCAGCTCCTACCATGAAGCCAAGCAGGCAGCCACAGAGTACCACTCTGCCAAGCAAGCGCTCATCAAGGCCTTCCACAAAGCCGGCCTGGGGGCCTGGGTCAAAAAGCCCATTGAGCAAGACCAGTTCACCCTCAGCTCCTGAGGGAGTCAAGGGACCAAGGGATTCCTAAAGCCCCCACTCCTTCCCCCCCTGACCCAGGCCTGAAAGCAACAGAGTTCCCCATTAACTACCAGCCCACAGAGACACTTACCTCCGTCCCATGTGTCGGCATACACGTGCACTTTGTACTTGTGCGTAGTTTCACAAACCATCCATAGCTCATCATTCTCATTCCTCAGAGGACCTCAGCCTCACCATGTCCTTTCTTATCATATTGATTTGTGTCCTTTTATTTTGATGGATGGTGTTTCTTCATCGTCTTGTTTTGTGTTTTAAAACTGGAATCCATGGTTTTTACGCCTCCGAGTTTTATGTTTCCCAGAGAAATCGTGTTTTTATGCCTTACATGTGGAAGTCATACAGTTTTGTCTTATTTTCTTGATCAATGAGTGTAGCCAGTTGAGGTGTGAAATGTAGCCTAGAAACACAGGATCTTTGTTAACTAAAACCAATGTGTATGGACCTAAAAGAAGATATACTTGCTAAAATGAATATGACCTTTAATTTAAAGCTGTTCTTCAGGATGTAAATCTAGTACTGAAAAGAAAGAGAACTTTAAATAATTATATAACATTTTAATGTGTGTTATTTGGTCCGTTCCTTAGATGAGACTACATGTTCCTAGCCCCTGTATTAAAAAAAAATGTTACAAAACACTGTGGTCTTGTTTGATTCACATATACAGGCCAGATGTCGCAGCAGTTTAGTCCACTTTTGTTGATTTTTATGTTTTATTCATTCATTCGTGCATGTGATGTGTAATTTATTTTCTTTTATCACTCTCATTTCATACTTGAACTATGGGAGGGTCATGCTGAGAGCATCAAATCCCCCCCCCACCAAACTCCTCCCCTTGCCTGGGTCTTGGGACAAGCTTTGGGAGGTGCTGCACGTTGTATTTTTCCTTGATCTAAGCCATGGCTTTGCATGGGAACTGAACTGGGAGGCCGGAGCAGAAAACACGTGGTGGAAAGCGTCCATCAGTGAATGATTTCGAATGAATGCCAGCATCTTCCTCCACAGGCAGCTTTGAATCTTTGTCTCTATTTTCTAGATTTCTTGTGGTTGTTTGTTTGTTTGTTTTTATTTGGGGGGGGGGGGGGGGGGGGCGGGCAGGAACAGTTTTTTATTTGTTTTTTTTTCTTGGGCATTTGAGGATCGGGGGCAATACTGCAGTGAAAGTAGTGATTGCATAAACAGACCTCTGAGATGTTGTAACTTTGTGGCAGGGATCCATGATAGCTGTCAGTTGAAGGCTCGGCCCATGTGCTGTGGTGCAAGTTACATTCACCAGACGCCACAATATTCTGAAATGCAAAACATGTTGTAATCCCTCCACATAATTCTCTTTGGAAACACGTAGAGGAGCAGTGAAGGAACACGGAGTCATTGTATGAACAGACTCACATGTTGTATGCTTAATATCTGATCCACTCTACCTGTAGGTCACAAACAAATGTGTCACAGCGTGATGTCACCTTCGTCGCCCTCTCTTCTACATCTGCAGAAACATGTTAGTTCAAAGAAGACCTTTGTGAGCTGACTCGCCACCTTTTCACCCCGAGTGCATGAACGACCTCGTATTTGAAATTTGTAAGTGACGACATACACAAGTAACTGCAGTGAATTCCTGTTCCCAGCTGTGGGACGTGTGTGTGTGTGTGTGTGTGTGTGTGCGCGCACACACATGCGCAAATCTATGTGTGTGCTCAGACGTCTTTAAGCATACTCTGTGGAGTCTTCACCAAAGATGATGATGTCCATGTTTGTCTCTGCCCCACTATTTTCTTTACAAAGATTTTTTTTTATATAAATATATGGCACACTTTTTTTGGGAATTGACCCTTTACTGTTTGGTTTTTGTATACCCACTGAACAATGTACTTTTTGATTTGTACAAAACCAGTGTATTACATTCAGTATGGGGAAATTGAATTGTCAGGCTTCTTTAGTGCATCTGTAGCTGTCAGTGGCCACGTGTATATTGTGACCTGCAATTATTATTGCTGCAGTATCGTAGTTCTGTGTGTATATAAGGAACAACAAAAATGATAAATTCTGTTCCCTGTACAATCAGTTCATCCCATCCTACAAACTGTTTTGACTCTTTCCCTGTTGCTGGGATTGTGAAGATGTTAATGTTCCTGACTAAGTATTAGTGGTTCTCTGTGACTCACTGGGCACCATAAAGCATGGCACTAACACTGCCGGGGTTAATAGGCTTCATCCCCATTGTAGCCAACAATGTTCTAAAAAAAAAAATATGCACTGTAGGGTGCTTCAGCTAAAAGTGGCATCCACCAGCTGGCACGTGTGATGTCATAAATGTACCTTTTTTTACTTATATTTCATTGTTTTATGAGTCAGTAATAGAAACGCAGGAAAAGGGAATCTACCCGTAGAAACTTTGAAATTTGGTTTTAAAAAAAATAATCACAGAAAACAGTGGCGTCCAATGCCCTCTGACAAATAGACCCAAACCAAAGCCACTAGCAATACTCCTGATGTCTCCTTTAATGTGACCCCATCACAAACAGGAATCTGAATGTTTCCCTCCCTTTCCCCCAGTCTTTGTTCTTCTCCTGTTCTAGTCTCTACAAAGTTGTCTTGAGTGTTTTGGGGGGGGTTTTTGTTGGTATATTTCCCCCCTAAAGACTGCCTGCTCGTAGAGTTTTGTTTTTCTTTCGACTGCACTAAAGATGTCAACTGATGATGTCATGATAAAAAACCGTCCCCGTTTATGGATTGGATGGCAACTATCACAGCAAGAACTGAACTGCTTCTGCTTAACCCTTTGTGAATCCCTGATGATGGTCAGTGGCCCCTCCCTCCCCGCAGCTGCGTCTGTGGTGGGTTTTCTTTGTATTTATTTTACATTTTTGGTGACTCCAGAGTGGGCAGTGTTTCGTCCACTCGGGGTTTCAGAGCCACAGTTCCCCCGTTTCTCCCTCTCGCCAGCTGTCCAATGTGTGAAAACCTCCACCAACAAAATCCACAACCTTGCATGTACTACCAACACTGAAGCTGCACCTAGCATGACAACAACTTTTAAAGGACTCGAGTAGAAAAAAATAAAAAAGAAGCTAAAGATAGATATATAAAATGAACAAAAAAGAATAAAAGAGTTCTTAGTTTACTTTTGCACATGGTTGTGATTCTTTCTCATCACCTTCTGAGTGTGGTGGTCTCTCTGTGTCTGTTAACCTCACAAGGAATGGAAACAGGAGAGAAAAAACGTCTTACAACTTGCACGCTGAATGGTTCATATAAGCTGCTTTGAACCAGATTGCTTGATGACAGTTGTCCGCACATATTAACTGTGTTTTGTGTGTACTAAATGAAGAAGAATGAAATGAACTGCATCATCATGTTGATGCTTTTGGGCTGCGATACCACAAGAACGTTTTGTAGAAAGCTACATCATTCATTATGAGAATCATCACAAAGAATAAATGCATCTCTCTCCAATCAGATTGCTTTGCTGAACTGCTGATGTAAGCAGTGGTGGAAAAAGTACGCAGTTTCTTTACTCGTGTAAAAGTATTACAACAATGTAAAAAATACTCAGTGATACAATATTATTATTATTACATTATTGGTTTGTTCATACTGATGAATAAGCGGCATTTTACTGTTGTAGCTGGTTGAGGTGCAGATAGTTTAACCCTACTGGTTCCTAACCTAGCGGTCAGCCCCCCTCCCTAAATCTGAGGGATGAGATGATTAATGGAGCAGGAAAGAGACTTTTCTCTAGTGTCTGATATTGCAGAGTTCTACCTCTTTGGGCCTTGAACATTTATTTAAATTAAAGTTTAGAGTGGAAATATCTCTGGCGTCACTGCTAACAACTCACAGACATCTGAAATGTGACAACTAGATTACTTCTTTTTTAAGGGGGCTCGAGCCTTAAAGGTTGGGAGCCACTTGTTTAATCTTTAAAGGGGACCTAATATGCTTTTCCATATTTTCTGGCATATCTATAATGTTAATAAGATAGAACCTTTTTTTTTTTACTTTGAATCATGCAAAGCTGATAGACGAGCCACAGAACTACAATATAGGTCTGGAAATGCAGTATAATAATCCCTTTAACAAGGGGCCTCTTGCAATAACCACTTCTACAAACAAATTTGTCTTAAGTGGCTTGTACAAGTGATTTAGGAGAACTTGCCGTATTCACCAATGTCCTCGTACTGTATTTTGAATTTTCTCTTGTGAACACAATTTAGTATTGGTCCAGACCTGTCATGTGCAATTAGTCTGCTGATATCCTAACTAACTGGCTATTGATGCTATGGTTTAACACTACAATACTGAACATCTCAAACTGCAAAACAACTTCAGTGATGCACAAATTGAAGAATAATTTGTCTCTGTATGTAATTCTTAAACTGGCACATAGGTGTCATTTACACTGTGGACGCTGGGGACTTGTCCCCACCACTTTTTGAAATGGCTGCTTTTGTCTCCTCTTGACACAAGTTTTGCATTCTCTCCCTCCATTATATTCTGTTATATTTATATATTTTGAAATGTGACATGCTTTACATAAATAAAAACATTTCCACCATAAACTGGTGCAGAAACTTCCACCAGAATGCAGGAAATGAAGTGTTTGAAGATTTCCTGGGGAAGGACCCCCAGACTCATATATCTCAGCATGGAGGATCTCTTTAAAACACTGTTTAAGGATCTTTTGGTCTCGTTCTCGTGAACCTAATATCGCGTATCGGGATATCTCGTGAGCTAAGTGTCTCTTCACACCTCTAATCTGAGCCCCTTTGTCCCCACCACTTTTCAACACAAAGTGACGCCCTTGACTGGAAGTGTAATCTTTTGGATGCCTTGGTGCATCAGGCCCTTGGAAGAGTGTGACAGTGTGCTTCTTGGCCGAGACAGATGAATGGTTGTTGTAGCAGTTTAGATTACCACGTGCTGTGCCTCTGCAAATGTGAAACTTGCTAGAGCTGCAACTCCAGACACAGACACACCGATCCAGCCCTATTCCCTTTATTCCACTGCTAACGCTCGGGGGTCTTGACACTGTACATGAGCATTCTCGATGGGCCCCTCCCCGCATCCACAGCTATTCATTCCAGCATCTTTGTAGGCCCTCCACACATGAGGACCCTTTTCCCTCCAAGTCCTACTCCCCTGCTGACGCTGTTATAATGATAGAATTTCCTTTTATGGATCTCCAAAAAGCTGAGACTTTAATCTCCGAACATGTAAAGTGCTTCTTTTTACTTTTCGATGTCGTTTTCATGAATCAACATTCATTGAGGGCAGGATGCGTAGCCTTATACATGGTATTAGTGGAGCGTTAATTGTGCTAATTTACAATTCTCATGGACATGCGCTCAATGCAGAAGGCTTTCTTCATGTTTACGCATGTGATTTACACAGTTACAGTGGGGGAAATAAGTATTTGACCCCTTGCTGATTTTGCCGGTTTGCCCACTTACAAAGAATGCAACAATCTACAATTTTAATCATATGTACATTCTAACAGTGAAAGACAGAATCCCAAAGAAAATTCCAGAAAATCACATCATATGAATTTATTAAAATTGATAACCATCTGATGAGGAAAAACAAGTATTTGACCCCCTGGACAAACAGCATGTTAATATTTTGTAGAAAAGACATTATTGGCCAGCACAGATGTCAAACGGTTTTTATAGTTGGTGACAAGGTTTGTGCACATTTCGGCAGGGATGTTGGCCCACTCCTCCCTGCAGACAGCCTCCAAATCATTCAGGTTCCGAGGTTGTCGCCTGGCAACTCGAATTTTAAGCTCCCTCCAAAGATTTTCAATTGGATTCAGGTCTGGAGACTGGCTAGGCCACTCCAGAACCTTGATGTGCTTCTTCTTCAGCCACTCTTTTGTTGCTTTGGCGGTGTGCTTAGGGTCGTTGTCGTGCTGAAACACCCATCCTCGACCCATCTTCAGCTCTCTCACTGAGGGAAGGAGATGTTGGTCCAGAATTCCACGATACATGGCCCCGTCCATCCTCCCCTCAATACGATGGAGTTGTCCCGTCCCCTTGGCTGAAAAGCACCCCCAAAGCATGATGTTGCCACCACCATGCTTGACGGTGGGGATGGTGTTCTTTGGGTTGTACTCGGTGTTCTTTGCCCTCCAAACACGACGAGTTGAGTTGAGGCCAAAAAGTTCTATTTTGGTGTCATCTGACCACATCACCTTCTTCCAGGCCTCTTCTGAGTCGTCCAGGTGGTGAATGGCGAACTTCATGCGGGCCTGTACATGTTTCTTCTTGAGCAGGGGGACCTTGCGTGCGCTGCAGGATTTCAATCCATGACGGCGTAGTGTGTTACCAACCGTTTCTTTTGTAACTGTGGTCCCAGCTGCCTTCAGTTGATTCATCAGTTCCCCCCTTGTGGTTTTGGGATGATTCCTCACCGTTCGCATGATCAGGGACACCCTACGAGGCGAGATCTTGTGTGGAGGCCCAGACCGAGGGAGGTTGGCGGTGGTGTTGTGCTTCTTCCATTTCCTGATAACTGCACCGACAGTTGATCTTTTCTCTCCAAGTTGCTTTCCGATTCTCTTGTAGCCCATCCCAGCCTTGTGCAGATCAACAATCTTGTCCCTGATGTCCGTAGAAAGCTCTTTGGTCTTGCCCATGGTGCTGATGTTGGATGCTGGTTGTTTGGGTGTTGACAGGTGTCTTTTATACAGGTAACGAGGTGAGGCAGGTGTATTTGATGTAGATCATTGGTTGGGATTGGGGCTGTGTCTTAAAGAAAGACTAACTGGCTTGTAGGAGCCAGAATACTTGCTGTTTGGTAGGGGGTCATATACTTGTTTTTCCTCATCAGATGGTTATCAATTTTAATAAATTCATATGATGTGATTTTCTGGAATTTTCTTTGGGATTCTGTCTTTCACTGTTAGAATGTACATATGATTAAAATTATAGATCGTTGCATTCTTTGTAAGTGGGCAAACCTGCAAAATCAGCAAGGGGTCAAATACTTATTTCCCCCACTGTATCTGAATTTAGGAGTGTTTGCTGAATCTGACGTGGGACACTCGTATGGGCCCACCAAACGAAAAAAAGTAAGAGAAAGTTAAGTATACGAAAAGGGTTTTGCATGAGGCGTGTGGTATTTTATATCTTTTCCAAAACATAGTATTCTGAAAACTACTAACTAAAGCTGTTAGATGAGTATAAAATATAAAGTTGCATAAGTACAGTTGGCTGGATTGCCCAAAAGTGGGACACTGGCTAATGTGGGACACCTAGAGTCTAGTGTTTGTAGGTCCCCCATAAATACATGAATGCCAATGAAACTATTGGTTAGCCAAAGCTATGGTGATCAAGATCAAATGACTTTTCAAATGTCCAGTCACATATGAGGGTGGAGCAAGAGTGAGAGTTTTGACAAACTTGATATCAAGGAGTATAAATGAATTTTAATTAAAACAATCCTGCTATTCTTTTGGCTTATTCTGCTTCTAAAATGTTTGTCCATCAAAAAATGTTTAAATATATAGTTTATATTTTTATCAAATTTCTAAGTGTCCCACTTTAGGAAATGTGGGTTCGAACTATGATTTATCTAATGTGGGACAGTTGTAAAGTACTTCAGTCACTCAAAAAAGTGTAGTGGGGCATGGTTTGTGGGGCAAAAATGGTTATTTACAGGTTTTTAGTGGTCTTATGTACTATTAGAAGGAGGTACTGCATGTTTAAGGACATTGGAAATTGTTATTCTTTGGGGGATGGCGGTTTGAAGGCTTTTTGTGGTTTTATGTGTGTGTGAACGTAGTAGGTGTCTTTAAATAAAAAAATAGCTCTGAATTTAAAAACCAATAAAGCCGATCCACTTAATTTTATGTATCTAATGATTCATTTAGTTAAATGCATTTCAAATCACAATGGCAAAGCAGAGAAAGACAGGGAGAGATTTAAGTAAAATAAACTAGAGTCAGGAATTCTGATTGTGCATTTAACTCTTTTCTATCTGCATAAAGTAACACAGGCCTGTTATAACAGTTGCTTAATGTTTTAATTTCATAAAAACTATCAAATTGTATTATTTGTTGATATTCAGTTATCAATGTTTCATTAATCCATAACCAAGAGAATTACTAACTTAAGAAAATGTTTATGTTCTACATGAATTAAGTTGATTTTTCATAATAGACCCACATTAGGGACAGACCTGTCCCACATTCGGAAGATGCCAGTTTTCTCATAGAATTTGCAGTAAGACCGATACGTCTGTCGTGTCCTTTAGGAATGTGTTATTTACATCTTCTCTTTTGATTTGATTAGGACACATCCTGGGGTTTGTTAAATGGTTTTGGATGTTTATTTAATACGTTGGCTTCACATAACAATATGCCACAGAAGTCTGAAAAACAAAAATTAGGGCAAGTCACCCTGCTTGACTTTCTACGACTGCATGTCCTTATGCATCCCACAGAAGATACAAAGTAAGTGTATTTTACATTTATTTTGTCATTCTACAACACGGGGCTGTACAATGAAATGAAATGCATCTTTTGAGTAAAACATTTGTCCATTAATCAGTTGCACGAGTGATCATTCTGAAATGGTTTGAAATATATATCATGAATATATTCCTAGTAGTTGTCAAATTCCAGGTTCAGTAGAGGAGCTTGTTTTGCTTGCTGAGAGGAAAATTTTAGCAGACAAATTGCTATGTGTTTGGTGTCAATCAGACTCAAGTTGAGGTTGGATTAGTCAGGCAGAAGCGTCTCAGGCATTTTACTGCTGGTTTTAATCTTCAACTCACACAGGGAGTTAAGTCAGGTCATCGACTTTTCTGTGTGTGGTGTCTGTTTACAGTACTTTTAACCTCTGGCTGTCTCACACAATGTTAAGTTGGGGGGATACATATGTTAGATATCACCAAGACTTTTATTATACTAAGATCTTTAATTGTTTGTTAATCTGAGAGGCATAGAAGAGACTTCTAAAAATTATTTTACTTTTAAACAATGCTGATTCGCTGCGATTTTACCGAGCTTACTGTCTCTGTAGCATACTCAACACAAACCTCCAAGTAATCCTCAACTTCAGTCAATAAATTATAGAAAAGTCTAAAATTTTGAACAGGGTATGGTAGAAATCATGGATGGCAACCAGTCAATAGAGAATATTGAATATGCAACGTGAGTATGTTTGTGTGTCTTCAGTATCCCAGCAGATACTGCCATCAGATCAATAATAAATCACACATCAAACTTTGCTTTAAACACCAAGCCCCTGTGCTCAAAACTCCATTGACATGATGAAAGCTCCTGGAAAGGCAGATCCGTAACAGTAATAAAAGGCAAACGCGGCTCAGACCAAAACATGTTAGAAACTCTCTGGTCTTCAATAATTCAGAACCCATCTGCTGAATCTTAACAGCCACACTGCTGTTTACATAAACATTAATATGATTGCATCTGTCAGGATACAAGTGCTACATCTTACACCATATCCCCTTTACAATAGCCAGCAGCCATGCACATCAAACATGCCTTGGGTAAAGTATTGGTGTCAAATATTTTATTGGCTCGTAATAGTGTGCAAGAAAAGTAAAAACTGACTTATTATTATTGGACCCTGGTCTAAAGCACTTGGTGAATGCAGCTGACTGTGCAGTCCTGTGGATAATCAGTCAGGCTATTAACTGTACATATGTCATTACGTTTTACTAGAAGCCTCACACAGATTTCTATAATTCAACACCAAATTCAAACTTCACTGTAAACAAAATCGCCATGCTAAAATATGAGTTAAACAGAAACCATATACAGTACAAATTTGGAATTAACATACATATGTAAATACACTGAGTAAGGTGGAGGACGGTGAGGCTGCCCAGCCCTCTGGTGCAGTATGAGTGTGAGAGGGAGGGCAGCAGCTTGTGCCCCTGAGAGAAATGACAAATCATTAGCTCTGGTCCAGGGGTAAATGGGAGCCACACTATTTCAAGGCCCACATTTCCATTTCAATTTTCTGCTCAACAGAGTTGATGTATGTGGCGAATCACACGGCAAGACCACTCTCCACCTCGGCCGGCTCCAGCCTCCTGTTATTCACTGGCTAGAGTACCTCTGTGACCTTGTGTCTCTTTCTGTGTGTGTGTGAGTGTTGTATATGCAAATATGTAAATATATTTAAATTGCCACTGGCTCAAAGGCAAAGAAACAAGTGAAGAGAGTCTATGGATAAAAGTGTGTTTATGAACAGAAAAATAAAATCAGTGTTTCCATTCAGAGGTAATGTTATACAGAAGTTGACAATGAACAATTAAGTTATCTATTAGAAGAGAAAACTAGCGTGGGGTGGCGATGTTGCAGTGGATAAGACGCATGCCACTGATGTGGGAGACCTGGGTTCAATTGCCACTACGACATCCACTAATGTGTCCCTGAGCAAGACACTTAACCCCTAGTTGCTGCAGAGGTGTGCGACCTCTGACGTAGAGCAATTGCTACATTGGACAGCATACCGTTAAACAACAAAATGGATGCTGATCCCCTGCTTACAAAAATGTCATGATAGGTACAGTGAAGGAGAACTTTGTAGAAAGTTGTAGTTCTGCCTATTTTCACTGCTGTAGCTCTGCAGGTACAAGTAGAAGGTTTGATGATGAAAACAGAAACATAGATAAAATAGAAGAATTCATGGAAAATGAAAACTGCCACGAAGTGACAGAGTGACATAATAAGCTGCAGTGGGACAGACTGCAGCAGATCCAGGCCACAATTTTTCCACAGCTGAAAATATGCTTTTTCCTTTAGTGCACAGGCAGTTACATTTTAATAAAATTTGATTTTGAAACATTTAACAATCATGAAAAAGAAATGTTTTACATGTTTAACAATTACAGCACCAGTGGCTTTTATGCTTTAAACAGTATGTTTATACACTGTTTGGTTACAAAAATAAATTATTTAATTGATGGTGGCAGTGGGTCTATTTTAAAATTTTATTTTAATTTAGTTTTGTTGTCTATGGATGCATTTGAAGATGCTGTCATTGTTTGGTTGTTGCTTAATGTTTTTGTTGTGCGTTTTTGCACTAAGAAACTGCCTATTTGATGGTGTTAACAGCACTCAATGAATAAAAACATATTTAGAAAGAAAGAAAAAGGAAATCCATCTAGTCTTAAGGCAAAAAAATTGACATTTTAGATATCTAGTTTTTAAGAAGAATATATGAAAATAACTACACATTCTGCTGTGGTGCATAAAATGACAATTCTTTAACAGTTGCAAAGCAAATAGATTAAAAATGCCACAAAAAATCTGTCTTGTAAACCAAGTTTTTTTCTCAGGCCAGTTTCTTTGTTTCTAGAATAGCACAGAAAATCCTACCTTTTGTAGATGTCTGTGCAGAATAATAGAGAGCGGATCGATAATTTGTTACTGGCTCCTGGCTTCTATATGATCTGAACCACCAGTACTGGACTTTAATCTTGTATCAACTAAATTTTCAAATCCAGCTAACAAGACGACACCCCACAGTGTAAATTAATTGACTCAACATCCGCAGTCAGATGGTAATTGCTTAACCATATCCTGTGTTCATACTGATACATTGTAATTTACTTTGAGGTACTGCTAAGTGTCGCTGTGTGTGTGAGAAGAGTGTAGATAGGCTAAGTATAGAGAAGAAAGTGTCAAGAGGAGACGCAGATTGAGCTTATCTGTGAGCTCAGGCCTTCCTTTGTCAGAGCAGCTCCTTTCTGATGAAGACTCTTTGAACCTGACAGAATAATTAAAAAGGAAGGAGGAGGAAAAGCTGACATTTGCATTTTGACCTTCTTGATTTAGGTGGCGAAAATTGCTCCCAGTTTCCTCCAGAACACATTACATCAGTTTGTCCTTGCAAGTGTGTGTGTGTGTGTGTGTGTGTGTGTGTGTGTGTGTGTGTGTGTGTGTGTGTGTGTGTGTGTTTGTGTGTAAAAGTATGCCTTTAAGTTTGTATTTAAGAGTGCATGTGCGTAGGTGTACTTAATAGTTCTATATGCGTACCGGCAGTGTGTATTTATGAGTGTGTGGGAAGAATAAAAGAATAGATTTATGGCATATTACCCAGCCATCTATTCATTAAGGAGCTGTTTTCCTGTAAGCGGGCTCTATTTGAATAGCTAAATTGTCCAAGCAGTGTGCAAACGAGGACTAATAGCCCAGTGCCCTTGTCACAGATGGCCCCACAGCCAAAGTCAAACTGAAGAACATTGGACCTGAGTGTGTGTGTCAGCAACTTCAGTAACAGTATTTCTGTAAAATCAAGGGGTCCTGCTTTGTTTTTATAATGTCCACTTTGCTGGGACTTAGTTTGGTAAAGTAGTGTAAGGACAACTTTTTAAGTTAGAGCTAGCCACGCTAATCCTAGCCCCATGATACTTTGCATGAATTACGGGCTCATCTGTGCGAATTTGCAGTATGGTACTACCATCACGCAGCTTCAACAAGATAATATCATACCTCTGCCCTCTACTACCGAGGGATCTTCAGTATACCCAAAAAAGTAACCTTGGATATCTGTAAGTTAACTAAATTAGTTTAGCATTAGCTAAAATGTTACTGTGGACAAGAAATAGCCTAGTCTGGCACAAAAGTCACGTATGTGACGTCGTAAATTTTTCTCTCAACTGAAGCTAACGTTACTGAAGCTGGCGTCAAAAAACTTACATGACAGGATGATGTGATAAAAGGACCGAGAGTGGCTGGAGTAAACACATCAGGTGAGATACATTTCTGTCTGGAACATAGCTAACTTACCTAGCTAGAAACAACCAAGCAATGAACGTTAGTTAGCATTACCACGCTAACATGTTGGTGACGTATATTATGCGAGACGAGAGATGAAGTTCATTGAACGGGTTTCACACAAAACTAACTTTACGGATTTACAACAAACTGCAACTTTCTTGATGGACAAAATTATCTTAAATTGACAAACGTGTAATTCAGGACACAGTTCAAACAGGATCAAAAAATAAGTTGTCTCTCGCCGTTGTCAACCATACATATTTTTTTCCTATATAAGGTCATGGGTCGGAAGCGGAAGCAAGTGACTTAGGCTCCCTATACCACTCAATGCAGTTTTTTATCAACCGGCATTACAATAGCTAACCTGGCTAGTGGCAGAGATGCTCTCAAGTCTCTGAGCAAGAGTCCAAGTCAAGTCTCAAGTCTCTGAGCAAGAGTCCAAGTCAAGTCTCAAGTCTCTGAGCAAGAGTCCAAGTCAAGTCTCAAGTCACTGAGTAAGAGTCCAAGTCAAGTCTCAAGTCTCTGAGCAAGAGTCCAAGTCAAGTCTCAAGTCACTGAGCTAGAGTCCAAGTCAAGTCTCAAGTCTCTGTGCTAGAGTCCAAGTCAAGTCTCAAGTCACTGAGCTAGAGTCTAAGTCAAGTCTCAAGTCACTGAGCAAGAGTCCAAGTCAAGTCTCAGAGCAAGAGTCTAAGTCAAGTCTCAACTCAATGAGCAAGAGTCCAAGTCAAGTCTCAAGTCTCTGAGCTAGAGTCCAAGTCAAGTCTCAAGTCTCTGAACAAGAGTCCAAGTCAAGTCTCTGAGCAAGAGTCCAAGTCAAGTCTCAAGTCACTGAGCAAGAGTCCAAGTCAAGTCTCAAGTCACTGAGTAAGAGTCCAAGTCAAGTCTCAAGTCTCTGAGCAAGAGTCCAAGTCAAGTCTCAAGTCTCTGTGCTAGAGTCCAAATCAAGTCTCAAGTCACTGAGCTAGAGTCCAAGTCAAGTCTCAAGTCACTGAGCAAGAGTCCAAGTCAAGTCTCTGAGCAAGAGTCTAAGTCAAGTCTCAACTCAATGAGCAAGAGTCCAAGTCAAGTCTCAAGTCACTGAGCTAGAGTTCAAGTCAAGTCTCAAGTCACTGAGCTAGAGTTCAAGTCAAGTCTCAAGTCTCTGAGCAAGAGTCCAAGTCAAGTCTCAAGTCACTGAGCTAGAGTCCAAATCAAGTCTCTGAGCAAGAGTCCAAGTCAAGTCTCAAGTCTCTGAGCAAGAGTCCAATTCAAGTCTCAAGTCACTGAGCTAGAGTCCAAGTCAAGTCTCAAGTCTCTGAGCAAGAGTCCAAGTCAAGTCTCAAGTCACTGAGCTAGAGTCCAAGTCAAGTCTCAAGTCTCTGAGCAAGAGTCCAAGTCAAGTCTCTGAGCAAGAGTCCAAGTCAAGTCTCTGAGCTAGAGTCCAAGTCAAGTCTCAAGTCTCTGAGCAAGAGTCCAAGTCAAGTCACTGAGCAAGAGTCCAAGTCAAGTCTGAAGTCTCTGAGCTAGAGTCCAAGTCAAGTCTCAAGTCACTGAGCAAGAGTCCAAGTCAAGTCTCAAGTCACTGAGCTAGAGTCCAAGTCAAGTCACTGAGCAAGAGTCCAAGTCAAGTCTGAAGTCTCTGAGCTAGAGTCCAAGTCAAGTCTCAAGTCACTGAGCAAGAGTCCAAGACAAGTCTCAAGTCACTGAGCTAGAGTCTAAGTCAAGTCTCAAGTCTCTGAGCTAGAGTCCAAGTCAAGTCTCAAGTCTCTGAGCAAGAGTCCAAGTCAAGTCTTTGAGCTAGAGTCCAAGTCAAGTCAGAGCACAACCCGTTTTTCACTTACAGAGCACAACCATGTATCCTAATGCGTCTACAACTAATGACACGTTATAACGTTATAACTAAATAAAACTGTAACGTCGCATGATCAACAATAAAACCTGTAATCTGTTAGCAGCCAACGTTAATAATTAACATGATGGCAGCCAGCGGGACATAACTCATTACGTTAATCAACCACCACAAGTTTGGTGGGCCTTGTATGAAATTAATAAAGCCAAAATTTATGATGAATGGCTCAGAAGCCACCCATTTTTGTGGTCCTCTCTCATGTGTGGCTGCGCGCAGCTGATACTACATGTTATGTAGGCAGGTTATAGGTAACGCAGAGAGGGGAATAACAGCAAGCTCCTCAGACGTTTCCTAAAAATAAACATTGTTCACAAGTCCCGCTCTTCCGAGTCCGAGTGTCAAACTCGAGTCCCCATCTCTGGCTAGTTCTACACAGTGGCTGGCCGAGCAAGGTTTTCAGACTTGTAACTACAACTTGTCATTCCCAGCTCCGACCTCCGACTTCCAAGGAAAATGGAACGCACCATAATATTTCAATACTAATACTATAGCCTATATCTTAAAAAGTATTATTATATTATATAGTGTTTCTGTTTTTTGCACAAAATATAGAACATTCCTATAGTAGTACTATGATGATGTTATAGTAATTGTTTGCGTTTTTTCTATAGTAATTCTTTATAGTAGTACTATAGTGATATCATCTCTATATAATGATGTCATACGATATGTTTTTGAATGGCCAAGATCTAATAATATAGTAGTAAATCTAATAGTTATTAACAACAAATTCCAACAATTTGAGAATGTTTTACACTACAGCAGACAGCTACCTTGAACACCAACACACTGGGGGGTTGCAGCATCCCTTCTTCCTGTGTCCATGTCTCTACACTTTGAGTGAAATAAGTAGGCCCGCCTAGTTTATTTAAAAAATGGGTGAATTATTAAATTCTTACAAGACAGTCGGGGCCCTGGTTCAGTTGAAACAGGTGAAGCAAAGCTAAGGCCACCTCTAATCACAGCCTAAACTTACATATATTGTCAGACCTTGTGAGACAGTATTTCTTTCTGTCACACTGTCCTTCAAATTGCGTGTGTTGCGTGTGAAACACTCTGACACTGACATCCCACACAAAGTGTCCCTGAGTTGTTTGTTCAAGGTTAGGAGCTCTGGCAAAGAATTTTAAAGAAAAATGAGACCTTCGGGCTTGCAGTAGGCGTTGAACAACAACCTTGTGTTTGACAGGTAACCTAGAGAAAGTTTAGGCATTGTAAAAAAAAAAAATAGACAAAGTTTTGTCTATTTGAAATACACAAATGTTTGGATTTACATTTTCTTTAACAAGTGTACTGTTTGCTTGTGCATGCCATATAGTCAAACATTTAGCATGCCAAACTTATTTAGGGAGGTTGTCTTGGTAATTATCTGCAAAATTTTTTTGTATTATTTACACTTTCCAATCATTCCTATTTTTCTGTTAAGTAATGGTATTCATGCATCATATTCGTAAAGCAATATTACCATTTTTGGAGGCATGAAGTGTTGGAAAGGGTTCTGGAAGCAGAGTGTTTTTTTACAGACCATTGAAAGAGCACTGCGATGAGCCAGACAGGCCCAGGATATAGGAAAGTCTGAGTCGAAAACACATTTGTTATGAAGCCAGACGTGTAAGCCTATGAAACCTATTTCTTGAGAAAAGTAGCGAGGGCGGGGATAGTTCAAAATTCTCAAGAGTTTCTGGCGAATCATCTTGGGTCCACCTAAAAGAAAGAAATCTTAAAAAACTTGAGGGAAATGCAGCCACACAATGCTTCAGATGTCTGCTCTGACTGTGAAAAGTGGAAAAAAATGCAACGGAAGTGTGAATAATTTAATCATTTCTCAGTGATCAGTTTCTTTAGTGGATGTTAAGGAAAAAATATACTGAGGAATGAAACTTATACTGACCCATTTAAAATGTTTCTCTGTTTTCTGTTTTTCTCTGAATTTAAAGAAAACAAATGGGGTTTTCAGGTTGCATCTTATTAGTTATAATAAGGTTTTGAGTGTATGATGACACTATTGCAAGTTTGCAGAACAGTCACACTGGCTGATTTTTGTCTATACCAGTCAGCTTACTTTTCTTTCAAAAGGTGAATGCACAAGAATGCTCACCACAGTGGAGCCATAACAATTAAAACAGCTCATTAATCCTAGCTATGACAGCCAAAAACTGCATCTGGGCTATTTGTGGCAATGCAGCGCGGTCCCATTCTGTCGAGGCCTGAGTTGTTTAGGAACGGTTGTTTTGCAGTTGTCGGGGAGAAGCATCTAACAAGAGGAACAGAGATACAGCGTGAGACCAAATGCACGTCTTTGGAGAATTGTGTAGGAACTATAGGTCAAGTAATGACTGCATGTGCAACAACATAATGCCTGTCAAGCATCAAGAGATGTTTGATAAACACACAGTAGAATATACACTATACTATATAGAAGATAAACTGTCTATTCAATGCAGGTAAGAACACATTGTGGCCTGTATGTGTGATGTATGTAATTACATATATTAAACCTGTGCTTATCATCAAAATATGATCAACTTTCAGTGGAAAGAGTCCTTCCACATTAATATTATGCTGCCACCTAGTGGTTAAAGCATGCTACACATGGAAAAACAGGTCACTTCAACAGGGCTATTTTAGTAAGAGCTCTTTTGAAAACCCACACCCAGATTTTGTGACTTAACACACACTTTCCAAATATATTTCATGTGAATCTCCTTCCATTCCAACAGGTTCAGTGTGTTCTTTATATTTTCAAAACTATACCTTTAAAAGCCACGAACAATAGCATTTCATTGTTTTGTCGGTGAGAGATCAGAATAAGATACAATGTTTGCTATTCATGTTCATTATGTATTAGATTTGAATTTAAGTTTAAAAGAGCAGCTACACATCAACACGTTAAGCACCCTGTATGCAAGCTTCATTTCCTAGTACAATTAATATGGTGTGACAAAAATAGGACATTTTACTTTCTATTCGTTCATTTTTGTTTTATTGGGCTCTGAAGAGCATGTAAACATTTCAGGGCTGACCACTGAGCAGGTTGCCCAGCATGACTGGAGGTTGGAGAGAAGTCTGATGTCAGCTTGAGCCATCTTAGAGTTCAGTGTGCAACAACATTTTGGCTTTCTTCATGTTTTCGGCCACTGTTAAAAAAAGAGAGGACAAATAAGAATAAAGATCATAAATATTTTTCCTTACTGACAAAAGTCTCACTGCAGAAATGCTACAGTCTCTCTTTGTTTAATGTAGATAATTCAATTACAAGCCATTGAATAGGCCTACTCAAGATTAGATCATCAAATTAATTAAGATAAAAATAGTGATATCTTGTTTCTAGATAATAATACTTTACACTAGCAAGACATGAATAGTGTCTCACACAACAATATTTGTTATGAAGCCAGAAGTGTAAGCCTATGAAACCTATTTCTTGAGAAAAGTAGCGAGTAAGCAACGGCAATGTCGATCTGTGGGTTCACCATTTTGGTCTACACTGAAATATGAACACACAGAAAACCTGAAGTAACTAAATCATTATTGGTAAAATGTAGCATCAAAGGTGATATTTGCTAAGTCTAGCAGATCTGTGATGCTGCACATTGGCATAATGTTCCCCTGCTGTTTCATCTAGCTCCATCATCAGGTCAAATTTTGTGTTGAACCAAATTGAAAGTGAGCGCAGTTTTATAGACATATCTTGGAAGCATAGCTGCAGAGGCCCAGTGGAGCTTTCCATTATGAAGTCTATATCATGTTAGCCTGTGTAAACTTTAAGTTCAAAGTAAAGTAGTTAGATAGTCGTCTTCCAAGATCATAATACCCTGGTGCATTAATCCTTCTTCTGTTTGACCAAAACGTCCATTCAAGTTTAATGATAAACTGGACCTACAAATACCATTACACCCAATTAGGTTCATTTTGATAAGACCGACATCATATGGCAAAATGTAATTTGTGTTTATATATTAAAGGCACAATGTGTTATCCAAATGTGAACAACAATGTAGCCTCAGTACCAAAAATCTAATGCGAGATTGAAACCCGACCCTCAAATTGATTAACAGATCTTTTATGCTGAACAACAATTAAGGCCAAGCTATACATATTTTATGCTCAAGTTAAAGGTTTGTTTACATCAATACTGAATGTAAACACAGGTTTTTCATCTTTAAGTCAAACATAATACGTGAACGCGCTTATCTCTAAAAGTAATTAGAGCACCACAGCTGCAAAACTTCTCTCCTCAACTGCCACCCTGCTCAAACCTGAAACCTGCAGTCCCTCGCTAACATTCATATGAAGTCAGTCGTTCTCTCTGTCAGACCCATCTCACAAAAACAGTCTGAAGTTTCACACTGCTGACAGGTGAGGCATGCACCCCCACCCAAACTATCATTAGAGAGAGTGGACGGTCACTCACAATGTGCCATGTCACCAGGCTTGTAGGTGTAGCGGTAGTTGCTGTACTTTCCTGCTATACCTGTGCGCACAGTCTTGGATGGATCTGCAGAAAGACATGTCACACACATAAATTGAGGAGAGGGATCAGCATTATCTGATTGTAATAACTCTTGTGCTGTTCATTTTGTTAACTGCTCGTGTTTTTCTGACACTCATTATAAGCAACTAGGAATGAAAATATGAATTGACAAGGAGGGAGAGAACAGTGAATGTCAAAGTAAAAGAGAGAAAGTGTGGGAAGGTAGAGGAAAGAGGAAAAAAACAGATGACAGGTGTCAGTTTCAGTGAGACATCATGTGGTGAAATCTGGTTATTTAGGACTAGTGGTTATTTGGGACTGAGTGAAAAGTCCTAGTTTCACCTCCCACTCCACCATTAATATGCAAAACTACGGAGTCTGTTAGCCCTTATCTCTTTCCTTCTCATCAGCGCCATGTGAATGCAATGAATCTCTTATACTGGAATCCTTATTCTGTTAAAAATACATAAAATATACTGTGAGAGATTTGAATATCTCAAAATGATCTAAGTTTTGCTATTTGACCCAGTCTTATCGATTCAAATATTTTTAATTGCCTGTCTTATTAGACTGAAAATTGATTAAATGAATTCTAAATTATGATAAATGGTGTAAGTATTTACCAACAAAAAGGATTCTGGGAATGTAGTAGCCATCAACGGCCAGATTCTTGTCCGTAGTTTCCTCCTATTAAAAAAAAACAGTAGCATGACATAAACTCAGACAGTATGTAAAACGTATTTTGTACTAATTTGCTTACAGATGCTATTGTTCTTTGCACATCATTTAAACCTTTAATTATACCTGATATTGCTACACTGTCCATGATTCACCTCAAGATTGTAGACTAATTTGCATATCAATTTACAAAGTGCTAAAAAAATCCATACAGACTGGTAAAATGCTTATACCAGAAGAAGGTACCAAGATGCTCACTCATCACATTACCCCTTTATATCAGTCACTCGGTCAGTGTTTTTCTCTACTTAACGCAGCTTCCACATGTCTACACTGTTTTACAGTGAAAAAAGGTTTCTTCACATATTCACAAAGGACTCACCACCAAGTTGAGCATGATGAAATCCTCTTTGGCCATTTTCTGGATGGACTTGTCAGCAGAAAATGCCTTCTTCAGTGCTGTTGAAATAATTTTGTTTATCTTAGATTTGACATTGAAAAAAAACTGGCTTTTAAGTAATCATTAAAGTTATACATATGCTCAATATTCATATGCTTCCCCAAAAATGCATGCAGTTTCAACCCAACTTTAATAATTCAAACAGGGACACATGTGCAAGCAGGAATTGTAAATGTGGCCAATTATCTTCACTTACTGTGTTCATAAAAGTCCTGCCCATGCATTTATGTACAATTTGACTGACACAGAGGGTTTCAGGCAAGTTAGAAACAAGTTTTGAAGGTGGGGCCAGCAGATTATTCATGCCTAGTTTCATTGCCGGAGATTACACAATGTAATAAACTATAAATGTATGAAACCCAACTTATTTCGATTGTCCTCAAATACTGTAATTGAGTTGTGAATCAAACAGAATAATAATGGTTTTCACAATTAAATGAAGTACTGGTATGTTCAGACTTTGAAAGGCAGGCTGTAAAATATTCAGCTTTTTTCCCCTCAAACCTGACAAAAATCCAAAGAAAAAAACAGATTTTGCCCTGTAGGTGGTCTTTATTGTTTATGTGTTTAGAAACGCCAGCAGAGATTTCCATTGTGCTTACTTCCAGGAAACCAGCTGCGTGATAAATGAATGTAATTCTAACCTATTTTCATTGCCTGTTTGGCAGGTATTACGGAACACACCCATTGTGTTCCCCATGACACCAAGCCCAAGTCTGGGTTAGAAGGACAGTGGAGGATATGCAAGCCTATATTTTTATATTCAATGTTTTTCAGATGTAGTAAACCAGAGTTACTGCAGTACCTTGACTGTGCGGGCAGTTGTCTCGATGATGGATGACCATCAGAGGCTTCTTACTGTGAGAGCAAAACCACAGAGAAACAACTCAACACATTCGTGAACACAGTAAGCACAATGATGGGTGTCTGCGCGGTCTTGCAACATGATCATTGAGAAACGGGTCCCCATGCCAGACTTTTCTATATCCACACATTACATTAATGGTGCTGCATTCCATTAGTAATAGAGCAAATGTTGTAATGAATTATACAGTATTTTAACCAACTTGAACAAGTCTTTCTTCTTTTTTCTTTCCTTTCTACGTCACCTCATCATCCGTATGGACACATTAAGAGGAAAATACATCCTGCTCGCAAACTGCATATAAATTGTTGTATGAGATTCACAAATGTATATATTTTTTTCTAGTCAAATGGTTGCTGGGAAGTCTGTCAAAGAATCCTTTTGTAATACATTATTATTGTTGTTGTTGTTATAAACATATCTATAATCAGACAGCAGTATTTTGAGGAGCTGTATTGTAAGTGAGAAAGTCTGTGATCAGATGACAGTAATGTATATGCATGCCATCTGTTAGACCCCCAGCTTGAGGATGCAGTTACATCAAAGAAATAAAGGGCACAAATTACACTTTCCCATTTACATTCTTTTCTCACAGCCAAAACTCATATCCAAACAGATTTTTTTTTTTTAATTCAAGGCTGTTATCAAGGTGTAGAGTCTTACCTCTCGACCATCTTTGACAGGCCCTCCTCATAACTTTTGACCCAACTAATTCTGTCCCCCCAACCTGCAGGACAAAACAGCAATGAAGAACAATGAATGTGGCACACTGCTTGGTTCACTTAAAATTCAAAGACAGGCCTTTATTTGTGTGTAGAGTGACCCAAACTAGCGCTCACAGCTATGACTTCTGTTTGCTGATGATTGCTGAGATTGAAACTACAGTTGTGCATGCTTGAGGAAAGGAGGGTCACTCACCTCTTGACAAGGACTGAGGATTTGCCTTCTTTCTTTTCTGTTCTCCGGCACTGGCACAGATACCAAAGAACAAAGCAAACAAGACCCAGCGAAACATCACTCCTGTCTTTTGAGAGAACTGCAGTGACAGTTGGCCATTAGATTAGAGTGGAATTCAGTGAGATGTTAACTTGAGAGACAATTGGATTTGATTTTTTTCCCCTTACAGATGTCTGCTGTTCATGTTTTTCTCTGCAATGCTGACTCACCAAACAAGCTTAACATGGCTCAGAGTCAAATGGCTGTATATAAAAAGAATTCCTAAACATAATTTTCATATAAAATCTGCAGTATTATTAAAAATGCCATCTGCTTCTATGTTATTATATTAATTTATGTGAACTGTTACTTACTGTTATGTATATTGATCACGTGTTTCTTAAAAAAAAGAAAATACAAAGCTTTGTGTGCACGCTTTCTGATTCTTTTTTTTTAAGAAATAGGCATGCTGATACAATCACAGTACCATTACTATAACTTTAAACACAAATGTAAAAAAAAAATATCTCACCAATCCCTATCCATAGCCGACACATTTCTCTTTACGATACACCTACTAGTATTAAAACACTGTGGTCATTTTTATAGCGAATGTAATACATAATTCAAGTATTTCTGTCTCTTGAAGTCGCATTAAGTAAATGACTTACCTTGAGAGCACGAAGCAGCAAGCGCGTCTGTTGCAGCACCGTCTGTTGGCCTACCTTGTTTTATGTCAGGTATTTTTTTCTTTTCACCAAACTCACCAAACAGGTATATCAAAGTCGTGCGTTATAGCCTGTATTAAGACAACGGAAACATGCTCATTGTTTAGGAGATCTGGCTCAAAAAGACCTACTCAGCTTTCCACATTATCCCATACTCAAAATATTTGATCTCTCTGATGCCAAAACGTTTCAGTGTCTATCTATCTATCTATCTATCTATCTATCTATCATCAATCTATCAAGTTCAGTGTGCTTTATTGGCATGAATGTTTCAGTTAAACAATGTTGACAAAGCAGAGGTTTGAAGCGAAATCATGTTTACACTTCAATATGGCATAACAAGAAAATGAATTAATGCAATCAAGGCCATTCAAGTTATAGTTTTGCTCAGTCGCTTTGGTACATTTCTCGAATCATCCTCAGCATTTGTAAAACTGTAAGTGCATTTCTCGGAACAGATCTTACAAACAGCACAACAGAGTGGATGACCTGCAAAAGCCCTTACCTTGCTCAAAATCCTTAGTCTATCATTCAAAAGTAAATATTTAGGTCATTGAACATGTCAGTGCCATCAGAATGACAAGTGCTTGTGTCATTGTTTACGAACAAGATAGTCAAAATGTTTAGTCATATTATCAATATAACAGTGTAGTCTGTAAGGATTTTCTAATGTACAATTTAGGTTTTTATGACAATGATTGAAAATGAACAAGGCGGCACATTTTCTATACGTCATATATCACTTTCACCTGTACAAAGTTATACATTGCAAAAGATTGTACAGGATTCACAGTTACGCTTTTACTGTTCAAACTGCAATTTGTTGACAGACCATGTCATTGTGATACAGAAAAGAAAAAGATAAGACCGTTTTACAGCAGTAAATAGCACAACGGTAATAATTACAATTGGAAACACCTTAGGCTGACGTTCCTGTCTGTGTGTATATATATATATATATATATATATATATATATATATACACACATATATATACACGGTTGACCATTTTGCATGTAGTGATGCATGAACTTATGCCTAGATGTTTTGGGGGGTAAGACTATTCAACTGAGACAGGTCTAATACATTGTGATCAACATGACATAAGCAATTGATAATGTAGGAAACAGCAGACAATTGTACATAATCATTTGTGTCAATGTGTCAAAGCTTGCTCAAAGTAATGAGAAATTGCTTTTATGATGTGCACAAGTGAATAGAGGATGTGGAGGCTGAACAATTCGTTTTGAGAATTTCAATTCTGATCTGAGAAATGCAACAAAGCGACTGAGAAAAACTGTAAGTGCAACAGTTGGCTGAAGCACTCACTCTCCCTCAGGCTGGGACACAGGGACACACACATAGGCCTACTTGGTGGCAAGGTTTGCTGTATCTTCAAGTTCTTTGAAATCTGGAATTAATAGATGGAAATGAAATTCTCAAAATATTGGTCTCTTCTGCTTGGATATTTATCACATTTCAGGAGAAAATGTGTCTCTGTTTCCATCTCACCTGTTGTACAGTGCTAACATACTGGATATTCTCTCGGTAACCAGACTTTTGATGTCAATTGCAAGGGTGTGGCTCTGTACTTGGTAAGAAGTACCAAGCCTCTGCTTGATGACAGCATAACCTCTGTTTAGGGCCAGATAGCATTCAAGGTTTTTTTATTTTTGTTTCCAAATAGGTATTTTTGCTTTGAGTGATCATTTGGTTTACTCTAATTGGTGTTTGTAAAGCAGTGCTGGCTTGAGAAAGATGTCTGTGACACATTGCAGGATTTGTTAGTCTCAGGAGGACTAGCTGGCACATGTGACTCTTTTCTGGGATCTGATCTTGGATTTTAAGAGCCTTGAACTGGAGGCAGGGGTGCCGCCAGTAATTTTGGGCCCCATGACAAAAAAATCTATTTGGGCCCACAATGGCAGGCATATATACAGTATATAATAAATTATGCCATACACCAATAAATGATACTGACACTACAGAACATTGACCCAAATTACCTACAGTTCTGTATCACCACCACCTGATTACATACGTTACAATAGATTTGTGTGTCTGTGTGTGCAGGCTTCTCAAATAAATTGCCATTCATGATTGGAATAATAAAGTCTGTATCTATATATGTAATTTAATGGCCATAATTTAATCTAAATGAACATAACATATCATGTCTGTAACTTACATGCAGGCTGAGCTACTTACTGTTTCCAAACTGGGTTACAGATTGACATCCTTTCCTTTGTCTTTCCTCTCTCTCTCTTTTCTCTCTTTCCTTTTTTGAAAACCACATTTTGGTTTACTAGGCACCTCACTGATAGGCTAAGTGTGCTAAGGCAGGACCAGGCCATTTCATGCAGATGCAGGCAGGTGGTCGGTCAATATGGATGTTTACTTTTTGGTCAATTAGGATTTTATTGCCAAAAACGATTGATTAGACGAAATGATTAATTTTGTTATTATATTTAAAATATATATGTATACACAGTGATGATGGTTTATATAATGTAAAAAAATAATATAATGTTATATACGTTTTTACCTATTTTTGGGGCCCCTGTCAGTCATGAACTTTTCCCCCCTGACTGGAGGGAGTCTTGGGGACTTGATCTGAGGTGCATAAGAAAGTTTAGTGTCTTTATTACCAGTGGAATCCCAGTTCTGCTCTACACGCATTTGTAGGAGACTTTCTTTGAATGTATAGGATGTTTTTGCAGAATGGGATGCTTCTCCCATCGGTTGTAGTTTTGATGACCTCTATCTGTTGATCTATCTGTCTGTCTAACGATTGTTAGCCGTTACTATGGGCACACGCAGCGCTTAGCAACCGAAAGCCCTCGGCGCATGCGCAGTCTTAATTAATGATGCACTGTGGGATTGCAGAATATTGACATAGCAACCAAGCGGAGGTGCCACCAAGTTTTTCTCTGTACCTACTAGTTCTTGCTCTCTTCTGCGCTTAAACGGTTTAGCTTTCCTTTCTACTGCTGCCATGAACGGGGCAGTGGTAAAAAAGACCCAGGACACGCTGGGCAAAGTGATAAAGAAACCGCCTCTCACGGAGAAACTGCTAAGCAAGCCGCCGTTTCGATACCTACACGACATCTTCAGTGAGGTGAGATTGATCTGCTACATTTACGATAACGTTAGCAAGCTGATGATTGTTTAAGTAGTTCAATGAGCCTCTTCCCCCCAAATATTTATGAAAAGGCTAATGTCAGAAAACACACATACAAGCGAGCCAGTTAACTGGCTATATCACCAACGTTAGCATGAACCAACATAAGTGACGCTAACTATAAGTTAGCTAGCTAACACTAACTTCACTGTAACGTTAATACCTTTTTTTTCCCCAAACCACTACTGAATAGGGATGGTCAATCAGTTAAATCATTATGGTCAATCATCAACCGAAGAAAGAGTTGCTAACGTCCACCAGCAATTCATGTTACGTTTCCTATTAAGTTAACATAGTGGGTTAGCTAGTTAGCTAGCTAGCAATACCCAAAGCTGCGTTTAGTTGCTAGGCACGACCTGAGCCCACATGAGGACAACAAACCAGTTTAGTCCACTATTAGCTAACTAGAGTGAGATTATTGTTAGTATTAGCTTGGCTAAATATTGTCTGGTTCTTCGAACCCGTCACGTTGTGATCACTGATGCTGAGCAGCTTATCGTAGCTGGGCTGTTTGATAACGTTAATGCTAAGGGTTACGTTGTGCTATAATTAATCGCTGTGTATGTGTTTAACGTTACCGTTCTTGGAATCTGTTTGTGTTGTTCAAAGTTGCTTGCAAAATAAGCTGAGGAACACATAGATGAGTAAGTTACAGATATACTCGAAGCCGATCTGGTGCTAGTGAAGGAAGTGATGCTACACTAAAATGTCTGATTCCTTGGCAGCTGGGATCAGTTTAGCAAGCCACAGCAGCTGTTACTCTCAGGTGAAGAGACTGTCAGGTACAGACCGGGGTCAGTACTAATCACAAGCATCTAATCTGTGTTTAACACAGAGGTGATATACCACTTGGGGACAGGATGAGTTAGATGGCATGAAAAAAGTTGTTACTCAGTGATGGAGAATAGCTAGAATAGTATATATGAAATACTTGACGTCAGAATAAAATCTAATCTACATTTATTCATTTAGCTGACGCTTTTATCCAAAGCGACTTACAATTGCTATACATGTCAGAGCTCGCACGCCTCTGGAGCAACTAGGGGTTAAGTGTGTTGCTCAGGGACACAATGGTGGATGTCTCACAGTGGGAATTGAACCCAGGTTTCCCACTTCAAAGGCAAGCATCTTCTCTATGCGCCATCACCAACTCAAATCCAGACACCAAAGTTCTTCTTTCCACAACTGAATTTTATTTCTGTTACACTGCTAACTTGTTACAACAGAATCCTTTTGACGCGTGGTGTCAATCACAGCAAAATCTGTTTCAAGATCTCATTCTCACTTGCCTTCTAGCAGTCTAATATTTCACTGTAGGTTCATGTATATTTGATCAAGGGAAGCTTGTCAACATGTGGGACTCTGTCCTTCTGATTATGTGTTTGACTGCAAGAATGGGCCATCAAATAACTGAATTTTCACCATAAACTCTTGAACCGGACTATTAGGGCCAAAAAAGCACTCATGAATTAACTACACAGCGACAGTAATTCACATGTAGATTAAAAAGCTGCAATGTTAAAGTTTAAATTGATGTTTGACAAAATAACTTTATCACTATAAGCTTGCGTTAGAGAACCACTAGTGCTACATCCTGGGACATCAAATAGATTTGAGGACTAGATGTACATCAGCCACTTTATTTATTTCTTAATTTTTAGGTATGTGACAACAGAGTGTTTATTTGTAATCATTTCAGGTCATCAGGAGCACTGGTTTTATGAAAGGCCTGTATGGAGAAAATGAAATGAAGTCAGATAATGTTAAGGTAAGTTGACCACACACTGTACACCTGGTTAAAGTGTTTGGATATTGTTTTGTTTTTTTGTAACCTCTGGCCTCCTCCTACACAAAACTGATATCACTATACGCGGGTTAATAGTGTTCCCTTCATATTAATTTGTCTTTGTTAATGTGCTGCATGTGTATAGGATATGTATATGTCCTAAGCAGCAGCGTGACATGTGTTTGAGATCACCTGTGCGTTACATGGAACAGTCTGCGTGTAACACTACACGCTGCGTGACACACTGAGTGAGAGGATCTGGCAGGACATGACAGAGAGGGCCTGCCAAGGTGTCAGAACTCAAGTCTGCTGTTTGAGAGCTGACCCCAAATCAATACTTGATGGGAAGATGCTAGGCTTTGATAAATGTCACTGTTCAAAGCTGAATGCCTTACAAAGGGCAAGTTAAATTAAATAATATTCATTTGTCATTGTTGTATTTAGAATTGAACTGCTTTTCCCCAGAAGGTGTAACAGGTTGATTTAAAAGTGCAGGTTTGAGTAGAGAGAGAACCTCCCCTAAATATGTTTCATTCATTTATTGAACGCTTTGCTTTTGCAACATATTGCTCGCTTGCAGAATCAACAAATTTGAAAAACCAAGTTCTTGTATTTGATCTTTTTTAAATAAAATGTTTTGTCTTTAAAATAGGGATGTATTTTTTCAGAAAGAGACAGGCAGATGGCATGAAGGAAAGAAAAACATTACTATATTCCTAAAATGGTAGCTAGCCATGTCTACAAGACACCCTCTCAGACATGAGTGCCCATATTCTCAGTTGTAACAATGTTAAACCGTGTTCATAGAATGTGATTTGTTGCATTAAGGTAGGCTGATTTGGTCTGATTTCAGCATTAGTTCTAAGTCCAAAGATGACACCAAAATTTCACGTCTGTTGGCTGGGGATGAAACTTTAACTATAGTTCACTGTAACCAGGATACCACTGTGTGTGTCACTCACTTGCATTGGATTTTTAAGATGTGATCAAAAACATCATATCTCTAGAGATCACACTGTTGTTCCTCTACATTGATCCTTTTCATCTCTTATCTTAAAGGCACTCCATTGGGTTGAATTAACTACCTCTCTTTCTGTATAATGTTTAACATCAATTATGTATTTTATTAAACTGTCTGGAGAGCACCTGTGCAAGAGTGGGTTACTCAATAGAAATGTCATAAATAAAGGGATCAACGCTGCATAGGCCAGCCTATTATCAGATGTTACACAGAAGGCCCAGGTGGTTGCACCAGCTACAAGTCCTTATATTACACAGTTGGCAGGCTTCTTAGATGTGGCAGACTGATAGACTAGAAGCACTGCTTAGCCGGGTCATTTGTCTGGACTAGGGTCTGTTTTATTTACATGCATACAAGAATGCAAGAAATAAATCAAAGGAGGGGTGGATATTTGTTCTTCCAAGATTCTCACTTGAAATTAATAATGAAAGGTGGGAAATCAGTTAAAGGGTGAACGCATATTGAGATTGTTAGGCCAATTATAGTCAGAAATTGGGTGTCAGGACAGTAACTATGCATGGCTATGCACACTATGTAGAATTGTAGCATGTAATTCGTGTTGAACACTGCAAGGATATGTGTATCTCAAGGGTTTAATCATTCAAAACAGTGTGTTGGAAAATAACTCCCATTGGAGTCCCTTTGCTTTCACAACCACATCCTATCTCTTATCTCTCCTGTGCACTTTCCTGCTCATCACAGCATATTTTTTTCTTTCTAGGATAAGGACTCTAAGATAGTCTTCCTCCAGAAAGCGATAGATGTCGTGATGCTGGTGAGTGGTGAGCCCCTGGCAGCCAAGCCAGCACGCATTGTGGCCGGCCATGAGCCTGAGAAAACCAATGAGCTGCTGCAAGCCATAGCCAAGTGCTGCCTCAACAAGGTCTGTGTTCTTTGCAAAATTACACACATCCACAAACTGAAAAGCTGGTTGGGAAACACTCACTCTCCAATGTCTCCTATTCATTCATTGATCCTGAACAAATGTAGTATGGCACTACATAAAAAGAAAATTCACAGTGGTATTTTTTTAACTTCAAAATATTATACTCTTGTGGAAATTTTCTAGTCACCTTTGGGAGAGCTTTGAAATGTTTTAATTGAACCCTGGAGGTGGAGTGTAAACAGATGAGTTGGTGCCTTGGGGATAGTTGTTCTTTAAACAGTATTTTGATATCATGTCATATAGACAATCCTTGGTAATTTAAATGAATTCATCTCAGATATTATGCAACATTTTTGCTTTGATTTTGCTGTTCTGAAGACACTTGATTACGATTGTATTAGAGATGGTATGTCAAGTTTCTCAACTTTTATGCGTTTAGCTCTGAAAGTAAGATATATTCAGATAAGGAATGCGCCACTAGTCAAATACATGCTACATGCTGTTGATTCAAATTAGAAACACAAAAATTAGAATTTCTTTCTGAGCTTTTCTGATATTTATTTGTTCTTTTCCAAGCTTTTGTATCCATCTTTTTCTTTGAAGAACATTTAACACTGGTAAATAGAACTTTTACATTGTTGCCTCAGTGTTAATTTGTGCTGCACTCTTGAAACCTTTTCTTTGCCCCTTCCACAGGGAGGTCAATGACACCTACAGGCCTTTTCAACTGTTACAGTTTTAGTGTTTTGCTTAAGGACACACAGCAGAAGTTTGCATGCTGCTTTAACCTCCTTATTAAATATATTAACAGTTAATGCTACTTAATGATATTATGGCTAAATTAAATTGAATGATTCTCCTGCACTTGATCTGCAGATGTCCAGTGATGATGCGGTGAAGCGAGTGCTTGCAGGAGAAAAAGTGGACCCGAAGACAAAGGCCAGCACCTCCAGGTCACAGGACAAGGAAAATAGGGAGGGACGTGAACGTCATCTGGATAAAGAGGTGAGAGATCTCATGCCACTCAAATTGTGGAGTTTTGTATCATGTATTGTAATGTGTTAATCTGCTCAATCCAGCATATGGTGTAAAATGTATTAGCGGGCTTGAAAAAAATCAGTCAGATGATCAAATGATGAGTTTTCGAGTATGTAGCCGTGCCTGGTATTAAATCCTCACCCTCTGTGCTGACATGAACTTTTCCAGGAGAAGAAAAAGATTACAGAGCGCAGCGGGAGCCAGGACCAGAAGGACCCAGACCCGCCCAAAGAGCAGGAGAGCCGACGAAGAGATGGTGAAAAAGAGAGCCACCGTGACAGGGAGCGCTCTGACAAGCACCACCGCAGTGAGCAGGACCACCACGCCAAAGACAAGAGCCGCGACCGGGAGCGGGACAAGGATAAAGACAAAGGACGAGTCAAAGACAGGGACAAGGAGAAGGACAAAGAGAGGGATCGAGAAAGGGAAAAAGACAAAGAGAGAGACAGAGAAAAGACGAGAGAGAGGGATTCCCACAAAGACCGGGAAAGAGACAAGGACAAACGAAGAGACAGAGACAAAGAGCGGGAGAAAGAGAGAGAGCGATACAAACAGGGGGAAGAGAGGAACAAAAATGGAGAGAGTGGCAGTAGCAAGGTATGCCACTTAACCCCACTCATGTGTTAAATGTTAGCAACACATGCGGTTTTTTACATTCTGTGTGTATGTTTGTGCCCAGGTCAAAGTATCAGAGGAACTACAGCAAAAAGCACGCCACGAAGAGCCCAGCAAAACAGCCAAACCTGTGCCAGCGGTAAGTCTGGAAGTTTTCTTCTCTTTTGGTAGAAAGTCCACACGTTATATAATGTCTATCGTTGTGGCCATTTTTATTTTCTTATCTGCAATCATGGTGTGGCAGAGTTTCCTGTATGTCCAGTCAGCCAATTCAACAAACATAGATATTTTGATTTTACATGTTAAATTAAATATTGTAACACCTTTTCTTATAAACCAAAATCAACTATTAAACCCTGCACAATCGGTAGAGAATTAGACCTGTGTATTGCAGACGTTTTAGTGTTAGAATCTAGTCACTTCTGCAATGGCCTTGTCGAATAGTGTTTAGCAGACTTGTGAGGTCTTATTTTCTCTTGTTATCTGTGTAATTGATACATGTGAAGATTTTGTGTATGCGGTAATGCTGTGTTCTTTGCCTGTGCAGCCTGCAGAAGCAGTTGAGAACCAGGTAAGAACTTTCTCAGTACATCTGCTGTAAAACAACTAAGTTGCCATTGTAAAGTGTAAATGTTGGTGTGTAGTAAGGCTTGAGATGTTCAACTAAGCAATACCAGCCATGCTTTGTTTGGTGCTGTTTTGAGGGTGGTTCTCACACTACTTCTTCTTCTTTGCATCCCAAAATAGTTTTTTGTCTTCCTGGCTCTTGTTCATCTTTATTATGTTCCTTTGCATGATGCCTCTGCAAGAATGTCTGCTGTTGAAGCTCCCAATGCATATTCTCTGAACAGTCACTTTTGTCATTTGGTTTTTCCTAAAGGAAGCTGCTCTGTGTGCTGTGCTAGAATGTTGCTGCATCCCAGAATGTTTTTGCATGGAGAGCTCTGTCTGTAGCATGCTTTAAAATATAATTCAGCATGTTTATTTGTGCTTAATAGCACTATACCATAGCTCAGTGTACCCAAGGTTTAGATAAAAAAAAACAAAAACAAAGATTAATGTTGAATGGTTAGCACAATAGAGAGCCAAATCATACCGACAATTACTGAGTGATATGTTGCCTTTAAGTGCTTATTGCCCTAAAGTTGTATACGTTTTTCCTGCTCGTCTTTCCTTCTCTCACAGTCTGATAGTCCAGCTAGAATACCACGGCCTTCATCTGCCAAAGGGCAGAGACGAAGACCCAAAATTGGAGGTCAAGGTACCACCCAACTCTTTTTCCACCCCAACACCCTATTTTGCTCACCTATACCAATGAGGCATATCTCACATAGTTATTACGGATGTTTACAATAACTGAACTTTAATCATTGGCAGAAAGTTTTTTTTTTTTTAGTATGTCCAAATAGATTTTACAGTTGACTGCTTTCTGCTTGCACTACTCTTGTCTAATAAAATAACTGACTAGTTTCCCTTAGTGGGGGGTAGGAATGACTCGTCAGGATTACTGTTGGCAGAAGTAATAAAAGCTTCATCTAACTGATATTAAGAAAAACTTTTCCAAAAAAGATCTAGTATTTAGTATTACAAATATTCAACAAATATCAGTTCATCTGTTTTTCACACCCCACACTTAGGGTGTCACAGTGCTCTGTAATGATTTTCTTTTATAGTTGTATTAAAAAGGGAACTAACAATGCCTTGTGTTTTTCTGCTCTCAACAGATGAATCTGACAGCGAGGGAGGTAAGTGTTCCCTTTTTCATCTCTCTTGTGCAGTTGCATGCAAAAACAAGTTTTACGGTTTTTAACATTCATTATCAAGTGGAAATGGGGTCAGCATGACAGCAGAGCTCGTGCACTTGATCTAAAATGCATTTTGAGGATTGTTTTGGTAAGCTTCAATAATGGAAAAGGAGAGTATTGATCAAATGAATCATCCTCTAATGTGACTCAGACAGCAAGTGTCTTTCTCAAAATGTCAGAGAGCTCCTTTGGGTTCAGGCTACACATCGAGTCATAAAGTCAGTGCAATCACTCATTGAGTGACTGAGTGACACACTCGGTGATTAAGGGCAATGATATTTTTTGTTAAAGCATCTGAGCAAGTTTATTATGAAAGGCCAATATCATATACAATGTCTCAAAAAAAAAAAAAAAACCCTTGTCCACAGATGGACAAAAGGAAGAAATCCCACAAGAGGCAAAACAAGGACACATCCCCCCTCATTATACAGTCGGGTTTGCAATAAGAAAATGTACGTGGCAAAAAGACGTAATATAGATATAAACATAAAGTTTTATCAGTTTGTATTAGTTCCTGAAAAGTTTAGATGGCAGAATTTGTGTCCTTGTTGAAATTGTGCCACAGTGTGTCAAATTAATAATTCAAGTCACTGTTGTCTTATTCACAGATGGAGATGATCAGTTAGCCCAGAGGCCTGCCATCCAGGAAAATGGAGACACTGCAGGCTCCTCCGTGCCATCCGACATGGCCTCCAGGTCTGTGAAGTCAACACTTACAGCACTTACAGCTTTGTTGAGGGACTGTACGGGGTACTAATCAAACATTACTCTTCACTTACAAAATAAAACAGCTCACAGCTGTTTGTCACATAAAAAAATCTCACTTTCACTACTGCTCTCACATTTATCTGTAAAACACAGACATAAACCAGGCTCGATACAATATAATCAAAACCTGAACAAAATAAATTGCAATATTGTGCAATAGCCATTTAATACATGATACATTTATGAAGTGTAATGATGTGTATGAATGTTATTGCATTGTTCATGTTGCTTTATTTAAAAAAAAAAAATCATGGTAGTTTTGACTTTTGAAAGTTAGGTTTTCTCCTGGGCCAGGGTCAGTTACAGTAGGTTACTTTAAAAACAGAGCATTCATAATTATAATACATAATTGCCTTTAATTATGTATTATAATTATGAATGCTCTGTTTTTAAACTTACTAATCAGTTAAAATTAATTGTCTGGGCAGCTGTACTGTTATTAATATTGTGAATGTTTGTTTTTCCAGGCAACATGTATCGTCTCACAAGGTGTAGCCCGTGAATCAAAATAGAAATTACTCGTAGAAATACACACGCATCCTAATCCTTTCATCCTCCAGCAGCAGGCGAATACCACGGCCCAGCAGTGCTCGCCCAGCACCTCCCCGAGTCAAGAGACAGGAAAGTTACACTGATGTGACCCCAGCTGAGAGGTGACTCCACCACACATATTCATTAATGTCACGAGTCAGTGGTTTTGAAACTGCAGGGGGTGCGTGGATGTTAAGCAAACCTATGGATCATGACTTAGATTATTAAACAAAATGCAGTAAACACACTGGATGAAGATGGTGTTTGTGACTGTATAATAATAGAGCAAGTGGAACGAGGGTAACCAGTCTAACCAGTCTAACCAGTCAACAGTTACATGGTAAAGGTGTGACGCCTTTCACACAGTATAATATGATATGTAAGTTTCAGGAAGAAATGAGTCAAGCTCTTTCTGTCTTTCAGGCTTACCAGTGCCAAGCCCTCAGCACCAGTCATCATGGATGGAAATCGGCTGTCTGAGGATGAGGAGGACGACGATGAGCAATTTGTCGTGGAGGAGGCGGTTCCTCCACCTTCAGATGCTCCTAAGATGGAGGTGATAAATGACTTGAACAGCGAGTTGTTAAATACCACTGGTAAAAAATTAAAAAAATAAAAAAAAGCTTTGGATACTTATCTACTTTTTTTTTTTTTCAATTACAGGACACTGCACAAGAACTCAACAGTGAAGACAAACATGGTACATGGTCATAGTTGTGTCTCTTTTTAGTTCACCCTTATTTTTGAACGAGCACTAATGCCATTTTTCATCTAGCTGAATTAAGCCAATTTGAGGAAACAGATCTTTGACTTTTCCCCTCGTTGTTTCTCTCACTGTAGGTGGCCTAGTCAAAAGGATACTTGAGACCAAGAAAGACTATGAGCTGTCCCCATCTCCAAAATCTAAAGAACAGGTATGTACAGTTATAGTAGTAGTTCCACTAGAGGGCAGTATCAGCCTGGTTCTCTTCTCTTCTCAGCTCATCTTTATCTGAGCCTGTCTCTAGCTGTAACACATAATACAGGTAAATGTTAAACCTCACCATCAGTGCAATCAGCCATTCTTTCTGGAAAGTTTGCTCTCCAGGGCAAGCGTTTTAACCTCAGTGAAATGCCCAGTGCAACACTGGTTATTATCAAAAGAAAGATGTAAACAAATGGAGTGGAGAGGTGTAATTGCACCACCTTCTAACCACAAAAATGTTCCCCTTCAGTGAAGCTGAAGGCCTAATAACCAGACAAGCAAGTATGGCCCCTAACAGACCACACACATTAAGATGTCTGGAGCAAAATGAGCTTGTTTTCTGGGGTTGCTCAATATCTTAGGTATGCTTACATTTTTTGATTACAGACTTCTCTGTTCTTTGTACAGTTTGAGGGTATTTGCCATTTTTTAGCGAACTAGCTTTTAGAGCAATCTTGTTCTGATTGTTCACACCCCTTCTCCGTGTATGGACTTAATCCAGTAAACGGACAATGCACAACCAGTTTTTCAGTCAAAGGCTTTCAGTCCTGCTGTATTTTTGTCTCTAAACGTCCTCCATTAAAACTCAGACACACACAGGTTGAGTTATATCTTTCTTTTCTTCTTCTCTTTGATTTAGACTTTATATTAGACATGAAAGTCCAACTTTTTCAAGGTGATGCATTACTGCTGTTTCTCATGCGTTCCCCTCTGTCAGCTTATTTATCAGCCAGAGAGAAAGAGAGACATCTTTCATCATTATTTGGAGTGTGAATCAGTGTGAAGCTTACAGTTTGGTCTGTACTCCATGGCGTGAGGTGGCGTACGCTGTCTGCTTTGGGTGGTCCTCGTCACTGAAGCATGCTCTCCCAGCATCCCTTCCTAGCTGACCACCCTGACTCTGATGGATGCCCTGTTTTGGACTGTCACTCATGCAGAAAGGCCCCCTGATCTATCCCTCTCCTGACTGTGGCTTCAGACATCTTCCCTCATAACTCACACCTGACATTGTCTCAGCTCAGCCACCAGTAAACTGGAGTAGCTTGACCGGAATTTGTAGGCCCAGTATTTAACCATGCTGACGTTTTAAATTTAGTGTTTACAAATCTCTGCCCATCTCAACAATCTCTTAAAAATAAATTATCTCCCAAAAACTATGCAAGTACATGCATGCACAGACACACACAGGCAACACATCCAAAATAGTGGAGCTCTTTATGTAACATGAGCTTTGCCTTGTAGAGTTTCAGAGGTTCTAAACCTCCATTTCAGAGTATCCTGTATGGCCTGCGTGGTCAGCTTAGAGCAGGTATGTCAGCACATAGGAACTGTTCAGTCCTCCTGACCGTGCTCCGTCAGCTGGATAAAGAACTATAATGACTTCCTTCCAGACATGAAAGGGTGGAGAAGTCAGCTTAATGGAGTCGAGTGTTTTTTTTCTTTTTCTTTTTCTTGTAATCACGGTAAAACACGCAGGGTTAAAAATGTAAATATTGAGCTTCCTCATTCTATGTGGTATGACAGGTTTGAAATTTCAGCTGCCGCAGTTCATTTTTTTAAACACCAAAGTTTATCAAAACACTGTCTAAATGAGTCACAAACCACCCTGATTTAAGACGCGACATCTTTCTCACTTTCAAAAATCTGTATGTTATTGTCCCTATTATAATTTGTGTTCTTTGTCATTTCTGAATTCATTTTGCTATAGTTAATGTCAGTGCCTAGGAGCCCCACTGCTGTACTGATGTAAATAAAGGGAATTCTTAAACAGTCAAATGATTGTATTAAACCATGTCCCACCACAGTGTGTGTGACCAAAGAATTTGCTGTATATTTTCGGGGGTGACCTTCCTCATGACCCCTCGGCGGTATTGTATATTATTCCAAGATACTTCTCGTTTTATTTAGACAGAATCTGCCCCTTGCAGCAGCTGCGTTTTCATAAGAATTTTTGTGTACTCTTTTCCCCCTTTTCTTTGCCCCCATCAAATTAGCCTTGATGAAGGTTTCTAATGTATAAATAAACCCTGTGGCATACAAATGGATGGCTGTTGAGTGAGAGTCACGGAGGAGAAGGGCCAGAATACTCTCTGCAGATTTGTCAAGAAAATAAATACTCCTCTCTGCAGACCTCTGTGTCTTCATAAACATCGGCAACAGCGTTTTTTTGTGGAAACATAAGGAAGTGACCCTGTGGCGTTCCATTAGTCATATTACTTTTGTAGAGGTCATTTTGACTTGTTAAAGGAATTTGGTCATGGTTATGAGGATTACCTACCTGAAGCACTCCCAAGCTGTTATCAGACAAGACCTCAACCTTGACAGCACAGTTTGATTATGATGTAAGAAGTCAAATCTTCACACTCCCTTTTCTCCCATGAGAACCTCTGAATGATGCACCACCTTTTTAAAATACAGTTTCCATTTTCAGGTACTGCAGTATAGCAGCACTGTAGTAGCACTGGCTAGTGGTCCCTTTTTTGGAGGTTCCCTTTCAGTTCACCCTGTAGCCCAGAGTGGTGATCTCAGTTGTCTCCCCAAGGGGGCTACAATGACCCTTGCAGCAACATCCTGTAACCTCATCGGCCATAAGCTTTTCTCCTCACCTCACTGACTTCAAGCTATTTTTATGATCTAGCTAGACTTTTGAATGGCCTTCTATGAAAAATGGTGAGGAAGCCCATAAACAACGTCCAGAGCCAATTCTCATCCCATGCTTCCCTCCCTGGCTCAGCTCTCAGGGACAGGTTGTAAAAACCATCAGGATGTGCATCAGCGTCTTCAAATGGCCACAAGTAGCCAGTACAATTCTTCCCAGAAGCTCTCAAGTTGTTATATGTGGTCTTTAATGATCTACATGTCCTTTTGACAGACCCTTTTTTTGTCATACTTGTGTTTGTGATGATGAAAGAGTTCACGTGAGTTCAGAAAGAGGGATGGTCTTTAACAACTGACATCAAGCACACTGTGCCACAACCTATTGTAACCGCTATACATTGATTGTGGGCAAAGAATGAGAGGTTTGTACATTTGTCTCTCATCTTCTCCTTTTGACCAAAGTGACTGAGTGGCTGATTAATGAATGAATAAACTATAATGAAGCTTCTCCCCTTGTGATGGAAGCACCAACAACTAGTCAAAGTCTAAATCATTGTTTTCCCAGCTAATGATACCCTAGAGGTTGCTCTGCTGCTGACAGGTTCTATGCATGCACGCCATTTTTCTCGTCAGAGGATACTTTGAAGCATGTTTTCCTCTTGCCTAATAAAATCCCTATTAGCAGTCCATAAATAACCATTTTGCCCACATTTCTTAGCTAAGCTTATTAAGCATTTGGGTGAATTTCACATTTTATTGTTACAATACATCCATGAGAATTTCATTCTGTTATCCCTCCTTTGAAGGAGAGCCAAGCAGAGAGTTTATAGTCAAAAGTAAGTGTGTTTCCGTTCAACAACAACATGAATGCTGATGAAAACAAGATTGAGGTATTTACTCACGTACTTTGGCAAGATGGTCATCTCGATTAACAAAGCTGTACTGTAGGTACAAAACACTTTAAACCAAACTTCCTACTCTTAGTCCACCTGCCCCTTCTAGCACCATTGTCATCCCATTGCTTGGGCTTTTTGCCACTGTCTGGGATAATGGGAAAATCTGCCCCCCCTCCCCTCTTACCTCCTCCTCCTCTGTGGTCACCACGTCTAAATATTGTTCTGTGATCTGGGCGAGAAAAAGGAAAACTAGGAGCACTCAGGTCTCGTAGACCCTGACAGAGACCTCCATAAAGCTGTGATTTATATCTACCCGGACAGAGTGCACACGAACCAGGGGTCATGTTTTCATGCCAAGTTTTTTATTTTCCAACAGAGAAGGGGGGCGGGGGGTCCTGTCTGGGCTGCGCAGACCAAACCGCAGCCAGGCAGGCCGAATGAGCCGTAGTGTGTTTGTCTAGCTGCAGGGTTCACAGCACCCATTGGAAAGCCACCCACCTTGTTAGGGGACCGCTGGGCTAAGGCGTTACAACCCTCACACTCTCGAACAACCACAAATGGGTAACGAAGAGTGAGGTTGTCAGAAATTTGTACTTGCTTCCTGAAAATCAATAATGGCAAACGGTGATGTTTGATGTCATTTCTGCACTGTGGTCTTGTCTATTCCAGCTGCCTTTTTAAAATTGTAATTACTGTGCTGTTTAGTTTGTTTCAAGAGATGTTTGGCTTGATAAGGCAAATGCTATATGCGCCAGCTATGCCAAGCATATGTGGCCGGCTGCCCGAGCAGGCTCTGTGACAGATTGTATGTTTTGAAGAGACTGTCATTTAGTTTACACACTGTCGCAGATATAATTTCTGCTGCCTCATGAAGGCAGGTGTTCCCATCTGTGCATAAATTGGGCCAAGAGTTGAACTTAAAAGGAGGCATAAGTGTTGAAGTTGCTACTTACTGCTGTAGTAAAATAACCCCACTGCCACAGCCTGTTACTGAAATAAACAAGACCTTAATACCAAGAGTGCGGGTGGGGGCTGTGTGTTCACTGTATGCTTCGCCTGAACCTGTGTGTGTGTGTGTGTGTGTGTGTGTGTGTGTGTGTGTGTGTGTGTGTGTGTGTACACACACTCAGAGGCCTTGGTAAAGCCCAGCTGAGCAAACATCCTTGGGTTTACTCCCTGCCAAGGGAGGTCCTCCTGATACCTTCCCTCCTTTCACCATGGATGGACAACCCCCCCCATTACACACACACACACCATACACCGGAGGCCTTCATTTACCAGTCACCCTACTTTGGCCGACACAATTCAGCCGCACGTTTGATCTTTATATATACAGCTAGGTTGGTAGAATTCCTGCCCAACATTTTTAGCCTTGAAATCCTAAACCACTAAATGCAGCCCTGCTCTGGTTGTGGTCATTTGAGACTTTTCTGGCAAAGGCAGAATTCCTAAAGAGGGTTTATTATGTTTTGGTCTAGGGACACAAGTGATTTTTGTTAGTGTTCCTACAGCTGTTTGATAATGTTTTGTTTAAATCATGCAGATTATATCAACTGTTTCTTTCAATTCCCATTAAGACTTGGCTGTAGAGAAACTTGCATATGAAAATAAATTAATCATTTAATTTAATCATACACTCTTCAGATTTAATTCAATGTTCAAATTCTTCGCAAGTTGACAATACCAAAAATGTCACCCACTGTGTTCACCACCTCCACTTCCAGAATGGGCTCTCTGAAGCAGCACGGAAGAAGGAGCGGGACATGGTGACGCGGGAGATAGAGCGGCTCCGCTCCTCCATCCAGACAGTGTGCCGCAGCACCCTGCCTCTGGGTAAGATCATGGACTACATACAGGAGGACATGGACGCCATGCAGGCTGAACTGCACACCTGGCGACGGGAGAACAAAGAGCATGCACAGGCCTTGCTGCAGGAGCAGAGGTTGGTTTGGCACATCCATAACAATATGGCAATATACTTCATTGCTAGTTCATTGACAGACTCACGCTCTCATTTACAGATTCCAAAACATCATATACAATTCTGCTTGCGATATATAAATAAAATGAAATGAATAAATAAAATTATTGCATGTCGGTAATGAATCATCCCTTCTGTGTTTCTGTGTGTGTGTCATGCTTGTAAATTCTGCAGAGCGACAGACAGGGCAGTGGAGCCTCTTAAGGCAGAACTAGCTGAGCTGGAGCAGCTGATCAGGGACCAGCAGGACAAGATTTGTGCTGTAAGGTCCAATATACTGAAGAATGAAGAGAAGATTCAGAAGATGGTGACTGGAATCAACTTTTCTTCCAGAACCTGAAGTGAGACACAAGGTCTACAAAGAAAAACTTTCCTGAAAAATGCACTAAAGATGTGAAGATTTAGTGATAAACGGTTTCTCCTTCAGAATAATGGTAAGACCAATTTTCTTGATGATGTAGGATGGGACCAAACATTGCACTTTTAGGGGTTTTGTCAGAGAGGGGATGGACACAAACATATTAGACACCATCAGTCAGATTTTGATAAATGAAAGCTCTCTATGATGGTTTGGAGGTCTGTCTCTCATCTAACACCTGCTGAGACTGACAGGTAAATACATGAATAAAATATCTTTCTGCTCTGCACACTAACAGTACCCCATGTGTTATCCCTTTTCTGTAATGGTGCCTTTGTGGAATGAGCCAGTGCACAGCTCATGACCTGAAAGTTAAACTAGATAGTTATATTTAATGCTGGGTCTGTTCATAAAAAGCTATATATTCTAAAATGAACAATAATTAACCTGAGCTTGATTTGCTGTACACTCAGCAATCACTGGACCAACTTTAAAACCCATATCATTTTTTTTTATTAGCCTAGAAGAACAGTTTTTTGGAGTGTGGCACATTTAGTTTCGTTGTGTTTCATTGCCTAACTTACTACTACACGTACTACACAGGACGTGTAGGTTCTTTGGAGCAGTAAGCAGGCTTCTGATTTGCTGTTTTCCGTGAGGAAATGTCCAAATACATTTTCTATGTGGTATCCTGGTTTGAGTTTGTCCTGGGACCTTTTACATGTCATGCCGATGTTTCATTTATCTTTTAAACATTTTCTTTCAAGCTACCCTCCCTAAAAAATGAAAAAAGACCAAAAACATTTAGACTGTTTTCAGCAACATTTTCCTGTGCTTACAACAACCTGATCCCATCTTGTAAAAACCGATCACAGTTCATCTATTGTTATTTCGCTCTTCCACTTTAGAAGCACCGCTGCACTTTGATAAGGGAGGTACTTCTAAGTTGCTTGGATAAAGCTTTTTGGCAGCAAAGCAGTGTTACAATTTGTTCTTCTCTCTCTGATAGATATCTTCTAAAACATAGACACACTAATATACTTCAGGGAAAGGTAAGCGTGTACTCACTCTCCTTGCAGTGTCTGCCATTGTGGAGGACCCTCCATTTTATTTGTACTGTAGGATTTGCCAAACTGTTTCTTTTTCGGGACAGAGACAACATTTGGTCAGATGGCAACTTTTTGTGTGAACCTTCAATTCTTAGCTCCTTTTGTGACTTTGAGAAATGTACAGATGTATGAAAATATGAAGCAATACCGGGCTGATAATTGAAGCTGGACAATGGACGGTAGAGACGTGGGACTGAAAGTAACCACTGGCCCAGTTTTCCCGCCATCTATGTTGACCATGTGGTAATGAAAGTGCAGCTGCCAGTTGTACTGCAGATTGGCCTCCCTGAAGATACATACTGCCAATGTTTACAGGAAAATATTAAAAAACATTGATGAATGTAAACCGATAACTTTAAAAATTCATACTTTTTTTTGTCATGCCCAGTTGTATCAAACCTAGTTAAACTTTTTCAGATGTGAATGTGATGACCATTCATACTGTAGCTAGACCCACTCTTCTCTGCATAGACCTCCAGAAAATATATTTTCTGCCAAAACATGGTTTTTCCTGCAGTGTGTTACCGAGAGGAAAGGTGGCACCACGTCTCATAAATCAGCTCTCTGACATTACTAATGTCTGAAATTGAAATGTTTAGCTTCTGACTAGCAAATTGTGTTTAATGGAACTGTTTATTGGCATCGATGGCTACAGGAAAACGTTCAAAATGACACTGATATTATCTTTTGAAAACGGCGCACACTGCATTGCTTCAGTGGGAAGAATTTACACTGATACTATTCATTTGACTGATCGCTTTGAGAGCTATTCAACAGTAAAAACGTTATCTCATTTAGTCTGATTGTACTCCGTTTTCATCTCAGTATTATATTTAGTCCTTCAAATATAAATGCTAATTACAAATACATTAAACATAAAAAAAATCTTACAAGCAACACTCCTAGAAAAGTGAGGAACTGTGTGTTCATGTCTTATATGAAAGTACAATTTACACTGTAAACTATTTGTATCATATGCTCTGTTTCTCTTTAAACTGTACATTATGTATATGTGGAGATTGTATTATAGTTTAAATAATTATATAATTTTGTAGTGGAGTGAAATAAATGGTTACATTGTAATAAACATTTGTCTCCTCTTGTTTTTGTAAGAGTAGTGCTCGGAGTAGTTAAGAGAAAGCAACAGACTCACAGTTAAGTTAGCCTTAGAATAGAGGTGTGGATTGCTGACCAAAATGATAAATGACCCTGGTTTGTGTTTTTGACGAGTTTATGTGAAGTCCTTGTGGCGTCTGGCACGGCCAAGTCACACTCAACGAGACTTGTTTCTTTTGAAGCCTTCTCCGACACGGAGACCCTCAAGTAACATTAGCAGCAACGTTTCCCTGGAAAGCCATGAAACAGCTGCAACATGCACAAAAAGCATATTAGGAAGGCCCTTTAACAGCAATTAAGCAAGATTTGGACAGAACATAAGTGATGCAAGTCAGAGATTTAGCCAAAGGCCCCTTGCAGAAGGCATGGACACCTGCTTTCAGCAAAGACGCTGGCCCCAGTCTCAACAGATGGATTAAAAAAAAGACTACAGCACAGTCCAAAGAAAGGACAGCTTTATATTCCATCTGCATTTCCCTTTTAACTGTGGGGCTCCACAAAGAAAAAGTGACTTAAGACACGACTGCCCCTTAACTATCAAAAAAGGCTCTTGAATTTTCCCTTGAATATCACAATGGACCACGCTGCTAATGAGTGACTACACCTTTTACTTTTACTTTTGTTGCCTACATTTACCTAATCCCTGTGTTAGGCCAAACTAAAAGGCCCAATAACTTTTTCTACTTTAATCTCGAATATTAACTACACTTATATCCTCTCCAAACTGACTTTGTTTGTGTTCTGCTTCAATTAAATTACTATCAAATGGTTATTGTTCTGAGTGTTGCAAGTGTGATCAACTCTGTGAGCCAAACACACTGCTAGCTGTTCATAAATACAATTAAACTAATTAATGGCATTTCAGAATTGTCTAGTTATCCTCCTTGAAACAGCCATGTCTTCACAGAGCTGGAAGTCAGTAAACGACCCCTCACATGGCACTGTTGACCTGTTTATTTTTAGAGCATCACCAGGTCCTCAGTGTGGAAGGTTCATCTGTCATCAGGCAGCATAGCGTCATGTCTGCATGCTTCCCTGGTGTGTGTTACCCACCTAAAAATGACGGGTGAAAAGAAGGGTGGCACTGCACTTAAGGTATACATTCTGCAGTTACTGCCTACATGCGACCAGCAGCTAAACAGAATGCCTATTACTTGAGTACACAGAAACATGGATATAGAGTTTGTAGAAGCTGTAAGAGTTAATAAGTAAACTCCTTTCCTTGATCATGTAAATCATTATCATGAGGACTTCTGGTACTCCTCTTTGACCTAATGTACCATAATGTGCCTCGGACAGTATTTTGAGTGTAGTTTCTGTATTGGTATCTGTTTATAAGTTATATTGGCCTATATATCCTCCTGCTGTATGTTATGACCACAATATTCTAACAACTAGGCTAATATAAATGATGCAGAGGACATGTGTGTTACATCCTACAAAAAAAAAAGTATGAATGGGCTGATTCCAATATATAATTTAAATTTTACTGGTTATAGGCTTAACAAATAAAATAAATCTGTCCATCTGTGGGCTACTTTGTCTTTAGTATTTCTAAAAATCCTGGCTACTGTTCTTGGCTTTTGTTCAATTCTGTACTGTTTTTTTAAAATAAAAAGTATTTCTTTTACTAAGCATACATGTGTGTGAATTGCTTATGTTTATATATGTATTTAACAGTTTGTAATTGACTTGTCTGCCTTTTATAAGGTGTTAAAAGTCTCCAGAAACAGTGGTCATGTTCCCCTCACTGCTGTCCGGGCGTTTAAAGCGACGTTTCCCCTTTAAATCCGTCCGGCTGCGCGCAGTCAGGAAGCTGCGCAGTGAGCTGAACAGACAGCGTCATCAGCACGGTCACGTTTGTTTATTTTGATGTGTCTTGTCTGATTTCGGTCGTTGGGTTTCGTGTATTTTTTTTGTGTGTGGGGGGGGGAACCGCTGTCGATCCACCGCCGAAGTACTATAGTTTCAGGTTGACGGCGTGACATCTCAGGAGCATGGCCGACGGTCCGGAGGGTGATGCAGACGAGCCGCCCAGTATCAACTTCCCACCGCTCATTACCATCTCTGATCTGCCCAGTGCCACTGCTGCAGGTAACCACGGCTGAATCAACTGTGCACGATGAGTCATCGCTCCTGCCAGGGGCGCGTGTGTGCTCCACGTGCAGTGTGCGTGCAATAACTTCAGTGAGCATGACAACAATAATACAGATGTGTGGCGTTGTTAAAGGTTTCTCCTGTGTAATAAGGTGTGGTCCACGACAGTCTGTCTGGAGGGAGAGATCGGTTGCAGCCAATTGCCAATCTGCATTTTTGTTATCATAGCCGACAGATGATGTTGTTATATGGATGTATTTGGATAAGAGAGCTCATATGCAGTATTTACTACAAGCGGTGGACACAATACTCCTGTACAATGAAATGCAATTCCACACCGTAGCCCTGCAATAATTACATCTAGGGAGCTTGTGTTCAATTTCTCATTAGACTGTGTCAGAGAGGTCTTGATTTATGGTGCTCTTGTTACAACTGCTGTGTGTGGGTCCCATTAGGAGCCCAAGGAGGTGCCAGCTGTCCACCAGAGGTTTCAGGAGCTCCCCAGAAACATGAGGAGTACTTTTAAGGCACAACTGGGCAATCTTCCCACATTCAGCAAGGACGTTTGTGCAGTCATGTAACAAAATAATATGCAGTGATAGAAGCTCTCAGTGCATGGTCCTCAACAAATGCTGGGTGTATTTTCACTAAACATGAAGATCTGTGCTGTGGGAGCCGAAAAATCATTTAAGGAGTATATACCATACGTTAGCTCAAAAAAAAAAGAAAGATCTGATGTACTATCTATTGTAAGTGTGCAAGCAATTCAGTATTTTTACGTAGGTGACAAATGATGATTTATGGCAAGTGCACAACAAGCCATAGTTGGACAGTTTTTCTGTGTGTCCTCCTCACCAGGCCGTAACCTAAAGGAATGGCTCCAGGAGCAGTTTTGCGACAAACCACTGGAGCAGGACGACATGCGGCTACACAATACAGCCTACGTCGGCGATCTGGACACCCTGAGGAACCTGCTGCAGGAAGACAGCTTCAAACGGTGGGAGGGAGTGATGATAATAGTAAAATTGAATTTGCGTAGCAAACAGCTTTTGTTAGTGCTTTACCAGGATAAGTGTAAAGCAAATGATAAAAGCCAAGCTAAATGCAGAATGCTGGGGACCCCCTCAAGGGCCCCTTTGAGAACCACTGCTGTACAGAATATGTCCATACACATCTCTACCATAAAACAGTCTTGCACTACCAAACATGTCCTTTTATCAATGCGTGCTTCATGGTTTATCGTTGATGGCCAGAGGGGTATTGGCTTACTATCCCTACAGGTAATGAAACTTTTAATGCTCACAGTTTCAGGGCCAGGCAGGACCATTGTAGAATGGTCAGCACTCACTTAACCCCAATCCCACAGTGGTTGCACGCCACACTCATACTTGCTCCCAATCTCCACACCCAGCCAACCCATTATTACTCACTTACGCCAGTTCATCTCCGTCCCACATGGTTTGCAACATGCTGCTATTTCAATAAAATTTATTGGGTTCGCCCTGCCCTGCCTAACCCAACTTGGCTGAGGCAGAAGTGTTGAAGGCAGTATATTTTAGCAGGTAGTTGCTGTAAATATTTAAATTGTGATAACCGCACAGCAATGATATTTTAAGACTGTGCTAAGTTTCTTTTTTTTTATGTGTTTTTGTGGTCATTGGCCTGCTTTTATTCTACAAAAATTCATAGAGAAAGTCAAAAGCTCAAGCACGACAGATCCAGTATGTTTGATCTAGGGATCCAACTAATAACCCCTCCCCTCTCTCCCTTGGTGCCAGGCGTATCAATGAGAAGTCCGTGTGGTGCTGTGGCTGTCTGCCCTGTACCCCTCTGCGGATCGCAGCCACAGCGGGGCACGCTGCCTGCGTGGCCTACCTGATCGCCCAGGGAGCCGAGGTAGACCTAGTTGATGTAAAGGGTCAAACAGCTCTCTATGTGGCTGTGGTTAACGGTCAC